>NC_081840.1:131443115-131768670 GCF_963259705.1 Myotis daubentonii | reverse complement strand
ATGCATCTATCAACAAGTGAATCTAAGAATCAAGTGAATAAATAATCTGATGAACAGAATGAACTGTTGATTATAATAGAATCAGGGACATAGAAAGGGAATGGACTGACTATTCTTGGGGGGGAAAGGGGTGTGGGAGATGTGGGAAGAGACTGGACAAAAATCGTGCACCTATGGATGAGGACAGTGGGTGGGGAGTGAGGGCGGAGGGTGGGGCGGGAACTGGGAGGAGGGGAGTTATGGGGGGGAAAAAAAGAGGAACAAATGTAATAATCTGAACAATAAAGATTTAATTAAAAAAATCATTATCTAACTCAGATTTTATTTTTACTTATTTCAATCTTTCTAGATAATGTGCAATAAGAAATGATTATGATGACTAGGAAAATATGCTATGATGATTGGGTTAAAATAACAATGAGAACTCATTTTTTAACTATTATGTGAGGTTTCAATCCTTAACCTGAACAATGTTGGAGCTCTTGGACAGCTAAAATTGAAAAATAAGTATGGTATTTATCAATTCTCTGGAGTTTAGACCAATCCATGTTCAAATCCCACTTGTCCACTAACTACCTTGTGATGTTGTGAAACTATTTAACTTCTCTTACCTTCCTTTTTATTTCCTATATATTGAGTTATTACTTTTAACCTGAGGTCATTCTGAGGATTAAATGCAGCGATGCAGGTAAATTGTCTGGCTTATAATAAATCCTAGTTATTTTGATTGATTCTTGGAGTACAATATCCTTTAGAATGTGTACTGTTCCCTATGCATTTGAATTTAGATTTTGTATTTGTTTTAATGTTTCTGCCTAATTCTCTATAAATACTGATTTAATGACTAAATGCAATTGGCTATGATGATTAAAAATACCTTCCACACTGGCAAGAGTTCATTGTCTTCTAATCTGGTAGTCCAGATGTAGCACTTACTGCTTCTGTTTCTTGTCTTAGTTTCACTATTTTCAATATGTGAGCAGTCATTTTATTTCTAAGCCATATATTGCTCTTAAAGTAGGCATAGTGACAAACATTCTGGCTGTGTGTGTGTGTGTGTGTGTGTGTGTGTGTGTCTGTGTAGTTGTTGATTTAAAATACTTAACTCCATGAAGAACAATTTCTGTGAAAGACATATGTTTTAATAATCACTAACTATGGCATAAGAATAGACATATAGATCGATGGAATTGAATTGAGTCAGAAAATAAACTCTTATGTTTATAATCAATTGATTTCTAAGGATGGTGCCAAGACAAATTCAATGTGGGGAAGAATAGTCTTTTCAATAAATGGTGCTGGGACAACTGGATATTCACATGTAAAAGAATGATGTTGAACCCCTCTGCCTCCTAAAATCTTAGAAGGACATGTAGGCATGTATTTTCATGGCCTTGGATCAGGCCATGGTTTCTTTTATTTTCCTTTGTTTCCTTTTGTATATTATATCCCCATGATTTATTTATTTATAACTGGAAGTTTGTACCTCTTGATCCCCTTCACCCATCTCACCTATTTCTACCTCCTCCCCCCGCCCCCCCCCCCCCCCGGGAACCACCAATCTGTTTTCTGTATCTATAGTTTTGTTTTTTAGATTCCACATATAAATAAAATTTTATGGTATTTGTCTTTGTCTGACTCATTTCACTTAGCATAATACCCTCAAGGTCTATTCATGTTGTCACAAATGGCAAGAGTTTATTTTTTTTTTTTAATGGCAAAGATGTATTCCATTGTTTGTTTGTGTGTGTGTGTGTGTGTGTGTGTGTGTGTGTGTGTGTGTGTAGTACATTTTCTTTATTCAACCATTGATGGACAAACAAATTGTTTTCATACCTTGGCTATTACAAATAATGCTGCAATGAACATACGAGCACATATATCTTTTCAAATTAGTGTTTTGTTTTCTTCGATAAGTACTCAGAAGTGGGATTGCTGGATCACGTGCTGGTCCTATCCTATACTAATAAAAGAGAAAAATGGTAATTGGCGTACAACCGATACCTTTTTCATTGGCTAATCAGCGAGATATGCAAATTAACTGGCAGCCAAGATGGCGGCTGGCAGCCAGGCAGCTGAGAATAGGAGGCTTGGTTGCCCCAGCGATGGAGAAAGTCAAGGATCCCCGCAGCTGGGGGGCTCTGAGCTCCTGAAGCAACAACTCCAAAAGATACAATGTTTTAATTATAGAAGCTAAAAGATGGCGGTTAATTTGCATACTCCGGCTCCAAGCAGAGCGAAGCCAAACAGCCCTGAAGCAGCAGGGCAGAGAGGCCTCAGGGCCTGGGATCAGCGGAGCCGAGAGGCCTCCCAGCCCGGGTGATCAGCGGAGCCGAGAGGCCTCCCAGCCCCGGTGATCAGCCGAGAGGCCTCCCAGCCCCGGTGATCAGCGGAGTCCAGAGGCCTCCCGGCCCGGTGATCAGCGGAGCCGAGAGGCCTCCCGCCCCGGTGATCAGCAGAGCCGAGAGGCCTCCCGGCCCGGTGATCAGCCGAGAGGCCTCCCAGCCCCGGTGATCAGCGGAGTCGGAGGCCTCCCGGCCCCGGTGATCAGCAGAGTCCAGAGGACTCCCGGCCCCGGTGATCAGCGGAATCGGAGGCCCCGCGATAAGCGGAGCCGAGAGGCCTCCCGGCCCCGGTGATCAACGGAGTCCAGAGGCCTCCCGGCCCGGTGATCAGCGGAGTCCAGAGGCCTCCCGGCCCGGTGATCAGCCGAGAGGCCTCCCAGCCCCGGTGATCAGCGGAGTCGGAGGCCTCCCGGCCCCGGTGATCAGCGGAGTCCAGAGGACTCCCGGCCCCGGTGATCAGCGGAATCGGAGGCCCCGCGATAAGCGGAGCCGAGAGGCCTCCCGGCCCCGGTGATCAACGGAGTCCAGAGGCCTCCCGGCCCGGTGATCAGCGGAGCCGAGAGGCCTCCCGGCCCCGGTGATCAGCGGGTCGGAGGCCCCGCGATCAGCGGAGCCGAGAGGCCTCCCGCCCCGGTGATCAGCGGAGCCGAGAGGCCTCCCGGCCCCGGTATCAGCGGAGTCCAGAGGCCTCCCGGCCCGGTGATCAGCCGAGAGGCCTCCCAGCCCCGGTGATCAGCCGAGAGGCCTCCCGGCCCCGGTGATCAGCGGAGTCCAGAGGACTCCCGGCCCCGGTGATCAGCGGAATCGGAGGCCCCGCGATAAGCGGAGCCGAGAGGCCTCCCGGCCCCGGTGATCAGCGGAGTCCAGAGGCCTCCCGGCCCGGTGATCAGCCGAGAGGCCTCCCAGCCCCGGTGATCAGCCGAGAGGCCTCCCAGCCCCGGTGATCAGCGGAGTCCAGAGGCCTCCCGGCCCCGTGATCAGCGGAGTCGGAGGCCCCGCGTTCAGGGGAGCCGAGAGGCCTCCCGGCCCGGTGATCAGCGGAGCAGCGAGGCTTCCCAGCACCGGGATCAGTGTGACAGGGTGCGGAGCCCCAACCCTCTGATTGGCCCTGTCTGTGCATGACAGGAGTGGCGTTGCAACCTCCCTATGGACCCTGCCTTGAGTGTGACAGGGGGTGGTGCCCCAACTCCCCAATCGGCCCTACCCTGAGCATGACTGAGGGTGGCATGGCAACCTCCCAATCCGCCCTGCTCTGTGCATGACAGGGGGTGGTGCCCCAACCCCCCAATCAGCCCTACCCTGAGCATGACTGAGGGTGGCATGGCAACCTCCCAATCCGCCCTGCTCTGTGCATGACAGGAGGCGGGGCCCCAACTCCCCAATGGGCCCTGCTCTGAGCCCGACCAGGGGTTACACCTAGGATTAGGCCTGCCCTCTGCCACCCAGGAGCAGGCCTAAACCAGCAGGTCCTTATCTCCTGATGGGTCCCAGACTGTGAGAGGGCACAGGCCAGGCTGAGGGACCTCCTCTCCCAACCCCGAGTGCACAAATTTTTGTGCACCGGGCCTCTAGTTTTTAATGTTTTGCGGAGCTTCCATCCTGTTTTCCACAGTGACAGCAGTGCACCAGGCTCCCCTTTCTCTGCATCAAGCACACACATACACAGGAAAGTATGAGTTGATGTATCAGAAATTATTTAAAATTCAAAGTATTATTTTAAGAAAAAAGCTCTTGAAACATAATATTTTTAGCAAAAAAAAATAAAATGAACTTAAAAATGAAGGAAATCAAGATTATTGAAACAGATCAGAGAAGAAATTTGTTTTGAGTTTTTATTAACTGTCTCAAGGCCTCATTTTACTTTGTGCATGTGCTCAGGCACAGTAGTTTTTGCTCTAAATCTGTGCTAAAAAGCTTCCCCATAGCAAGGAATTATCAGAAACAGCTTTCAAAAGTTTTTCACATGATTTTTAAAGTCCTGTCTGTCAAAACGAGCTCCCTCCGGAAGAGCCTCAGCTCTCCACCTGGATACATGGACTGCATTAACGATGGGATCCACATAGAATTGCAAAGTCATTTTTGACTGGTGGAAGCTAACCAGACTCAACCCTAGGGCACAAGGGTGGGACATTTTGCAATTCAGATCAATGTAGCAGGTTTAGTCTTTATGTGTTTTATACTATTACCATTACATTAATCTTGATCACTAATAAACAATATGTAGATTTGAATAAAGGGGACCTAGATGTGGTGAGTCATTGCAACTTCTTCCTATTAATAAAAAATTCAGTGAACAGAACTCAGTAGAAGAATGACAGCATATTGTGGTTCCTATTTTCTGCAATTTATAATGAAACGAGATGCAGACAAATAGGCAGTGGCGCAAAGGATAATATAAAAATGTATAATTGAGTTGGAATATAGAACCTAAGATGAAATATCAAAGAAAATACAATTATCTAGAATTTAGGAGAGCAGTAGTGAACTCCCAATGTAGTGAACACCTGGTTCACGTGCCTTGAAAAATAATGTGGATCAGCAACACCACTACCAAGACATTTTTGGAAGCAAAGAGTTAACTTATGTATTAAGACTGGGTTAGTTACTGTCCAATTCAACTCCTAAGGATTCTGTACATACTAAATTACCTTATTCTCAATGGTGAAGGTCCAATGAATTTAGGGGATTTTTTTTTTGAGACGCTACCCCTACACTTCAGCAAGCCTATAAAAGGATGGACCCGACTATGGACACAACCCAGACTTCTCAGGGCTGGGTAATCCTTGGGGCTTTTTCAGTTTATATCCTGAAGACTTTTTCTTGATCCCAACCCGAGCATCAGCCCGAAGTGAAGCGAGTTTAAAGTGAAGTGACTGGACGTGACACCATCCAGTCCTTTCTCCACAGAAGGGCCTTAGAGCCGCGCTTGCTTTCATTGGCCAGGGATCTTCACCAGGAACATGATGTCTGCCTTGCAGAGTTGGTTGTGTTGGGTTTCAGTGCAGAGTCCTAAGTCCTGGAAGATGGCCTTATCTGAATCTCCTACGCCTGGGAACATTCTGCCTTGCTTGGAGAAAGGGTCTTTGTGGTTGTGATTAAATTAAGGCTCTTGAAAATGGATAGATTACTCTGGATTATGTGGGTGGGCCCAATGTATTCACAAGGGTTCTTGGAGCAGGAGTGTCAGAGTCAGGGAGAGAGACTGAGGATGCTGCACTGCTGGCTTTGAAGATGATAGAAGGGGCCACAAGACAAGGAGTGCAGGCAGCCTCGAGGCTGGAAAATGGGAGGAAATAGATTCTTGCATTGTATTAGTCTGTTCAGGCTGCCATAACAAAATGCCACAGGCTGGTGGCTTAAACAACCCAATATTTTTCCTCACAATTCTACAGGCTAGAATTCAGGATTGATTTCTGATGTCTATAAGCCATCCACTTTCTCACTCTGTCCTTGTATGGATGTCTTTCTGTCCTTGTGTTGAGAGATAAATATCTTTATGTCTCTTCCTCCTCTTAGAACAAGCTTGTCAAACTTGCAGCCCATGGGCCCCATGCTTCATTTATTTGGCCCGTGTTAGCCTTTGAGTTTGACATGCTTGGTTTAGAGGAATACCAGTTCTATCAGATTAGGGCCTTACTTTTATTACCCCATTAATCTTAATCACCTCCTTAAAGACCCTCTTTCCAAATACAGTCACATAGGGGGTTAGGGCTGGACCATGAATTTGAGGCTGACACATTTCTGTCAGTAACATCTCCAGAGTCTCCAGATGGAACGTAGCCCTTGATTTCAATTCAGTGAGACTTCTGGCTGCAGAATTAGGAGAGAGTAAATTTGTGATGATTTAAGTTACTAAGTTTGAGGTAACCTGTTATAGCTATAGTAGGAAATGAATACAGCGTTCGTATTAGTTTTAAAGCTTGTTCTCTTCCCATGTGGCAGATTAATCATCATTAATATGCTAACATGATACAAGGCTACATTAACTTAAGAATAAGTGCTGGGATATTTACAATGGCCAGGATCTGGAAACAGTTCAAGTGCCCAACAGTAGATGAGTGAATAAAAAAACTGTGTTACATTTCACAGTGGAATACTATGTGGCCATAAAAAAAAAAAAGAAAATCTTCCCCTTTGCAACGGCATGGATGGACCTGGAGAGTATTATGCTAAGTGAAATAAGCCAGTCAAAGAAAGACAAGTACCACATGATCTCATTCATATGTGGAATCTTATGAAAATAAGCTGATGAACAAAAAATAAACAGAGACATGGATGCATGGATGACATGTGCCCTGACCAGGAATAGAACTGTGACCTCCTGGTTCATAGGTTGAGGCTTAATCACTGAGCCACACTGGCCTGGCTGGCCAAAAACATTTTGCCTCTGTGGCTATGGAGCCTATTTGAAGATTTCCAGATGTCCCCACCTTGGTACAGAGATTTCATTCCTGCTCCTCCTGAAGTACAAGATAGTGTGGTATCCTTAGGCAAACCTTTTAAGCCCAGAGTTCTACAGAAAAGGCAATACAGGCCAATTGGCAATTGCTGGCTCAATCCCCAATACGGGAATTCTCTCTCATCACTGAGTTTCTATCTCTCTCTTTCCCTTCCTCTCTGAAATCAATAAAAATATATATATTTAAAAATGCTTTCTTTCAGTCTTGATTTTCACTTTTCCAGGAGTTAAAGTAGAAAACAAAGTGTCAAAAGGAGAGGAATGGACATAGAGTGAATGAGAGCTCCTATGGGGCTAAAAGGTAAAGAACACTTTTAAATGACTTATTAGTGATTTCTAGGTATTCATGGTTAATGGACACCCAAAAAGAACTATTTGCCATGAGTGCTTCAGCAGAAATTAGGGGAAGATCTGGAGATGCCAGACTGTGCTGCATTGGATGCACAGAGAGTGCCGTGCGGAATCCTCTTATTAACACAGACGCTCACATTCCAAGGATCTGTCCTGGATAGGGTTTCTCTAAGCCAAAGGTGTTAAAATACTGAGCACAATTACATGGTGTTTGGCAATATTTTCACTAATGTGAAATTTTAGATATGTTGAGGCCTCTAACACATTTTTTCCAAAGAGAAGCTAATTATTTCATGGGATTTTTACCCTCTGGTATCATAAAATACTGTACAATTCAACATCCAAGTTTTACCTCAATGACTATTTATGGAGGGCTAGGAAAACAATCTCATGAATTTCCATCTTATTTTTCTCAGGGTATGTGATTTAACTCTTCTATCACTTTATATTCTGACTTTTCCTTATGGGTTATTAGGAGAACATATATTTGCTTATTGGTGCAAGTCAATAGAGCCTTCCTTTAAAGTTACCCATCACACATAATACCAAAAAGTCTAACCTCATTGTTTACAATTTACATGATGCTTATGGGTTCATTTTATTGTGCAATAAATCCAAGAAAGGAAATTACTTGCATCATAGAAAATATTCACCTAAAAAGCACAGGGCATTATTTGCAAAAGTGCTGCAATTTTTTAGGAATAATTTTTTTAAATGTAAAAACATCTATTTCTTTTTCAAACTCCCACTGGTTTAAACTTTGTACATAGTCTTATTCCATTTTACCTATGGCTTACCACAATTTGTGCTGAGTTGAATACCTAACAGTGACTCTCAGTAAAGAGAGTTTTGCTGTGTACTATTCCAGCATCCTCTTTATTTTCCTCATTTCATAAGTTTTGTTCACAGTTACCCAAATCCCCTCTTTTTTGATCATTCAGAAAATAACAAAAAGGTCATAATTGCTATTCCAGTTTTAAGCATTTACTTTTATCTTACTTATTTTTAAATTTTGTTTTATTGCTTAAAGTATTACAAAGAGTATTACATATGTCTCCTTTTTTTTCTCCGCTTGACCTTCCCCTGGCCTCCCCTACCTCCCAGTGTTTTGTGTCCATTGGTTATGCTTATATTCATGCATACAAGTCCTTCGGGTGATCTCTTTATGTTCCCCCCAACCCTCCCCGGCCTTCCCATTGTAGTTTAACAGTCTGTTTGATATTGCTCTGCCTATGTATCTATTTTTGTTTATCAGTTTATAATGGTCTTTATTATCCATAAATGAGTGAGATCATGTGGTATTTTTCTTTCATTGACTGGCATATTTCACTTAGCATAATGCTCTCCAGTTCTATCCATGCTGTCGCAAATGGTAAGAACTCCTTTTTTTACTGCAGCATAGTATTCCATTGTGTAGATGTACCACAGTTTTCTAATCCATTCATCTGCTGATGGACACTTAGGCTGTTTCCAGATCTTAGCTATGGTAAATTGTGCTTCTATGAACATAGGGGTGCATATATCCTTTCTGATTGGTGTTTCTGTTTTCTTGGGATATATTCCTAGAAGTGGGATCAATGGGTCAAATGGGAGTTCCATTTTTAACTTTTTGAGGAAACTCCATACTGTCTTCCATAGTGGCTGCACCAGTCTGCATTCCCACCAGCAGTGCACGAGTGTTCCTTTTTCTCCACATCCTGTCCAGCACTTGTTGTTTGTAGATTTGTTGATGATAGCCATTCTGACAGGTGTGAGATGGTACCTCATTGCTGTTTTGATTTGCATCTCTCAGATGATTAGTGACTTTGAGTATGTTTTCATATGTCTCATGGCTTTCTGAATGTCCTCTTTTGAAAAGTGTCTATTTAGGTTCTTTGCCCATTTTTTGATTGGATTGTTTATCTTCCTTTTGTTAAGTTGTATGAGTTCCCTGTAAATGTTGGAGGTTAAACCCTTATCGGTGATAACATTGGCAAATATGTTCTCCCATGCAGTGGGCTTTCTTGTTGTTTTGTTGATGGTTTCTTTTGCTGTGCAGAATCTTTTTATTTTGATATAGTCTCATTTCTTTATTTTCTCTTTAGTTTCTAATGCCCTAGGAGCTGTAACAGTGAAGAAATTGCTTTGGCATATGTCTGAGATTTTGTTTCCTTTGGATTCCTCTAGGATTTTTATGGTTTCCATTCTTACATTTAAGTCCTTTATCCATTTTGAGTTTTTGTGTGTGTGTATGGTGTAAGTTGGTGGTCTAGTTTCATTTTCTTGCATATATCTGTCTAATTTTCCCAACACCATTTATTGAAGAGACTGTCTTGACTCCATTGTATGTTCTTGCCTCCTTTGTCAAATATTAATTGAGCATATTGGTTCGGGTCAATTTACTATTCTATTTCATTGATCAATGTCTGTTCTTGTGCCAGTACCAGGCAGTTTTGAGAATAGTGGCTTTGTAATATATCTTGATATCAGATATTGAGATCCCACCTACTTTGCTCTTCTTTTTCAGGATCGCTGCAGCTATTTGGAGTCCTTTTTTATTCCAGATGAATTTTTGGAGAGTTCATTCTAGGTCTGTGAAATATGCCATTTGTATTTTAATGGGGAGTGCATTGAATTTATAGATTGCTTTGGGTAGTATGGACATTTTAATGATGTTGATTCTACCAATCCATGCACATGGTAAGTTCTTCCATCTGTTTATGTCTTCCTGTATCTCATTTTACAATGTCCTGTATTTTTCAGAGTAGAGGTCTTTTACCTCTTTAGTTAAGTTTATTCCTAGGTAGCTTAATTTTTTTGGTGCAATGGTAAACGGGATTGCTTTTTTAGTCTCTACCTGTAAGTTCACTGTTGGTGTATAGAAATGCCATAGATTACTTGGCGTTAATTTTGTATCCTGCTACATTGCCGAATTAATTTATTAAGTCTAATAGTTTTTTGATGGAGTCTTTTGGATTTTTTATGTACAATATCATGTCATCTGAGAATTTCTTCTTTTGCAATTTGGATGCCTTTTATTTTTTCTTCTTGTCTAATCGCAATGGCTAATACTTCCAGTACTATGGCAAACAGGAGTGGTGAGAGTGGGCATCCCTGTCTTGTTCCTGTTCTTAGGGGAAATAGTTTTAGTTTTTGCCTATTGAGTATGTGTTGGCTGTGGGTTTGTCATATATGGCTTTTATTATGTTGACGGATGATCCTTCTATTCCCACCTTGCTGAGAGTTTTTATCAAAAATGGGTGTTGGATTTTGTCAAATGCCTTTTCTTCATCAATTGATATGACTATGTGGGTTTTTTCTCTCAGTTTGTTTATGTGATGTATCATGTTTATTGATTTGCGGATATTGTACCATCCTTGCATCCCTGGGATAAATCCTACTTGATCATGGTGTATGAGCTTCCTGATGTACTGCTGGATCCGATTTGCTAGGATTTTGTTGAGGATTTTGGCATCTATGTTCATGAGGGATATTGGCCTGTAATTCTCTTTCATTGTGTTGTCTTTATCTGGTTTTGGTATTAGGGTGATGCTGGCTTCATAGAATGAGCTTGGAAGTGTTCCTTCCTCTTGAATTTTTTGGAATAGTCCGAGGAGGATAGGTTTTAGTTCTTCCTTGAATGTTTGGTAAAATTCCCTGTGAAGCCTTCTGGCCCTGGGCTTTTGTTTGCTGGAAGCTTTTTGATAACTGCATCAGTTTCTTCCATAGTTATTGGCTTATTGAGATTTTTAGATTCTTCCTGATTGAGTTTTGGAAGGTTGTATTTTTCTAGGAATATGTTCATTTCCTCCAGGTTGTCTAGTTTGTTGGAGTAGAGTTGTTCATAGTATTTTTTAACCATCATTTGTATTTCTGTGGGGTCTGTTGTTATTTCATCTCTATCACTTCTGATTTTGTTTATTTGGGTCCTCTCTCTTTGCTTCTTGGTGAGCCTGGCTAGAGGTTCATCAATCTTTTTTATCCTTTCAAAGAACCAGCTCTTGGTTTCATTGATCTTTGTATTTTTTTTGTGTCTCTATGTCATTTATTTCTGCTCTGATCTTTATTATCTCCTTCCTTCTGCTCACTCTGGGCTTTTCTTGTTGCTCTCTTTCTAATTCTTTGAGTTGTAGAATAAGATGATCTACTACCATTTTTTCTTGTTTTTTGAGTTAGGACTGTAGAGCTATAAACTTCCCTCTCAGGACTGCTTTCATTGTGTCCCACAGGTTTTGGATTGTTGTGTTTTTGTTGTCATAGTTTCCAGGATGTTCTTAATTTCTTCTTTGATCTCATTGGTAGCCCAGTCAATATTTAATAACATGCTATTCAGCTTCCAAGTGTTTGAGTGTTTTGGGTTGTTTTTATTGTACTTTATTTTTACTATTATGCCATTGTGGTCTGAGAAGATGCTTGGTATGATTTCAATCTTCCTGAATTTGGGGAGACTTTGCTTGTGACCCAATATGTAGTCTATTTTTGAAAATGTCCCAGGTGCCTTTGAGAACATATATTTCACGGCTTTGGGGTGAAGTGTTCTGAAGATGTCAATTAAGTCCATCTGATCTAGTGAGTCATTTAGGATTGCTATTTCTTTGCTGATTTTTTTTTTTTTTTTTTTTTTGTCTACAGGATTTACCCGTGATGTCAGTGGTGTATTAAAATCCCCTACTATGATTGTATTGTTGTTGATCTCTCCCTTGATATCTTCCAGGAGTTTTTTTTTTATGTATTTGGGTGCTCCTGCATTGGGTGCATATATGTTTATCAGGGTTATATCCTTTTGTTGTATCGATCCCTTTAGTATTATGAAGTGGCCTTCCTTATCTCTTGTTATGGCCTTCACTTTGAGGTCTATTTTGTCAGATATAAGTTTTGCTACCCCAGCTTTTTTTCATTTCCATTTGCCTGAAAGATATTGTCCTATCCCTTCACTTTCAGTCCATGTGAGTCCCTTGTTCTGAGGTGGGTTTCTTGTAGAGAGCTTATATATGGGTCTTGTTTTTTTATCCATTCAGCCCCTCGATGTCTTTTGATTGGAGCATTTAGTCCATTTACATTTAAAGTTATTATTGAAAAGTACTTGTTTGTAGCCATTTTTATTTTTTGTGCCTGTGTTCTTTCTTACCTTTTTATTTCTTCTTTTTACACCAGTCCCTTTAGCATTTCTTGCATTGCTGGTTTGGTGGTGATAAACTCCCTTAGCCTTTTTTTTTATTGTCTGTGAAGCTCCTTATTTCCCCTTCAATTTTGAATGATAGCCTTGCTGGATAGTGTATTCTTTTATTCAGTTTCTTGCTTTGCATCACTTTGTATATTTCCTTCCATTCATTTCTGGCCTGATGTGTTTCTGTTGAGAAATCATTTGATAATCGAATGGGAGATCCCTTGTACATAACTTTCCGTCTCTCTCTTGCAGCCTGTAAGATTCTCTCTTTGTCCTGAACATTTGCCATGGTAATTATGATGTGTCTTGGTGTGGGTCTTTTCAGGTTCATCTTGTTTGGGAGTCTCTGTGCTTGTGTCACTTTTTTCTTCTCCACATCAGGGAAGTTTTCGGACAATATTTCTTCAAATAGGTTTTCTAAGCCTTGTTCCTCTTCCTGTTGTTCTGGCACCCCTATTATTTGTATGTTGCTTTGTTTCATGTTGCGCCATAGCTCCCTTAGGCTCTCCTCCTGTCTTAATTTTTTTCTCCAGTTGCAGTTCAGTTTGGGTGTGTTTTGCTTCCTGTCTTCAAATTCGCTAATTTGCTCCTCAGCTTCTCCTAGTCTACTGTTGAAACTTTCCATGGTGTTTTTTATTGCAGCTATATCACTCTTCATTTCTTCTTGATTCTTACATAAGTTGTTGATTTTTTCATCCATTTCTTCTTTATTCCTGCATAAATTGTTGATTTCTCCTCCATCTTGTTTATGCACTGTAGGACCCTTAATCTTAATTCTTTTTCTGAGATGTTGCATGCCGCTGTTTCACTTAGCTGCTTTTCTGGGGATTCCTCCTTTTCTTTCCTTTGGTGGTTTCTTTGCCTACCCATGTTTGATCTTATGACAGATCTAGATGTTGAGTCGTTCAGGGGCTGCTCCTTGGGTGGCAGTGGCTCCTCGGGCTGTGGTTGCTCCTCGGCGGTTGTGGTAGCAGCTTCTCCTCAGTTGGCAGCAACTCCTCTGGTGGGTGCTGTTCACAGCTGTGGTGGCTCCTCTGGCTGGTCAGGGGAGGCCTCTCACACAGCTGCTGTTCCTCAGGCAGAGGGTGTGCTGATCACGAGGCTGCTTTTCCTTAGATGAGGGTGGGCTGCACCAGCTGCTACTCCTTGGACTGGGGCAGACTGTTCATGTGGTGCTGTTCCTTGGATGGGGGCTGGCTGAATGCTGCTGTTGTTCCTCTGATGGGGCCGGTTGCTTGTGAGGCTACTGCTCCTTGGACAGGGGCAGGTTGATTGTAAGGTGTTGCTCTTCGGACGGGAGTGAGCTGCACATGTGGCTGCTCCTCCTTGGACAGGGACGGACCACTCATCCGGCTGCTGCTCATCAGACAGGTGCAGGCTGTGTGTGGCTCTGCTCCTCGAACCAGTGCATGCTGCGCAGGGCTGCCGCTCCTCGGACATGGGCGGTCTACTCATGTGGCTGCTGCTTCTCTGACCGGGGTTGGCTGCTGCTGCTCTTCAAATGGGGATGGGCTGCTTGCAGAACTGCTGCTCCTCAGATTAAGGCAGGCTGATCGTGTGGCTGCTGCTGCTTGGATGAGGGCAGATTGCTTGCACAGCTGCTGCTCCTCGGACTGGTGCAGAGTGCGGGCTGTGCGCAGCTGCTGCTCCTCGGATGGGGGTGGGCTTCGCAGGGCTTCCGCTCCTCAGATGTGGGCAGACTGCTCGCGTGGTTGCTGCTCCTCGGACGGGGGAGCCAGCCACTCACATAGCTGCTGCTCTTTGGACAGGGGCAGGCCCTGTGAGGCTGCTGCTCTTAGGCCTGGGGCAGGCTGCTTGCGGAGCTGATGCTCCTTGGACAGGAGTGGGCTGCTCACATGTCTGCTGCTCACGTGGTTGCAGTGCCCTGGACTAAAGCATTGGGCCGGTCAGAGGGGAGCATGCTTCAGAACTCACAGGAGTCTGCACCCGGGGTGGCTGGAGATTCGGTGACTGTGGGACCACAGCTGAGGTAGCAGGTCCCTGGCAGGGGTGGCTGTAGAGTTCCAGGTGTTACCTGAGGGCACCCTGGGTGGAGGTGAGGCTGAGCTCTCAGTTACATCAGCTCTCCCCTTCGAAAAGGCGAGGCCCTGAAGAAGAGCTGGCCTCCTGGTCCTGTTTGCAATGGTAGCAGAGGCTGCCTAGTTAGGCTGGCCTGGTTAGCCTGCCCCTGAAGGTCCTGTGGGGTCTAACTGTGCCTCACTCACACACACACACCCCACACACAACCACACACTTCTCTTTTTCTCCCTCACTGCCTCCTTCTTCCTGCCTCTGTAGCTGGGTCTAGGGTGTAATTGACCCATTTATGGATGAATTTCCTCTCTAGGTGTCTGGTTATGTGGCTCGCTCCCTAGCACTTTAGCCAGACAGGATAAAATTCACCTTAACAAGACATGACCCAAAGGGAACAAAGCATGAATGTACTCAAGACAACGATAACCCCAATATAAGTGACCACCTGAGAAAAGATAATTAGGGGAGAGAAAAGAGAGCACAAATGATATCTAAGAGAGAAAAAAAAGATAAGAGAGAAAAGAAAAAGGAGAATATATATATATATATATATATATATATATATATATATATATAAAACACCACAGAACCAAAAGATAAACCAAACAAATACAAACACCAAACACCCAGTAAAGAGTGTGGGGGCAGAATCTGTAGAGGCTGAGCTGATATACAGAAAATAAGGTTAAGAATTAGATAAATATAGGGAGGACCTCAATTCAGTATAGAGGAAGTAGAAAAGGGATGAGTGGATAAGAAGAGAAAGAAGGGGAACAAAATAATATATTTAACAAAAAAAATTATTTATAAATAGAAAATAGCATGTAAAAATAAAATAAAATTGAACGAAGGAAAAATAATGTGAAAAGAAATAGAAAAGAAAGCAACAAACAAACAAAAAAGGGAAGCAAAGACAAATGCAAAACAAAGAGCTAACAAAATAATAATAAAAAAATAAAAATGAAAATGAAAAATTGAAATGTCGTTCCTTTGGCTGGCTTAAGATCCCAGTTTTCTGGAATGTCTGTGATTTTTTTGTTTGTTTGTTTGTTGTTGTTTTGTTGCTGCTGAAGGCCTCTCTATAGGCCAGATCCTGTTAACTCCCAGGGACTAATCAGAATTTTTTAATCCTTTGTACTATTCAGGGTGGAATCTGGTTGTGGCTGTATTCCTTGCCTGAAGACTGGAGGTAAGGGCTATTCCTTCAGGAGAAAATGGCTTCCCAGGTCCTGGGCTTAGGCGTGACTCAGTACTAACTTGCCACCTCTCATGGACCCCCTTCTCTCCAATCCTCTCCCCAGATTCCACTCATCCACACCTCCCGCTCCTCAGCATGGGTGAGTTTCAGTACCCAAAATGTCCTATGAACAGGGTTCAGTGAAAAAAACAAAAACAAACAAACAAACACAGGCCACAGAAACAGGGAAGACTGAGTCTCTGTGAGCTCCTCTCTTACCAGTACTGTGTGGTCTGGTCAGCGCTTCAGGCTGCCCCCTCTGGGTTCAGTCTTCCGTAATTATGGAACCCAGATTTCAAATCCCCTGGCGCCAACAGTCCTGCGGATTTCCTTTCCCCAGTCAGAGGCTGTGCCTGTCCCAAGGGATGCGGCTGGGTGCCGCGTGGTTTCCCTCTGACCCTCTGGGCTCAGAGATTTGGCAAACTTTCCTGCCCAGATCCCTGGTTTTATCTATCCAGGGGAACTCTGCCCTTCCTGGCTGCAAACTGTCTCACCAGCTGAGTCTCCTTCGCCAATTCGGGGTGGATGTTATTCGTTTTAGCTGCTCATTCTATTTGCTCTGGGACAAGCCTTGGGACACGTCCGCCTATTCTGCTGCCATCTTGTCTCTAACCCTTTTATCTTACTTTTGACTAGAATGGTATATTGGGCTTTTGGCAGCTATGCATGGCAAGAAATTGTGTTGTATTTACATGAAGACATCAAAAACAGTCATCTGTAATAAAGCAGGTTAAGTAAGCCTTAAGTCAACATGGACTCAGATGGAATAAAAGGACTTGATTGAATAAAACAGTTTCTAAATGAACAGTTGGCTTAAAACTTTTTACATTTTATTTCATTTTCCACTTTGCCTTACAATAATAAACACAAACATCTAGTAATAAAAGAAAACATTTTCCACTTAGATTAGTAGTTGTTATTTTCCATTCAAAGCTGTTGAGTTTGGGCAGTGGCAATATTGTTTGGCTAAGGTCCTCTAATTTACAGGAATCGAGGTTCTTAATGTAGTCTTCTGCGGTTCTAGTTTATGGTTTTACCACTAAGATATAATGGTCACTTGAACTTACTGTCAAGTAAGTTTTGGACCTCACTGTCATCAGCTAAAAATATTGGAATTGGAGAGATCAATGAGTAGACAGCAGCCTATAAATTGAGGATGTGCTTGGTTTACATATATTTGTTCTTGCAATTTAATGTGCAAAAATTTAAAAAAATTAAAGTATTCATTTCACTAATTTAGGCTATTACCCTGATCGCTGTATACATTTGAGTTTTTGGCTTCAGGATTAGCTGATTCTTAATGTCTATTTAGTTGTCAATTTAACAATCTGTATCCATATGACAAGTTTATCTTTTTAGTAAACTAACTTTCCTGTTACCTAAGCATGGCCTCAGAGTGCAATAACGGGAATCTCTTTGGGAGTTCGCATTATACATTTATAGAAGCAGACACAGAATCCATTCTAAATCCCTTTCTGAGGAAACACGAGAGATGCCATGTGTCGGTTTCTGCCAAGCTTTCTTAGGAGCAGATCACACAACAGTTACGCGGCTTAACAGCCACATTAAATTAAAGTGACAAGATTGTAGAGGACAGTGCTATGCCATGCATGTTTCATAAGAATATTTTTATTTCCATATGGGTGGTGAGTGAATGACATGCGGAACCTAAAAAACGGAAGTGGCTATATTTTTCCTAATTGATGTTTTAATTAAGATGAGTTTCTCTTATTGGCTATAAAAAGGCCATTAGTAAAGATGTTTGCAGAAAATGTAATGGGATTTGTTTCATAAAATATTTTATAATTCTGAAAATTTTCCTTGTAGTATCAATTTGAATGTGATGTCCGTTATTTCAAGCTGGCAAACTACCTTCTATAGCTATGCATTCAGTGTGTGTGTGTGTGTGTGTGTGTGTGTGTGTGTGTGTGTGTTTCCCTAACAAGAGATAAGCAAAATTAAATAAAAAAAAATCACACTAGGCCAAAGCATGTGACACAATGGTCTTGTTTCCATCATAGACAGAAATAAACAGCTTGTTTTCATAATCAAATATGTTTCCTGAGGGTCTTGTTAAATTGCTGAATGTAAATTGGAATTGGAATTGACTGTTAAAGATCTTGGTAGAGTAGGTTAAACATCTGTTCAATTTATTACAGTTTTATTTGTACTTCAGCTGTAACTGGGGCAATTAAGCCAATCAGAGCAAGCAAATCAAATCTAATTTACACTCTAATGGACTAAAAATGAATGAATAAACACTGCACTACTAGATCCAAATGATTAAACATGTCTCTCAGGATATTTTCTGTCTATTTCCGAACACAAAATTATGGTGTTTATACTATAATTAACCACTTAAGTCTGATGTAAACAAATTTGAACATTATTTTTTCATATTTTTAAATAAAATTGTTAAATAGTGTTCAAGAATGTAATAAATAAGAGTCTTTTTAAAGTTAGACAATTTTACTTACAGAATCATTCATTAAATCCATGTTTATCACTTACCTGAAAGGTAGAATTTAAATGAAACATATTGCTCTCATTTTGTTGTTATTAATCCTCACCTGAGGATATTTTTTTCCCCATTAATTTTTAGAGAGAGTGGAAGGGAGTAGGAGAGACACAGACTGAGAGAGAAAGAAACATGGATGTCAGAGAAAAACATGGATTGCTTGACTTCCGTACATGCCCCTTGGTACACGCGGAACCAAGGTACGGGCCCTTAACTGCAACTGAACCCATCACCCTTCAGTCTGAGGGCCAACAACTAACCACTGAGAAAAACTGGCTAGGGCTGCACTAATTTTTTTAAACCTAAAGTTTTCCATATTTATTTTCTTTTTGTCTTAGCTATAGATTTTAATGAAAAAGATTAATAATGGGTTTAGAATTGTGTGTTTTAGACACTATTGATCTTTCAATGATTCCTCCACTTTAGAAACAACACTTGACTATGCAGAAATGTAATGTTCAGCATAGTATCCAGGTGGTGCGAGTTAACATCCTTCTTATTAGGGAGAACCAAGATGGCGGCATAGGCAAATGTCTGTACTCACTGCCTTCCACAAAAACATCAAAATTACAACTAAAATACAGAACAACCATCATCTAGAACCATGGAAAGTTAGCTGAGTGGAAGGACTACAACTGGAGAAGTAAAGAAGAAAGCACATTGAGACTGGTAGGAGGTGTGGAGGCTCAGAACAGGCTGGTCCAGCACCCGGATGTGCTGCCTTTTTAATCAGGAGGGAGATCACATTCTGTGGAGGCTGCTTGGAGGAGAAAGGGGTCCCAGGCCCACACCATACCCCCATCCGAGGGTCCCAGAGCTGAGAAAAGAATTACCTATGGGCAGTAACAACTATGGACTGTAAAAAACAGTGAGGATTGGGGCTGAGTGACGCACAGGCTACTAGAGACCTAGCTGCTCCTCTTAAAAGGCTGGCACCATGAACTGAATTTACAAGCCCCCACTTCCTCTGAGCTCCAGTGCCAGGCGAGGTTCTGGGAGACCCAGACACATACAAGGAAAAACTGGACTGTCTGGCAACAGGGCATGAACTTGGGGGCCACTTTCTTCCAGATGGGGGTGCTCACAGCGGTCATTGTTTCAGTGCTGGGACCTCTCTGGTTTCAGGGCTGACTGGCAGCCATTTCTATTTGCTCTGTCCTAGTGATTCCCTAGGACCCCACCCAACCCAGTTTACAACCCCACCCAAGCTGTGCGCAGCAGCTTTGCATATGAGTGGTCTGTCCATTCTCAGGCTAAAAACCTGTCAAACAAGTTGCAGCTGGGTCAGGGAGCCCAAAACCTATCAATAAAAGGTCCAAGACTGGCACCAACACCAGCCTGCCTTGCTTCACATCTGGGCTTCATCTGGGCACTTCCAAACCCAAAGAGGAGGAATCTTCAGATCTCTCTGTAGCTCTTGCTGGGTGGACCTAGGCAGTGGCTGACTTTACACGTCCCTGGAAACCCAAGAGCCAGTGTACCCAGTGGCCAGTGTGAGACCATAACAGATTACAACTCTGCACATCCATAAGTGACACACTCAAGGGGCAAACTCAGTGAGCACCAAAGCCCCACTGAAGCAAGTCCTGCTCCATAAAGGAATTCTCCTGCACAACAGCTCTCCCACTGTAGTTGCAGCTTGTCCCTACAGCCATTTGGCCTGGAGGTCAGTTCCTCCCAGTGATACCAACAGCAATTAAGGCTCAACTACAACAAGACTGTGCACAAAGCCCACAAAGGGGTGCACTGAGAATGTCCACCTCAGGTCATTGGGGAGGCTGAGCCACTGGGCCCTATAGGACACTTACTACACAAGGCCACTCTATCAACTCAAGGAGACTTAGCAGCTCTACCCAATACATAGAAACAAGCACAGAAAGCAACCAAAATGCAGACACAACAAAACATATCACAAATAAAAGAAATGGAAGAAAGCAAACTACTGGATATAGAGTTCAAAAACCACAGTTATAAGGTTATTCCAGAATCTTCTAGAAACTTCCAAGGGACTTAGTGAGACTTTTAAGGATCTTAGTGAGAATGCCAAAAAAATGGAAAAGGACCAGTCAGAAATTAAGCATACACTGACTGAAATTAAGAATAATATATAGGAACTCAACAGTAGACTAGAGGATCCAGAGAATCAAATCAATGATTTGAAATATGAGGAAGAAAAATTCACCCAACCAGAAGTGCAAAAAGAAAAAAGAATTCAAAAATATGAAGATAGGGTAAGGAGCCTCTGGGACAACTTCAAGCATACCAACATCCAAATTATGAGGGTGCCAGAAGAAGAGAGAGAGCAAGATATTGAAAACCTATTAGAAGAAATAATGACAGAAAACTTCCCCTACCTGGTGAAAGAAATAGACTTACAAGTTCAGGAATCACAGAGAACCCCAAACAAGAGGAATCCAAAGAGGATCACACCAAGACACATCATAATTAAATGCCAAGGACAAAAGACAAAGAGAGAATCTTAAAAGCAGCAAGAGAAAAGCAGTTAGTTACCTACAAGGGAGTGCCCATACAACTGTCAGCTGATTTCTCAACAGAAACTATGCAGGCCAAAAGGGAGTAGCAAGAAATATTCAAAGTGAAGAATAGCAAGAACCTACAACCAAGATTATTTTACCCAGCAAAGCTATTATTCAGAATTGAAGGTCAGATAAAGAGCTTCACAGATAAGAAAAAGCTAAAGGAGTTCATCACCACCAAACCAGTATTATATGAAATGCTGAAAGGTATCCTTTAAGAAGAGGAAGAAGAAGAAAAAGGTAAAAATAAAAAAAAAATACGAACAACAAAGTGGCAACAAATACATATCTATCAACAATTTAAAAATCAAACGAATAAAAAATCTGATGAACAGAATAAACTGGTGAATGGAATAGAATCAGAGGCATAGAAATGGAACAGTCTGACAATTCTCAGAGGGAAGGGTGTGAAGAGGGGTGCGGGAAGAGATTAGATAAAGATCTTATATGCATGTATCGTTACCTATGGACATGGACAATAGGGTGGCAAGAGCCTGGGGTAGGGTGGGAACTGGGTAGTGGGGAGCTATGGGGGGAAAAAAAGAGGGACCTCTGTAATCTCAACAATAAAAATAAATAAATAAATGAATAAATAAATAAATAACCAAAAACATGCTTTTTATTAGGAGTTCTGGGTCATGGAAGCTGCCTGTGTATAGGGGAAGTATACCCAGGAGCATGCCTCCAAAATACCCATTGAGTGATGCAGAGTGGACACTATATTTTGGATGGAAATCAGGGCTGACCTTACAGTAATATTCTGGAAGCTGATATAATTTAGATTCATCAAATACTAAACAAAATACTATTATTTTAACATAAGAAATCTCCAAACATATACAGCATTTTTATCTGATTTTATTTGACCCAAACTGATGGTATACTAGGAAGCAAGATCGCACATGCTTCAGAGAATGACAGTTTTGCCAGGTTGTATTTAAAAAAAAAATACATTTGGAATTAAGGAGGGACATAAGGAAGATTATGCTTATAATCAAATTTATGAAGGTGAGAGAAAGCAAGGGTACAGAATAGTTCACAATATTGTGTGCTCCCTTGCTGGCAGTTACACCTCCCAGGGGTCTAAAGAAGAGGATTGCTCTGGCATTTCAAAAATGTGCTAACCTGGAAGCACAGGAACAATGGAGAGGGCTGGCTTAAGTAGCAGATGAACCTTCTTAGAGGTCTGGGATGTGACTACCCACCGTGACCCTCCCAGTGAGGAATTTATAGTTTTACCATTTCATAGGGTGAAACTAGTAGTCAGATCTATTACAGAGTCCCCCTTTCATCCCAATTACATAACATGACCCAGATTGAACACTGATTAAATAATTACCATGTAATAATATGCCAGGCGATGTGTTAGGCTTTTTAATGTACAACTCACTTGGAGAGCTAAGGTTTTCTGTATTTGAGAAAATAACAACAGATAAATATAATTTTGTCTAATTTTTAGATGGTATACACCTTTTGACACTCTTGAACTGCCCCTCAGGAAGTGCACGGATAGCATCTGAATGATGTAATTGGAGGTCTGAAGACTTGGCAGTGCCATGTAGTCCATCCTTTGGTTTCCAATGTCTGATGAAAGCAAGTTCAGCAAGATCGAGATCTTCAAAGGAAAAATCTTACAATTGTGTTTGTCCTTTGTCTTAGAACACATGCAGTCTGGCTCATCTCTACCAGAACCCACCACTTCAAGGGAAGCCACATTCAGCCCAGGCCTCCCTCATGCACTTCAGAGGGGCACTTCTCCCCTCTTCAATGTGCCCTTAGCCATGCCCAGGAAACCTTTTCCTGCCACACTCACCACTTTCCTCTGTCAGTTAATCTTAGCTAACTGCTTTTGATTAAGCAATAATTATTTATGGAGAAGTTACTAAAAAGTCATGGGCTGGATCTCTTGCCGCAGAGAATATATAGTATTGTGTCTGGTAAATTCTTTCTCCTGCACACCTTCTCTTCCTCTTCCTCCTTCTCTTTCCCTCACGCCCCCGTTCCCTTCCTCTTCCTTCCTCTCTATCTTCCTTCTTCCCTTTTTTGTCTATTTCCTCAAATATTTTTCAGGCACTTCTAAGTGGCAGGTGCTAAGTAGACCCTAAGAATATAATTCTAAGCACAAAAGATATGTCCTCTGTCATGAAGCTAGTGTGGGGTGGGAGGAAGAAGTATTGATCAAATATTTATACAATGAATGTGAAAATGAAACCTTGATAACAAGTAGACAGGTGAGGTCAGGATACAAAGAAAACATAATAGAGGATTTTGCCTAGTTAGGTTAGGGAAGGTTCTCTGATGAAGTATCTAATGGGCTGAGATTTGAAGGTTGAATGAAAGTTAAATAGGTAAGAGAGGAAGAAAGAGGGTTACAGATAGAGGAAGTAGGTATGTACAAATAGCTTGAAACTGGATGGAGTATGATACTGAAGAGAGAGTTAGGGGCCAGGGCTGGGAAAAGCCTATGACAGTGGTGTTAGCTGAAGCTTCTCAGAGAGTTAGGGGAGGATCTGGGATTTACAGAGCTAGTAAACTGTTAAGGAAGGATGTCTTTATCTTAAAAATCACTAAAGACTATTGAAGAGATTTATGCAGAAGTTAAAATGTCACTTGGCCTGCAGAGAGGAGAATTAACTAATTAAGCAGAGCAAGAGCAGTTGAACCATTTGCCCTATTGGTTGGGAGAAGACTTTCGAATCCAGTTGTGAGAAGATGCTAGCTCATCTTAGGATACTGTTAGTAATCAGGACAAATGGACAGATTTGAGAGGCACAAAGGTATATGAGTTGATCTGAGTTATTCATTGTTTCAGGTGTTTTATATTTAGCATTTATTTTTAATATTATTCTGAATAAATGATGAACTTCTCAAACCCAAGGCTCTTCTGTTCTTCCTCTGTCACTCTCTCTAGCTTTATCTTTATTCGCTGTCATCTTTCTACACAGTGGAACTCAATTTAACTTGGAGGAAAAAAGGTTAAGCCAAACCTTTTGACTATGATACTGAATGGTCCTCTTTTTCCCCTCCTGGGGTTGAGGGAAAGGCTATGGGACAGTGAGAGGTGGAGAGTGAAGACTGGAACATTTTTGGAATATGGCCAAGACGTCTTTACCTTTATGAAGTCCTGAATGAATCTGGCTATTATAAATCCTAACTGAGTCTCATGATGTTTTCCAAGCAAATGCGACCACTTTGTGAAAAGCAAGAGCATGTTCTCACCAGGAAAGGGGCCATGTGCAAGAGGAGGAGGTGTAAATGGACAGGAGCCACCAGCCCTTTCAGAAAGCAACATGATGTAACAGCCCTGCCTCATTTGTGCTGGAAAATTTTAAATAGTCAGAGAAACATAATCCTGTCCCATTAGCATAGCAACAAGTATGTTCCCAGCATAATAAACTTGGTCCCAGGGGGGCATTAGGCCCCATTCTGCATGCCCTTCTGTCTCTCCTTTCATTGCCAATACCATTGAAGTCCTAATGGAAAGACAGCCTTTGAAAGAGCCCCTCTGGCTTCTTGGCTGCCTGCTGGAAACAGAGGAGACAAGGAGGACAGAAATACACATTCGTAAAGTTCCACTTGCTTATCTTACTGAGGGACAGCATTTTATCCTTTCACGCTCATCTCCGAGCCACTGTAATTAGGCGTTCCAGAAACAGTTTTGCAGCTGTCTTGATATCACAATAGCATTTTGATAAGCTTGGACAGTTACCAGTTCATTCGTCTGGCAAGACATTGCAACACACCCAAAGATTTCACTGTATCTTGGTAGGTACCATTAGTTCCCGGAAGGAAAATAGAAATATTTTTATAACAATAAGCAAAAAAGTTATACAGGAGCAAGTGTCAAAACTTTTGTCTTCAAACCTAGCAACAGGTCTTCTCATATTGAAACATTTTACTTATGGAGGCATAAATGAGCAGAGGGTTCTTTCATTGATGAACAGGCAAAGGAAAAGATAATCAGAGAAAGAGGAAGGAAGATAAAGACAGGTTCTTGGACAAAGGGAGTGGAGAAGAAAAGCAAGAGCTGGACAAATGTCTTGAGTTGTTAGCTTCCTGATGTCAAGATTCAGGTTTTCAGTATGCAGCTGTTGTAAAATGTGATGGTGCATATGGTCTTGTTGATATTGTGACTACTAGGAACTAACCCCAATTGAGCATCAGTGATTTTTTGGTCAGATCAAAAGCCTCTGTCATATATCACGGCCTTCTATGATGGGGAACCTTACATTTAACACCAGCATAGTCTGCAGCCAGGGGCCTTTTCACTTAGGTTGAGGGCTTCCTGTGATGATGGATGTTCTAAGCTCTGCCGTCGAAGCACTTGAAATGTAGTTAGTCCAACTGAGGACTTTATTTTTTTTAATTTAAAATTTTTAATTAAACAACATGAGGCTGGTGTCTACCATATTGGACAGTGCAGTGGAGGGTTATGGTTACTTATCACAACGTTTCTATAGGTATTCATGTAACATCACATCCTAAGAGAGAAATGTATTACAACTCTCCCCACCCCAACATTAGAAGAAGATTATTCTGTGGTCATTAACCCAACCCTCTGGAATGAACCTCAGATATTCAAGTAGGAGAGAAAGGCATCTGAGGGACAGACAGACCAATGGCTAAAGCCATCCCCCTACTCTTTAAATCTTTACTCCATTTCTTTTTTCTTTTCTTTTTTTAAAAAATGTATTTTTATTGATTTTTAGAGAGACTGGAAGGAAGACAGGGAGAGAGAGAGAGAGAGAGAAACACTGATGTGAGAGAGAAACATCAATCAACTGACTCCCTCAGGCACTCTGACTAGGGTTTGAGCCTGAAACCTGGGCATGTGCCCTGACTGGGAATTGAACCAGTGACCTTTTGGTGCACAGGACGACACTCAACCTACTGAGCAACACCGGCCAAAGCTTTACTCCATTTCTTTTTCTAAATCTAGTCATTGCAAGTATTTCTAGCATTGCTGCAGGAGGAGTAAGAATAACTTCTGCTTCTTTGTTAACACGTGCAGGACCAGCACAGTGCTGAGCCTCTAGTTCAAGATGCTTACTGAATAGACCCAGTGTATGCTCTCAAAGGAAGTCTTCACATTTTTTTAAGTTATGGTGACTTTCATTATGTGATATAATTTCTTATGCTAGGAGCAGAGAAGGAATATCTTCCCCCTCTAGTTGTAAGTGCGTGATTGCTTTTAACAACTCTTTCACTTGTAAGTAAGATCATTCACTTTAAGCCATAAGCAGGGTTACCTATGCTCTTCAGAAAACTTTTGACAGGTTTTTACTGCCTCGTCACTCACTGAGGTATCAATGAATAGTACAGTAGATAGTCTGGGAGCTTTTGCCCCTGGTACTTATGCTCTGTATGCTCTGCCCATGTACATCAATAAAAAATGGTATGTAGGCAAAAAAAAGGGAGGCAGCATTTGGCCCAATAATTCCACTACAGCTGCTAAAGCAGAAATGCCAACACAAAGCTGAGCCACTAATTGGAAATGGAATAAACGAAAGATATCTTGGTTCAAGTGGCAGCTATATTTTTAAAGAGACGATTTCAGTTGAAATGCCAAAGGAGAGAGTTAGCCAAAACATTTGTCTATGGAAATTTCTCTTCTCAATTTTGTTCAGATATACAGCTGGGAGTGAAGTGAAGCATTTCTTGAGAACACATGTCATGGTTAAACCAAGATGTTTATTTTCCTAAGGAGCAGATCAGATTGAACTCACAACAAATAGTTTAATTAGCATGATGGCTAATAGGCTGATTAATGCAGGCTACAATCAATGAAATAGGGTTTGTTGGAACTGAGCACTTAGGAAGGCTGTATCAACAGTGAGGTCCTTAGCTGAGCAAGGCAACTGCCGTGGGTTTTCAGTTTTTATGGAACATTAGGGTGAGAAAGGGTCAGATTGAGAACTGACCGTGTTCTGTAAAACTGCTACTGTGTGTGATATTGTTGCATGGCTCTTATACAAGGACTTGTGGGCTGCACTCTTTGAATTTAGTGTCAGAAGAATGTGTGGTCCTCCTGGTGATCTTATACAATTCCTTATATCAGGCAACAAAACTACAATTCTCATCTTTGTGGCCCCTTTGCATTGGATTCCTGAAAATCAGAGCTGAATTAGTCAATTACATCATTGTCCTTGGCTCCCAGCTCCCCCACCTCCCCACCTGGTGAAGAATTCTAGCTCTCTCCTTTCTGAGTAATCTTGAGCAAGTCCTTTTCTTTCTGAGCCCTGATTTATTCATCTGTATGGTGGGGTAATCATTGTTATTTCATGGGTGTTTTGCAATAGTAAGAGTTCATAGCAAACACTCAAACATGCTAATCATTGAATTTTAAATCACTCTTTTGATCCACACTTTATCTTAATTATTAA
The DNA here is from genome assembly GCF_963259705.1 of Myotis daubentonii. Lineage (NCBI taxonomy): Eukaryota > Metazoa > Chordata > Mammalia > Chiroptera > Vespertilionidae > Myotis > Myotis daubentonii. Next base: position 131,741,660 of record NC_081840.1, on the reverse strand, counting down.
TCACTAGAGGCCTGGTGCACAGATTTGTGCACCAGTGGGGTCCCTTGGCCTGGCCTGTGGGGATGGGGCCGAAACCGGCTCCACAACATCTCCTGAGGGTTCCTGGATTGTGAGGGGGCAGTTCTCAGGTGACGCACCCGGAATGGGGCTCCCTCCTCTCTAGTTCTGGGTGCATCACCCGAGAACCGCAGCTGCCAAGTCACTGCAGCTCAGCAGCTCCTGTGTCTGCCCCCTGGTGGTTATTGCACATCATAGCTACTGGTCAGATGGTTGAACAGTCAGAGGTCACTTAGGCTTGTATATATATAGATGTATGAAAGCAAGTATGACATTAATGAGACAATCAAAATCAGTTCAAGTGTAATTTTTTCAAGGGCGGAACCAAAATGGGTACATTGACATTGCTTTTTCCTTTTTTTTTTTTTAATAATTTCTTCTAAATGTAAAATTTACATACAGTAACATTTATAAACCTTCAGTGTACAATTCAATGAATTTTAACATACGTATATTCTCAGGCAACCCTGTATATAGAACATTTCTATTACTCCATTACTCAAGAAGTTTCCCTTGGGCCTTTCTCAGTCAACCCCTCCTCACTCACAAAACTTCTCTGAATTATTTCGCTAGAGTCTTTTTATTTGTTTTAAAAACTCCATATAAATGGATTCTATATTGTGTACTATTTTGTATCTGGCTTCTTTTGCTCAACAAATGTCTTGAGATTCATCCATGTTGTTGAGAATATAATTTACCATTTAATGCTAAATATTTCCTGTGGTATGAAAAAGATGCCACACATTGTTTATTTTCCTGTTGATGGACATTTAACTTCTGGCTCTTATGAATAACTAGAGGCCCGGTGCACAAAAATTTGTGCACTCGGGGTTGGGAGAGGAGGTCCCTCAGCCTGGCCTGTGCCCTCTCACAGTCTGGGACCCATCAGGAGATAAGGACCTGCTGGTTTAGGCCTGCTCCCGGGTGGCAGAGGGCAGGCCTAATCCTAGGTGTAACCCCTGGTCGGGCTCAGAGCAGGGCCAATTGGGGAGTTGGGGCCCTGCCTCCTGTCATGCACAGAGCAGGGCGGATTGGGAGGTTGCGATGCCACCCTCAGTCACGCTCAGGGTAGGGCTGATTGGGGGGTTGGGGCACCACCCCCTGTCACACTCAAGGCAGGGTCCATAGGGAGGTTGCAGCGCCACTCCTGTCATGCACAGAGCAGGGCCGATCAGAGGGTTGGGGCTCCGCACCCTGTCACACTGATCCCGGTGCTGGGAAGCCTCTCTGCTCCACTGATCCCAGGGCCAGGACGCCTCTCCGCTCCCCTGATCCCTGGCCCGGAGGCCTCTCAGCTCCGCTGATCACGGGGCCGGGAGGCCTCTGGACTCCGCTGATCACTGGGGCTGGGAGGCCTCTCGGCTGATCACCGGGCCGAGAGGCCTCTGGACTCCGCTGATCACAGGGGCCGGGAGGCCTCTCGGCTCCGCTGATCACCGGGGCCGGGAGGCCTCTCGGCTCCGCTGATCGTGGGGCCGGGAGGCCTCTCGACTCTGCTGATCCCAGGCCCTGAGGCCTCTCTGCCCTGCTGCTTCAGGGCTGTTTGGCTTCGCTCTGCTTGGAGCCGGAGTATGCAAATTAACCGCCATCTTTTAGCTTCTATAATTAAAACATTGTATCTTTTGGAGTTGTTGCTTCAGGAGCTCAGAGCCCCGCAGCTGCGGGGATCCTTGACTTTCTCCATCGCTGGGGCAACCAAGCCTCCTATTCTCAGCTGCCTGGCTGCCAGCCGCCATCTTGGCTGACAGTTAATTTGCATATCTCACTGATTAGCCAATGAAAAAGGTATCGGTTGTACGCCAATTACCATTTTTCTCTTTTATTAGTATAGGATGGCTGCTATGAACGTTCTTCTACAAACATTTTTGTACTCATATATTTCATCACTCCTAGAAAAAATACATATGAGTGGAATCACTCAATAAAATACCATATCACATTTTTACTAGCAAGGTACAAGTGCTCCTCACCAAGATGGAATGTCACCAGCCTTTTTTAAAACAACAAAAAAGCCACACTTGTATTATTGAAATACATGTTATGTATTTCTAAAAATTTTTAAATAACTTTTAATTTTGGAATAATTTTAGGTATACAGAGCTATTTCAGATGTTACAGAGACTTCCCACATATCTCATACCTAGTTTTTCCTCTTATTAACATCATAGATTATTACGGCACATTTGCCACAATTAATTAATCAATATTGACACATTAAATAAACTAATTAAGTAAATAATAAACTAAATAAAGCCCAAACTTTATTCAGATTTTCTCATTTTTTCCCCTAAAGTCCATTTTCTTTTGCAGAATCCTGTTCAGGGAGCCACATTATATTTATTAGTCTCATTTCCTTAGGCTCCTCTTGGCTGTGTCAGCTTCTCTGATTTTCCTTGTTGTTGATGACTTAGACAGTTTTCAGAAATACTGGTATTTCATAGAATGTTCCTCAGTTGGGATTTGCCTGATGTTTTTCTCATGATTAACCTTGGCTTATGCGTCTGGGGAAGGTAGATCACAAGAGTAAAATGCTATTCTCATTACATCATATGAAGAATACATAATGTCACCCTAACTGGTTGCTTAGTGGTTTGAGCATCAACCCTTGGACTAAGGGTTGCAGGTTCAATTTTGGTCAGATGCATGTACCTTGGTTGCAGGCTCAATCCCAGTAGAGATGCATGCAGGAGGCAACCAATTGATGTGTCCCTCTCACATCTCACATCGATGTTTATCTCTGTCTCCCACTCCTTTCCACTCTCTCTGAAAACCAGTAGAAAAAAATACCTTCCAGTGAAGATTAACAACAACAAAAAGAATACATACTGTCAATATGACATCACTGTTGAGGTTAACCTTAACCACCTGGCTTGAAGTAGTGTTCGCCTGGTTTTTGCACTGTAAGGTTACTCTTCTAAAAAAAATTCTTCTACACAGCTTATTCATCTATTATCTCATTTATTTGTTTGTTTATTTAATCACTAGAGGCTCGACGCATGAAATTTGTGCAAGGGGCTCGGCCACCGCTGCCAAAACGGATGCCAGCCTCTGCCTCAGCCCCCACCGCCACCATGGCTTTGCCCAGAAGGTTGTCCAGAAGGACGTCTGGTCTAATTAGCATATTACACTTTTATTATTATAGATATCAGTGTTCATAAAGAGATATTTACTGTATACTTTGGGTTATAATCTAATACTAATTTTTTTTTATTGCTAAATTTTTTGAACTTCAGCCATTAGGAACCCTCTCAGCTGGCTCTGTACCACCTCCATCACATCAAATATGCATTTGTTTTTAGTGTTTTCTTATGTTTTGATATTACAAAATGCTCAAGTTCATATTGTACATTTCCTGACTCAGTCCTGAAATCAGCCATTTCTCCAAGTAACTCTAGCATCTTTTACTGGAGAATGATATTTAGAAACCAAAATTTGCCTGCTAGCTGTGTTCATTATTGCTAGGGTATTCTTATTTTTAAAGCCCTCTTAGCTGCCAGAGCAAGAGAATTTTTGTGTGTGTACTAACCTATGCTTGTACACATATGTATGAATATTTCTTTATGTAACCATCTGTGTCTGTATTAAGCCAAATATAAGTTCATACAGATGTCTCTAACTCTAATCCATCACCATATGGACATTCTAGCCTATTTTCCTTGCTTATCTGTAACCTCCCACTGCAACAGTGAGAAGCCTGGATTCCAATATTTGTTATTCATTAATTATTTTTTCTTTTAAAAATGCTATTGATGTTATATTTAAAAGTTCATTACCAGATCTAAGGTCATGTAGATTTTCTCCCATGTTTTTTTCTGCAGGTTTTATAGTTTGTCATTTTAAGCTTAGGTTTATAACATTGAGTTACTTATGGGTAAGGTGTAAGGACCGTGTCTAGATTATTTTTTCTCTCCCCATTGGGACATTTAATTGTTCTAATAATTTTGTTGAAAAGACTATTATTTCTCCATCAAATTGCCTTTGCTCCATTATCAAAAGTCAGTGTTTATGTGAATCTATTTGTGGACTCTATTCTGTTGCATGTATCTATATGTCTCTCCTTTCACCAATACAGCACCCTCTTGATTACTATCTATAATAATAAAAGGTTAATATGCTAATTAGGTTGTATGGATTCCAGGTGTCCTTCCTGATGAAGCCGGGGCTGGGGGGAAGCCAGCCCAGGCCCCGGGTGCCTGCAGATGGCCGGAGGAGGGAAGCGTGGGTCCCGGGTGCCAGAGGGAAGCCAGTGCCAGCAGCCAGGGGAAGGAAGGCATACTCTTGCACAGACTTTCATGCATCGAGCCTCTAGTAGATTTATAATCTTGAAATCTAGTATTGTGAATCTTCCAACTGCATTTTTCTTAAGTATTGGTTACCTATTCTAAGTCCTTGACATTCCAAATATACTCTAGAATTAATTTGTTGATATCTATAAATTAGTCTGGAGAAATTTTGATGGGGATAGAATTGAATTTATAGATCAAGTTGAAAAAATATATGTTTCTTTACATTACTAAGACTTTTAATCCAAGAACAAAAAAGTATCTATTTAGGTCTGCTTTGATTTCTTTCCTCATAGTCTTAGAATTTTCTGATTTTTGATCTTGTATATATATTATTAGATTCATATATAAATATTTCATTTTGGAAACTGTTATAAGTGGTATTGTGTTGGTTTTTAAAATCTATATATTTTTATTGATTTCAGAGAGGAAGGGAGAGGAAGAGAGAGATAGAAACACCAATGATGAGAGAATCATTGATTGGCTGCCTCCTGCAAGTCCCACACAGGAGATAAAGCCCACAACCCAGGCATGCGCCCTGACCGAGAATTGAACTGTGACCTCCTGGTTCATAGGTCAACATTCAACCACTGAGGCATGCTTCCCAGGCTTCTGTTTTAAATTTCAAATTATAATTGTTCATTGCAGGTATACAGGAAAGCCACTGAATTTTATATATTAACCTTGGATCCTGAACACTTGTTAAAACTTAGTTCTAGGAAATGTTTTGTTGTTGATTCTTTGGATTTTCTACCTAGACAATATCATCTGTGAACAAAGATAGTTTTATTTCTTCCTTTCTAATCAGTGTATCTTTTATTGCTAGGTAGGACTTATAGTTACCTGATAATTCCAAAATTTGTGTCATATCTGAGTTTGACTCTGATGCTTGCCTTTTCTCCTTAGACTGTGTGTTTTCTTAACTGTTGACATGTTTTGCATTTTTGGTTGAAAGGTGGACATGTTGTATTAGGTTATTATAGGAATTGAGGTAAGAGGTCTCTAGTGTGTTTATCTAGTTAGAAGTTGAGCTTCATCTCATGTTTTCTGTAGCTCGATTACCAGATGTTTATATTCTCTAGTGTCATTTTTCCCTCCCTTCTTAACTCTGGGCATTCCTACTCCTAAGTAGAGGCATAACTCATTTTATTGCATCTTATTTTATTGCACTTCACAGATGTTGTGTTTTTATAAACCGAAGGCAAGACCTTCCACCAGCAAAAAGATTTTATCTTTCTTTATTGAGATACTCACTTTACTGTGGTAGTCTGGAACCTAACCCACAATATGTCTGAGGTATGCCTATACCCCTTTTCAGAGAGCATCTTTTTTATAGCTCTCAGCTATAATTCGCCATTATTAAATGGAGCCTGTGGATGTGAGGGTAAGGTATGAAGGAGGAGGATTATTCTATGATGTTCCATTTAAATCTGAATCTTCTAGTGAACCAATGTCTCTGGCTTGTGAATTCCACAAGTGTTTATTTTCATATAATGTATAGTTTGCTAGGGCTGATATAATAACGTACCACAGTCTGAGGGTCTTAAACAGTAGAACTTTATTTTCTTATGATTCTGACAGTTGGGAATCTGAGATCAAGGTGTCTGCAGGGTTAATTTTTTTATGAGGCCTCTCTCCTTGACCTGCAGATGGCTGTCTTTTCTGTATCTTCCCTCTGTGTGCCTGTGTCTTAATCTCCTCTTACAGGCATTCCAGTCATGTTGAATTAGAAACCACCTTAACAAGGTCGTTTGAACTTAATTACCACTTTAATCACCCTGTGTCCAAATGCTGCCACATTCTGAGGCATTGTGGGTTAGGACTTCAACATATGAATTCAGTCCATAACATATAGCTTACTCCTGCTGATTCTTGGATAAGACAGGAGGGATAGAAAGGGATTGAAATGAGAGGAATGCCTTTCCCTATGACTCTTGAACAGGTTCTGGTAAATTCCTTCATCCTGGAGCATAGGCCTTTATTTGGGAGAAATCTCTGGACATATTTCATAAGGTTTCTTGTTCCCTTCACCCTACTGGAGCCATGAGAGAATCTTGCTCAGATCATTGCTGGTAGGATTCCTGAAGGAAAATCTCAGGAAATGTAGTTGTTTCTCTTAGACTGTAGCTCCTAGGAGTTTCTCACATTCAAGCTACTGGAACTCCACCTTCAGCAGTTCATCCCGATGACCACTTAAGTCTTCCTATCACTATTGGCTTCTGCTCCAGGTAAGAATTAGTATCCCAGTTATGCGTGTATCACACCTTTTGAAACATCTTCTGACTCTGAATTCACCTGTCATTTTAGAATTTAAGGTATCGGTTTGCCCTGAAAACTCAGTTCTCTGATGGGTCAAAGAAAAGTCATTAACTTTCAGTTTGTCCAACTTTTTCTTGTAAGGATGGGAGTAATGGATTTCTAAAATCATTACATATTGGAGTTGAAGCCAGAAGTCCTGGTTATATTTTAAGTCATTCTATCTCCTGAGAATTAAAAATTAAATTAAAAATTACAACTGACCCGAAATAGAAGTTTCTCTTTTTTCCTTGTTATATGAGAAACTCTAAATGTTTCCTTTCTCTCTCCTTCCATTTTTTATACTTTGGTTTATTCAAACTGTGAGTTTAGATCTAGAATGTTATTAAATTATTGAAAAATAAATTTATTTGTCAAATTTTATTATTAACATTATATTAAGTCATCCAAGATTATTTGGATTTAACTCTATATTTTACAGATTATATTGTTCATCTTCAATTCTTTTATACTATGACGAACACTGTATTTATTTATTTATGTATAATATATTTTTATTGATTTTAGAGAGGAAAGGAGAGGGAGAGAAAGGTAGAAACATCAATGGTGAGAAAGAATCATTGATTGGCTGCCTCCTGCACACCACATACTGAGGATCGAGCCCACAACCCAATATCCTTATTGCCTTTCCATATAATTACCAGCAGATTTGAACATGGAATTCTTGTATTTTGTCTCCCTTCAAACCTCTATATACTTTGAGGGTGGGTGGAAGGTGAAGGAGGGTACAGGGGGATAAATGATGATGGATGGAGCTTTGACTTAGGGTGGTGAACACACAATACAGTGTACAGTTGATTTGTGTTTTAGAATTGTATAGCTGAAACCTGTATAATTTTGTTAACCAGTGTAACCACAACAAATCCAATAAAAAGAAAAAAAAGTCTGTTGACTTTGCCCTGTGAACCTTACCATCTACTGTTACAAAAATATTTATGATCCCTTAAAATATTTTTCCTTGGTAAGTAGATTTTTTTCTGCCTGAATGGTTCTAATACTTTTAAACCTTGAAATTCAAAAATTTCATCAAAATATGTTTAGGTATTTGTCTCCTCTCATTAATTTTGTCTTTAATTCTTGATCTTTTAATTTTAATACTCAAAAAGTGTTTTTTCCAGTCAGAAAATCCTTTTCATTAAATATTAAAAATGCATGGAAAGAATAAAATCTTTATAAGCCTGCCCTATACCTGACACTCAGTCTTAGTAAATTATAACAGTTTGTCATATATGCCACAAAAAAATTTATAATAGGTCTGAGAAGAGAAAATGGCAGACAAATAGGCAGCAGTGTCATGCCCCTCCTCCTAGGGTCAGGCCACAAAAGCAACTAAATTGGAGAACATCCACCCTGAATTAACAAATTATACAGCTGAGGAGACAATTTTCAATAAGGAAGGGCAGAGGACGCCAAGAGAACACCATTTACCAGCTATAACCCACGTGGAACAACCACCGTGCTTCAGCAGTGAATGGCGCAGTACCTTCTGGCAGGATCCCAGACATCTGTAGGGAGCACATGCCTCCAGAGTGAGCTCCTGCACAGGGCCTCCTCACCAGCCTGCTGGGACCAGGCATCCTAGGATGTGGCTCCAAGACACCGCAGTGGGTGCAAGCCAGGGGGAACCCTATGCCCCACCCCCACCCTGTTGCTAACCTGGCCTGGAGCCACACAGTGCCCACTCCACCCTGAGCCCTGGGACATGCTGCCAGGGAAACCTGGAGCAACCCAGAGCACATGTCACTCTGGACCATAGGAGAGCAGGGATTGTGCTACCCAGAGCAACCTGTGCAACCCAGAGCAACCAGTGGTCACTCCACCTCAGCCCCATAGATAACCCCTGCTGGGGTGATCTGGAACAACCCATGCCTGCTTCACCCCAGTCTGGGAGGGGCGACCCAGAGCAATCCAGTGCATGCCTCACTCAGGGCCTGATGGGAGCTCTGACTGTGCGACTCAGAGCAACCCATGTCTGCTCCACGCTAGCCCCCAGGACAGTCCTACTGGGGCCATCTGGAGCAACCCAATACGCACCTCACTCCAGGTGACAGGAGAGCACAGACTGAGTGACTCAGGGAAACCTGCCCAGCTCCACACTAAGGAGGGGTGAACTGGAGCAACCCAGTGTGAGTTTCACTCCCAGCTACAAGAAAGTGAGGTCTGTGTGACCCAAATAAACCCACACCCATTCCACCTGAGAGCCCAGGATCTTACTGCCAGAGAAACCTGGAGTAACCCAATGCATGCCCCACTCAGGCCTCAGAGGAGCTCTGACTGTGCAATCCAGAGTAACCTGTACCAACTTACCCTGGCCCTTGAAACAGTTCTGCAGGGGCTATCTGGAGCAACCCAGCACACACCTCACTCTGGGACACAGGAGAGCACTGCCAGAGTTACCCAAAATAAGCTGGTGTACCCTGCCAGAGAGACCTAGAGTGCCACCCTGCCACGGGTGCTGTGGCCACACAGAAAATTGCATGCAAGAGGGCTCTGGGTCCTCACAGGGAGTCACACATCAGAAGAACTGTGCATATGATCCCATCACCTCAAGCATCTGAAGCAGACAACTGAGGGAACAGATCTGTGGGAGAAGGGGATACAACTCAGAGCAGAGACAATAAAGGCATGAGACTCAAGGCAGACCCAGCATCTGAGCTAACAATTTCCAGACCATTGCCTTGATAGGGTTTTCAACCTCTCAAGCCACAAGCAGGGTGCCCAGGGCCAGAAAAAGACAGCAAAAATGGGGAGACAAAGAAACAACTTCCCAAGTAAAGAAAAGGGGGAATTGCCAGAAAGGGAACAAATGAAATGGAGACATGTAATATGTCAGAAAACAAATTCAGAGTAAGGGTCATACAGTTCATAAACTGATGAATAAGAAAATCAATTTATGTAAGAATCAAGATGAAATAAAAATGATACAGCTACAATAAAAAACACAATGGAAGGCTTTAACAGTAGACTAGAAGAAGCAGAGGATGGAATTAGTGAGTTAGAAGATAGGGCAGAAAAACATACCCAATCTGAACAGCAATTGGAAAAAAAAAATAGAAAGCCAGGGGAGAGCCTAAGCGAGCTTTGGGACAACATGAAATGAAGTACCATCCATATAATAGGGGTGACAGAAGGACAAGAAGAGGAATAAGGATTAGAAAACCTATTTGAAGAAATAATGACAGAAAAAAAGTCACACAAGCACAGAGAGTCCCAAACAAGATGAACTTCAAAAGACTCACACCAAGACACTTTGTAATTACAATGGCAAACGTTAATGACAAAGAGAGAATCTTAAAGGTTACAAGAGAGAGACAGAGAGTTACCTGCAAAGGATCTCCCATTAGATTATCAAATGATTTCTCAACATAAATACATCAGGACAGAAGGGAATGGGATGAAGTACACAAGGTGATGCAAAGTAAGGGACTGAATTCAAGAATACTCTTTTCAGCCAAGCTATCATTCAAAATTGAAGGGGAAATCAGGAGCTTCACAGACAAAAAAACAGCTAAGGGAGTTTATCACTATCAAGCCAGCAATGCAAGAAATGCTAAAGGGACTGTTGTAAAAAAAAAAAAAAGAAATAGAAAGGGAAGAAGGAACACAGACATAACATATGAAAATGGCAACAAACAAGTACCTATCAATAATAACCTTACATGTAAATGGACTAAATGCTCCAATCAAAAGACATTGAATAGCTTAATGGATAAGAAAACATGACCCATATATATGCTGCCTACAAGAGACACACCTCAGAACAAGGGACTCACACAGACTGAAAGTGAAGGGATGGAAAAATATCTTTCAGGCAAATGGAAATGAAAAAAAAAAAGCTGGGGTAGCAATACTTATATCTGACAAAATAGACCTCAATGTGAAGGCCATAACAAGGTATAAGGAAAGCCACTTCATAATACTAAAGGGATCGATACAACAAAAGGATATAACTCTGATAAACATATATGCACCCAATGCAGGAGCACCCAAATACATAAAAAAAAAACTCCTGGAAGATATCAAGGGAGAGATAGCAATACAATCATAGTAGGGGATTTTAATACACCACTGACATCACTGGTAAATCCTGTAGACAAAAAAAAAATCAGCAAAGAAATAGCAATACTAAATGACTCACTAGATCAAATACTTAATCGACATCTTCAGAACATTTCACCTCAAAGCTACAGAATATACATTCTTCTCAAGTGCACATGGGTCAGTCATTTTCAAAGATAGACCACATATTGGGACACATGCAAAATCTCTCCAAATTAAAGAAGATTGAAATCATATGAAGCATCTTTTCAGATCATAATGGCATAATATTAGAAATCAACTACAATAAAAAAAATCAGACACTTGGAGGCTAAATAGCATGTTATTAAACAATTATTGGGTTACCAAAGAGATCAAAGAAGAAATTTAAAACATCCTGAAAACAAATGACAATGAAAACACAACAAACACAACAATCCAAAATCTATGGTACATAGTTAAAGCAGTCCTGAGAGGGAAGTTCATAGCATTACAGGACTACCTCAAAAAAATAAGAAAAACTGGTAATAAGTTATATAACTCTACAACATAAGGAATTAGAAAGGGAGCAATAAGATAAGACTGGAGTGAGCAGAAGGAAGGAAATAATACAGATCAGAGTGAAAATAAATGACATAGAGACCACAAAAACAATACAAAAGATCAATAAAAACAAGAGCTGGTTCTTTGAAAAGATAAACATGATTGATTAGCCTCTAGCCAGGCTCACCAAGAAGCAAAGAGTGAGGACCCAAATAAACAAAATCAGAAATGAAAAAGGTGAAATAACAACAGACCCCACAGAAATAAAAGATTGTAAAAAAAACAACAAAACTATGAACAATGTTATTCCAACAAACTGGTCAACCTAGAAGAAATGGACATATTCCTAGAAAAACATGGCCTTCTAAAACTCAATCAGGAAGAATAAAAATATCTGAATAGGCCAATATCTATGGAGGATATTAAATCATCAATCAAAAAAACTTCCAACAAACAAGAACCCTGAGCCAGATGACTTCACAGGGGAGTTTTACAAAACATTCAAAGAAGAACTAGAACCTATCGTCCTCAGAATATTGCAAAATATTCAGGAGGAAGGAACATTTCCAAACTCTTTCTATGAAGCCAGCATTACCCTAGTCCCAAAACCAGATAAAGAAACTACAAAGAAAGGCCAATATCTCTGATGAACATAGATGTTAAAAACCTCAACAAAATTCTAGCAAATCACATCCATCATTACATAGAAAGATCATACACCATGACCAAGTGCGATTTATTCTGGGGATGCAAGAATGGTGTAATATCCACAAGTCAATAAACATCATATAAACAAATTGAGAGATAAAAATCACATAATCATATCAATTGTTGTAGAAAAAACATTTGACAAAGTCCAACACCTTTTCTTGATAAAAACTCTCAGCAAAGTGGGAATAGAGAGATCAGTCCTCAACATAATAAAAGCCTTATATGACAAACCTACAGCCAACATCATCCTCAAAAACTAAAACCATTTCCCCTAAGAATAGGAACAAGACAGGGATGCCCACTCTCACCACTCCAGTTTGACGTAGTACTGGAAGTGCTAGCCATAGTGATCAGACAAAAGGAAGAAATAAAAGGCATCCAGATTAGAAAGGAAGAAGTAAAACTGTCTTTATTCGCAGATGACTTGAAAACCCTAAAGACTACTAGATTTAATAAATAAATTTAGAAATGTAGCAGGATACAAAATTAACACCCAGAAATCTATGGCTTTTTATACAATAATAATTAACTCCCAGAAACAAACAAACAAACAAACAAAAACCCCAATCACATTTACCATTGCAACAAATAAATTAAGATACCTAAGAATAAAGTTAACTAAGGAGGTGAAAGACCTGTACTTGAAAAACTACAGGCCATTGAAAAAAGGGATAGTGGAAGACATAAACAAATGGAAGAATATACCATGTTCATGGATTGGTAGAATCAACATCATTAAAATGTCCATACTACCTAAAGCAATCTATAGATTCAACACAATCCCAATTAAGATACCAACAGAATATTTCACAGACCTAGAGCAAACTCTCCAAAAATTCATCTGAAATTAAAAAAGACCCCGAAAGCCCCAGCAATCCTGAGAAGAACAAAGTTGGAGGGATCTCATACCAGATATCAAGCTATATTACAAAGACACTGTTCTCAAAACTGCCTGGTACTGGCACAAGAACAGACATATAGACCAATGTAACAGAACAAAGAACCCAGAAATTGACCCAAGCCTTTTTGCTCAATTAATATTAGACAAAGGAGGCAAGAATATACCATGGAGTCAAGACAGTCTCTTTAATAAATGGTGTTGGCAAAATTGGACAGATACATGCAAAAAAATTAAACTAGACCACAAACTTACACCATACACAAAAATAAACTCAAATGGATAAAGGACTTAAAGATGGGAAACCATAAAAATCTTAGAAGAAGCCATAGGTAGCAAAATATGAGACTTATGTCATAGCAATATCTTTACTGATACAGCTCCTAGGGCCATAAAAACTAAGAAGAAAATAAACAAATGGATCTATATCAAAATAAAAAGCTTCTGCACAGCAAAAGAAACCATCAACAAAATAATAAGAAAGCACTGAAGAGGAGAACATATCTGCCAATGTTATCTCCAATAAGGGCCTAATTTCCAAAATTTTTAGGGAACTTATACAACTTTAAAAAAGGAATATAAGGGAGAACCAAGATGGTGGCATAAGGTACAAACCTGTATGTGCTGCCCCCCACAACAACATTAAAACCACAACTATAAGACAAAACAGCTATCATCCAGAACCACGGGAAAGCTGACCGAGTGGAAGTTCTACTACTAGAAGTAAAGAAAAAAGCGCATTGAGACTGAGTATGAGGTAGAGGCACCAAGAACAAAGGTACGGAGGCGCGCCCATGAGGCTGCTGCACCTGGGTGCGCGGTTTTTTTCAATTGGAAGGGGATACAAGCTCTCAAATGCACTGAACTCATTTACAGCGAGACTCTGGGGTCCCAGGCTCCTACGGGGAGAAATGGGACTGTCTTGCAGCCGGTCGGAACGCGAGTGTGACTTTCTCACAGAGCTGCTTGCAGGGGTTATTACTGCTGTGGGGCCCACGGCACTCAGGGAGTTGTGAAGCGGAGTTGGAGTCGTGGAGTCGCTGACAACACTATTGCTGTTTGCTCTGCCCTGGGGACTCTCTGAGACCCCACCCCACTCAATTTACATCCCCTCTCAAGTTGTGCTTGGTGGCACAAAGGAGGCACCTGCGTTTTTGCAGCCTAACAAACTGCAGCTGAATCAGAGAGCTCCAAAACTTCCAAACTCCAAACAAAGAGGAGAAATCTGTTTATATTGCTGTAGCTCCTGCTGGGTGGACCCAAACAGTGGTTGACTTGGAGATCCAGGAGCCAGGGTACCCCTGGTCAGATACCAGAATTCAACTCCTCACATCCATAAGGGACACACTCAAGAAGCAGACTCAGTGAGCACGAAAGGCCCACTGAAGCAAGTCCTACCCCATAAGGGTGTCTCCAGAACAGCAGTTCTTCCACTGTAGACACAGCGGGTCCTCACAGTCAGCCAAAAATGCAGAGACAAAGAAACATGTCACAAATGAAAGAAATGGAGGAAAGAAAACTAATGGAGGACATAGAGTTCAAAACCACAGTTATGATGCTACTCAAGAATCTTCTATTAAACTCCGAGAAACTTAGTGAGACCTCCAAGGAACTTAGTGAGACCTTCAAGGATCTTAATGAGAAGGCCAAAAAAATGGAAAAGGACCAGTCAGAAATTAAACATACACTGACTGAAATTAAAAATAATATATAGAGATCCAACAGCAAACTAGAGGATCCCAAGAATCAAGTCAAAGATTTGAAATATGAAGAAGCAAAAAACACCCATCTGGAAAAGCAAAATGAAAAAAGAATCCAAAAATATGAAGATAGTATAAGGAACCTCTGGGACAACTTCAAACGTACTAACATCCGAATTATCGGGGTGCCAGAAGAAGGGAGAGAGCAAGATACTGAAAGCCTATAGGAAGAAATCATGACAGAAAACTTCCCCTACATGATGAAAGAAATAGACTTACAAGTCCAGGAAGTGAAGAGAACCCCAAATAAGAGGAATCCAAAGAGGATCACACCAAGACACATCATAATTAAAATGCCAAGGGCAAAAGACAAAGAGAGAATCTTAAAAGCATCAAGAGAAAAACAGTTAGTTACCTACAAGGGAGTACCCATAAGACTGTCAGCTGATTTCTCAACAGAAACCATGCAGGCCAGAGGGGAGTGGCAAGAAATATTCAAAGTGATGAATAGCAAGAACCTACAACCAAGATTACCCTACCCAGCAAAGCTATCATGTAGAATTGAAGGTCAGATAAAGAGCTTCACAGACAAGAAAAAGCTAAAGGAGTTCATCACCACCAAATGAGGATTATATGAAATGCTGAAGGATATTCTTTAAGGGATAAATACCACATGATCTCACTCATTTGTGGAATATAATAAACAACATAAACTGATGAACAAGGACTGATCCAGAGACAGAGAGGCATTGATTGGACTGTCGAGCCTTGGAGGGAAGGTAGGGGAGGGTGGGGGTAAGGGGGAGAGATCAACCAAAGGACTTATATGCAAGCATATAGGCCTAACCGATGGACATGGACAATGGGGGGGTAGGGGATAACATGGGGATAAGGACACATATGTAATATCTTAATCAATAAAAAACATATTTTTTTTTTAAAAAAGGAAGATAAGCAATACAATAAAAAAATGGGCAAAGGGCCTAAATAGACACTTTTTGAAAGAGGACATTCAGAAAACCAAGAGACATAGAGAACATGCTCAAAGTCACTAATCATCTGAGAAATGCAAATCAAAACGACAATGGGATATCATCTCACACCTGTCAGAATGGCTATAATCAACAAATTGACAAACAAGTGCTGGTGAGGATGTGGAGAAAAGGGAACCCTCATGCAGTGCTGGTGAGAATGCAGACTGGTGCAGACACTGAGGAAAACAGTATGGAGTTTCCACAAAAAATTTTTAAAAAATGGAACTCCCATTTGACCTAGTAATCTCAGTACTGGAAATATATCCCAAGAAACCAGAAACACCAATCAATAAGGGCATATGCAATCCTATGTTCATAGCAGCACAATTTACAATTGCTAATATTTGGAAATAGCCTAGGTGCCCATCAGCAGATGAGTGGATTAGAAAACAGTGGCACATCTACACAATGGAACACTACGCTGCTGTAAAAATAAAGAACTCTTACCATTTGCACGCATGGATGGATCTAGAGAGTATTATGCTAAGTGAAATAAGACAGTCAGAGAAAGATAAATATCACATGATCTCACTCATTTGTGGAATATAATGAACAACATAAACTGATGAACAAAAAATAGATCCAGAGACAGAGAAGCATCGAACAGACCATCAAACTTCAGTGGGAAGACAGGGGAAGGGGTGGAGATGGGGGTAATAGATCAACTAAAGGACTTGTATGCATGCATATAAGCATAACCAATGATCACAGACACTAGGGGGGTGATGGCATGTGCTGGAAGGTAGGGGTGTCTGGGGAGAGGTCAATGTGGGAAAAAGGAGACATATGTAATACTTTAAACAATAAAAAATTTAAAATACATAAATAAACTTATAATAAACTAAATTTTACATCTATCGTTAAACTTTCTTAAGCATTCTTCTACTATCCCATTTCACTTTCCAACCTAAATGTAAACACTATTCTCATTTTTGTGTTTATTATTCTTTTTCATTTCTCTGTACTGTGTATATAAGAGTTCAAAAATGTTATTATATGCACCCTTTAATTTTAAATACTATGGAATCATATAGCATCTGTATTTCTAAATCATACTTTTTCCAGTCACATTATATTTTTGAGACTTTTCTATGAATGTAGCTGCAGCTCTTTTATTCATGTTAATGTGCTGCTGTATCCCATTATGAAATATAATGACAATTCATTTATCCTTTTTTATGGTAATGGGCATTTAGGTAGTTTCCAGTTGCTCACAAAGATGAATAATGCTGCAATGAATATTCATTCACAAGTCTCTGGTGCGCAGGTCTAAGAGGTTCTCTAGGTTTTGTATCAAGGAGTAGAGTTCCTTATAACAGGCACAGTGGCTTCAATAGTAATATCATTAAGGAGCTCATACTTACCTAGTTCTCAATATGTGCTAGATACTATTCTAAAGACTTATATAAACTCATTTAACCTCTCAGAAGGCACTGTAAAGTATGTGCCTTTTACTATACGCTTTAGAATGAGAAGACCGAAATTTCTACTGTTGTTGTTTTTTTTAATCTTAGAGATATATTTTTCTTACATTGTTGAAAATGCTACAACTTTAAATAATCTTTCAGATTTACTTGGCATTTTGGTATTTTTCAGTTGTATATCTTTTTAGAATATTTAAAACATTGAGTGGTCAGGAGTGATTTGCCCTGTTGTACCAATTGTTATATATTTAAACTTTTGGCTGTAGTTTTCTTTTAGGTGTATCTCTTTAGGACAGCAGATAACTTTTTTGCTTTTATTTTTTAATCCTCACCTGAGGATATGTTTTTATTCATTTGAGTACCCTTTTCCAAGTACTCACAATTAGGACACCACTCAGAGAGGAGCTGTGGGTTTATTGTAGTGTTGTGCTATAGTTCAGATATCCAGCAACTTGCTGAGAAAAGGGGAGTGTGAGAACAGGGATCAGAGGAGTTTTGCAACCAAGGACTTCCTTTCTCTGCTCAAGGTTTTCTTTTTCTATATTAGATGTGGTAGCTGAGAGGCTTCACCCAACCCACTTGCCAGTTTTAGGGCCACTGTAACTTTCTTTTTTTATTATTATTAAACATATTTTTATTGATTTCAGAGAGGAAGGGAGAGGGAGAGAGATAGAAACATCAATGATGAGAGAGAATCATTGATCGGCTGCCTCCTGAATGCTCGCTACTGGGGATGTGCCCTTGATCGGAATCAAACCCGGGACCCTTCAGTCTGCAGGCCAATGCTCTATCCACTGAGCCAAACAACCTAGGCCCGGCCACTGTAACTTACTAGTAGGAGCCTCAACTACAAACAAAAATTGAATAAGCATCATTTGGGTTTCCTCTTAGGTATGTTCACTGGTGTCGGTTGCGTTTTCCAGGCCTGGTGAGACAAAAAGGAACTTCCTAATTGATCCATGGCCCACACCCACCTGCAATCTTTGTTTGTCTAACTTAAGGGGTATTCGTGAAGTTTCACTATAGGGCCTCTCAAGCAAGTTGTTGCTTCTCAGGCAGATAGTAGATCAGGATAGTCCTAATCTTTGATCCAATTCCATTTGCAGACATTTCTCAAAGTTCCTGGTGTGAATCTGTAGTATCTAGTATTTAGGAAAGAATATAGTCTCATTGTCCTCTTCTTAAAAATTCTCTTTTTTTCTCTTTTTTTATTGTTCAAATTATTAAAAATAGTAGTACGTGTCTCCTTTTTTTAAAATAGGAATTTAGAAAAGGGACTAAAATAAAAGTTAGACACATTCAGTCAAATTTGTTCTTTTACCCAGAATCCTAGTAAATAGCAAATTACAAGTTTCCATTAGGTCACAGTAAAAAGTTGACTAGAACTTTTGTAATTTTCCGATGTCCTCAACTTTTCATTTACTAGTTACATCCGTGCGATAAGAGCAGATTTTGAGTTTTGGCAAAGCCCTTGCAAAAACTGTTCATGTAAACCCTGTGAATTCAGCAGTAGACACTATTAGGAGGGTTTATTCCTGGCAGAGATGGGGCTGCAGTCTTCGTGAAAGTGCAGGAGGGAGAAGCTAACTTAAATTGTCTATAAACTGGCTTCATTGGAAAGGTTGTGCTGAGATGAGCAATTCTGTTTAGAATGGCTGCTATCATCTTTCTACTAAGATAATCTCCCCATAGCAACATGAAAAAGCAGATGTGGCATTTGAAGGGACATTCGGCTTTGCAAACTCTAAATGCTTTTCATCTCCAATATTATTCCCAATAAACCCCCAAATCATAGAAATAATCACCCTGAAATTGTATAATGTGAAGACCTGGAGAAAGTTGAGCACCTGACTTTCACCAAAGAGGAGCCCCCAAAGCAAAGCATTATATAAATTGGAATTTCTCCTTCCTCTGTTGTCTTTTTCATATAGTTTTTTATCTCTTTGCTAAATTGCAAAGATATTTATGCTTAAACAACTGTTGTCTCCCTCTCAGTGCATCCTCTCCTCCTGGCAGGGAAGTCATCATGCAGAATTGGTGGCACTTTCCATGGCAACAGACTGTGATGTCAGAAATGCGGTGCCAAGCAATTAGATTTTGGAGGTGCCACAGTTGGGAATCTGAAGCTCCAAGGATGATGAGACAGAGCAGTTGTAAAAGATAAAGAATCTCAGTAAAGATGGAGTGTCTAACCAGTGCTCTCAGAGGTCTGTTGCTGAAAAAGGGTGACAGGAAATGAAGCCAGGTGAGGGGAAAGGCATGCGGTGTTTAAGACAAGATTTCAGGAGAAGTGTGTTGATAAAGACAATTTGCAAAAGCCCACATCCAGATGGTTGGCACTCTGCCATGTTCCGTGGCTCTGATGCTTCACAGGTGTTTTCTAAGCCATAGAAGCAGAAGCTCCAGAGACCCACTGTACCTCGAGGAGCAAGACAAGGGAGTCAGGACAGAAAGAGCAAACTCTGCTGTCCTGTCTCATAATGCAAGAGTGTGGCAACTTTCACAGTTTTGCTGCTTTCAACGAAAGAGCACCTTGACATCAAGACCTTTTGAGACCTGAACACTGAGGGTGCTATAGGGAGGAGGACACTCTGAGGAGGTGTCAAGTTTTTAGTGAAAATGGCTGGGGGCCCCCTAATGTTACTGAAAGGAATAATCTGGGAATATTTTGAAATAGACTCTTAAAATCTTTGCCTGTGTTTTGCAGGTCCGATATTGAATATGGAAAGGATGAGAGCAATACCTGTGAAAACTCATAGATGAAGTTTTAAAATACAGATTTCAGTAATACAGTATGGATAAATTTGGACTGCATATGGCTTCTTATGTAAAGAAAAATTTCTTCTCCTTTTAGTAACACATTGTCTGCTGCCTGTGCTTAGCACCTTCTGCCATATGCTCCTTAAAACAAGCTGCTGCAATTTAAGAACTAGCCCTAGTAATTAAGATCAAATGAGCCAGATGAAGAAAATGAGCTGGGTGAACCACATGCCCATGGAGCTTAGCCTTTTTATATTTAAAAACTGAAAAGAAAACTATTTGCCAATGAATGACTTAGAGGATTTATAGGCAATCTACACTCAGGATTATTGTTACCATGTATGCATATATTTTGAATTGTTCTCAGCTTGATTGATTAGCTCCATGGAAATATTTGCTGTTAGATCATGGGACATTCCTGTGGAATAAAAAATAACAATACTCAACTTTCAACCAAAAGGAATTTATTTTATGAAAAATATAGTAGAACATGGAAGATACTCTACAATAGTTTGAGATGAAGCTTTTAAAATCCTTGGAGATAGAGCCTCTCATCCTTACATCACAAACAGAGAAGGTGAAGCCCTGAGAGAGTAAATAACTTTCCTCTTGTCATTGACCTGGCTAGAGACAGAGCTCATATTAAAATGTTGGATTTCGGACTCACCTACCAGTTTAGCAGTTCTCAAACTGGAGCATGTACCAGAAATACCTAGAACATTTGTTAAAATACAGATTTCAGGGTACAACCCCCAGTTTCTGAGTTGGGGCCCCAAATTCTACTTTCCCAAACAAGTTACCATGTGAGGTTGATCTATGGGCCCTACTCACCAGTGTAAGGAACACACTGTAGTACCACCAATATCAGAATCACCTGGGAGAAGGGTTGCTTATCCTATACAGTGGGACCTTGACTTATGAATTTAATTCATTCCGTGATGGAGCTCGTAACTCAAATTACTCGTATGTCAAGTCATAAAGTGAACGAGTGAGACACGTGATGCTGGGCTGATGTTGTGGCGTTCACTGTGACATTTGCTGTGCCAACTAGTGGTGGGGTATCTGAAGCTGGCTTATAACCTGAATTTTAGCTCACAACTCAAAGCAAAAAATCGGCCGAGAAATGGCTCGTATCTCGAAAAACTCGTTAGTCGGGACAATCGTAAGTCAAGGCCCCGCTGTATAGTAAAGAGGTAATTTGCAAATTGACCATCACACCCTCATACAAGATGGCCGCCCCCATGTGGTCACAAGACATCTGCCACAAAATGGCCTGCAGGGGAGGGCAGTTGGGGGTGACCTGGCCTGCAGGGGAGGGCAGTTAGGGGCAATTGGGCCGGCAGGGGAGCAGTTAGGTGTTGATCAGGCTGGCAGGGGAGCGGTTAGGGGAGATCAGACTGGCAGGCAGAAGCGATTAGAGGCAATCAGGCAGGCAGGCAGATGAGCGGTTGGGAGCCAGCAGTCCCAGATTATGAGAGGGATTTCCAACTGCCAATTTAGGCCTAATCCCTGTGGGATTGCTGGCTCCTAACTATTCGCCTGCCTACCTGCCTGATTGCCCCTAACTGCTTCTACCTGCCAGCCTGATCTCCCCTAACTGCTCCCCTACCAGCCTGATCAACACCTAACTGCTCCCCTGCCGGCCCAATTGCCCCTAACTGCCCTTCCCTGCAGGCCAGGTCACCCCCCAACTGCCCTCCCTTACAGGCCTGGTTGCCCACAACTGCCCTCTCCTGCCATCCCAGTCACCCCTAACTGTCCTACCCTACAGACCTGGTCCACCCAACTGCCCTCCTTCCCTTGAAGGCCCAGTAGCCCCCAACTGCCCTCCCCTGCTGGCCTGGTCACCCCTAACTGCCCTCTCCTGCAGGCCTGATTTCCCCCAACTTCCCTCCCCTGCAGACCTGGTCTCCCCCAGATGCTTTTTCCTGCAGGCCTGGTTGCCCACAACTGCCCTCCCCTGCTGGCCATCTTGTGGCCATATTGTGATGACGCGAGGGCATCACGCAAGGACACGAGGACCACCGAGGCTTTTATTAGTATAGGTAGAGTATTTGGCACATCTTAAAGTTACCGAATCTGAATCTCTGGAAGTATGATGCTGGTGTCTCCACTGTACACAATTACCCTGGTTATTTTTATACACATTAAAGTTTTATAACCACACTATCTGACCACATTGCTTTTCTTCTGAAAGTCAAAGGCTGAACTTCTCAATGAGAGGTTAAAATTCACAGTTGTCTGACTTCTACTTCATCCTCTCAAATCTCCAAGCACATGGCCAAAAAAGTAAAGAAGAATTAAAAACCTGCATCCATGATGGGGAAATGGGAAAAGTGTCATTTCTATGTCAACAATTTCTAGGATTCTTTGTGGGATAGTATGAAAATTGGACTCATTTGGCAAGATGTTAAAGAGATCTCTCAGCATCTATAGAAAGCAGTACAGTGTTAGGGCGTGTAAAGAGAAAAGTCATAGCAGAGGCCCATTAATACCCACTGACCTGGGGAACAAACTGATACCAGAGAGTAGCAGGGGTGGGCAAACTTTTTGACTCAAGGACCACAATGGGTTCTTAAACTGGACCAGAGGACCGGAACAAAAGCATGGATGGAGTGTTTGTGTGAACTAATATAAATTCAAAGTAAACATCATTACATAAAAGGGTACGGCCTTTTTTTTTTTTTTTTTTTTTTTTAGTTTTATTAATTTCAAACGGGCCGAATCAGGCCCGCGGGCCGTAGTTTGCCCACGGCTGGTATAAGGTGTGAAATCCCATCGACCACTTTGAGTAAGTTGCATTCTACTGCACCTGTGTGGAGAATCCTGGTTTCTATGGTGATGGCCTACAGAAAGTCAATTGTGCATCAGGACATCATGACACAGGGAGACAAAGCACCACATGAGTGAAGATGGAGAAGTGACTCCATGGGGGTCTAGGGAAAAATTGAACACCTAACAGTTTTGCTTTGTAATAATAATGGAAGGGAAACTGTTCAGAGACATGATTCCTCTGCTTGGGTTTTAACCATAGGTACACAGGTTGAGTGATAATTGAACTGAAAATACATTAATCAACCTGGCAGTTTAAGCCTTGAAATTAGATTATAACTGCAAGTTGGGTGTACTGTGAGGGGATTCAGGCAGTGCACCATTGTCTGACAGCTTCACTGAGAAACCCAAGGATACTATGCTAACTCAGCTGTCAACTACGCATGATACAAATTGAGAGATATTCTAAAGCAGACAAGGGTTCATAATGAAACACCTATGTAACCTTCCAGAAAATATGACATATTATAGACAACCACATGATGAGTATGACAAAGAAAAATTACTCCAATAACAAATGGTCAATTTACAGAAGAAATAAAAGTAAACATATGAAAAGTTCCCTAGCTTCACTAAGAAAATAAAAATGAAAACAATTAAGTGACTACATTTAAGTGTCTACTGATGTACATTTTGGCTGCTTCCAAATCTTGGCTATTGTACCAACATTGCATTTCCAGAATAAATCCCACTTGATCATGATGAATGATCTTTTTAATGTATTGCTGGATTTAGTTTTGTAACATTTTTTGGGGTATTTTAGCATCTATGTTCATCAGGGATATTGGCCTATAATGTTCTTTCTTTGTAGTGTCTTTATCTGGTTTTGGAATTAGGATAATGCTGGCCTTGTAAAATGAGTCTTGGGAGTCTTCCCTCCTCTTGAAGTTTTTGGAACTGTTTGACAAGGATATGTGTTAATTCTTCTTTGAATATTTGGTAAAATTCACCTGTAAAGTCATCAGGCTTTTGCTTGTTGGGAGTTTTTTTTAAATTTTTTTTTTATTATGACTTCAATTTCACTAGTTGTAATCTGTCTATTCAGATTCTCTGATTCTTCCAGATTTAGTGTTAGAAGATTGTATGTTTCTAGGAATTTGTCCATTTCACCCAGGTTGCCCAATTTGTTGGCATATAGTTTTTCATAATATTTTCTTATAATTGTTTGTATTTGGCACCTATTGTTACTTCTACTCTTTCATTTATGATTTTATTTACTTGCATCTCCTTTCTTTTTTTTCTTGATAAGTCTGCTAAAGGTTTGTCAATCTTATTTATCTTTTCAAAGAACCAGCTCTTGGTTTTATTGATCTTTAGTATTTTTTTTAGACTTTTGTATATTTCTACTCTGATCTTTATTATTTCCTTCCTTTTGCTCACTGGGGGCTTTGTTTGCTGTTCCTTATCAAACTCCTTTAAGTGTAAAGTTAGATTGTTTATTCAAGTTGTTTTGTTGTTGTTCTTGAGATAGGCCCGTAATGCTATGAATTTCCCTCTTAGGACTGCTTTCCTTGTGCCCCAAGATTTGGGGTTATTTAATTCTCATTTTCATTTGTTTCAAGGTATCTTTTGATTTTTTTTTCTTGATCTCATTGTTAACACATTCATTATTTAGACACTGTCTTTGTGTGTTTGCAGTTTTGTTTTTGTGATTGATTACAGTTTTCATAGGATTATGGTCAGAGAAGATACTTGATAAGATTTTAGTCTTCTTAAATTTATTGAGAATTGTTTTGTGTTTTAACATTTGATCAATCCTAGAACACATTTCATGGGCACTTGAAAAGCATGTATTTTCTGTTGCTTTGAAGATATCAATTAAATCTCTTTGATACAATGTGTCATTTAAGGCTGCTGTCTCCTTGTTGATTTTCTGTCTGGAAGATCTATCCATTGATGTCAATGGAGTGTTAAATTCCCCTACTATGAATGTATTACTGTCAATATCTCTCTTTATGCCCATCAAGATTTGGTTTGCATATTTAGGTGCTACAATGTTGGGTGCAAAAATGTATATAATAATTTATCCATTTGATGGATTGCTTCCTTTATTATTATGTAGTATCCTTATTTGTCTTGGATTTAAAGTGTATTTTATCAGATAAAAGTATTGCTACCACAGCATTTCCCCCCATTTACATGAAATATTATTTTCCATCTCTTTACTTTTAGACTGTGTGTATCTTTCATTTTTAGGTGGTCTCTTGCAGACAGCATATACATGGATTTTTCTTATCCATTTAGCTACCTCATGTCCTTTTTTAGAAAATTTTTCTTGATTTTTTAGATAGAGAGGAAGGGAAAGGAAGAGCATGAGAGAAAAGACATCAATCTGAGAGATAAATATTGATCAGTTGCCCTCAGTATGCATCCTGACCAGGGATCAAACCCACAAACTGGTTTATGTGCCCTGACCAGGAATTGAACTGGTGACCTTTTGGTCAAACAAATGAGCCACACTGGCCAGGGCCAGCTACTTTATGTCTTTTGATTAGAGCATTTAAGCCATTTACATTTAAAGTGATTATTGATAGGCATGTTCCTATCAATGGTTAGGAACTAAAAAATAATTATTTTTTAAATTATGTTCCTCTGTTTCTTCTTCTTTTCCTTCAAGCAAGCCTTTTATATTTCTTATAATACTGGTTTGGTGGCATCAAACTCCTTTATCGTTTTCCTGTCTGAAAAGCTCTTTATTTCTCCTTCAATTTTAAATGATAGCCTTGCTGGGTAAAGTAGTCTTGGTTGTAGGTCCCTGCTTTTCACTACTTTGAATATTTCATGCCAATCCTTTCTGATCTGAAATGTTTCTGTTGAGAAATCAGCTGACAGTCTTATGGGAGCACCCTTTCTTTTTGGCGTTTAAGATTCTCCCTCTGCCTTCAACTTTTGGCATTTTAATTATGATGTGTTTTGTACATCTTGTTTGGGACTCTCCGCACTTCCTGGACTTGTATGTCTTTTTCTTTCACCAGGTTCGATGAGTTTTCAGCCATTATTTCTTCAAATAGGTTCTAATCCCTTGCTCTCCCTCTTCTCCTTGTGATAATCCCATAACACAAATGTTGTTGTACTTCATGTTGTCCCAAAGTTCCCTTAAGCTATCCTTTTTTTTTTTCTGCTCTGATTTGGTATTTTTTCCTACCTTGTCTTTCAAATCACTGATTTGATCTTCTGCCTCATCCAGACAGTGTATTCTTTATATCAGATATGGCATTCTTTATTTTTGACTGGTCTTTTTTATGATTTCTATGTCATTTTTCATGCTGTTCAACATTGTTATAATCATTACTCTGAACTCAATATCTGATAAATTGCTTACCTCCATGTATTTAGCTCTTCTTCTGGAGAATTCTCTTTTTCTTTCACTTGGGGCATGTTACTCTGTCTTTCCATTGTGGCTTCCTCATTGTGTTTGTTTCCGTGTATTAGGTAGATCTGCTATGACTCACAGTCATTGTAGGGTGGACTTATGTAGCAGGTGGCCTGGGGGACCCAGTGGCAAAGTTTCCCAGATCACCTAAGCTGGGCGCTCTAAAAATGTCCATGGTGTGCACTATGTGGGTCCTCCTGTTGTAATCAAGTCTTAATTGCCACCAGCCCATTCATGAGTGGGATCAACCCTCGGGGAGGCTGACAGTGAAGTTCCTCCCCCTTCCCCCTCCCCCTCCACAACACAGAATGCAGGTTGCTGTGCTGGTGCTGATCATGTGAAGCGGAATTCTTCTTGGCAGTGTTTGGTGTCTGCAGAGATCTCCCTGTGGATATGCTTCTGGTGAAGCTCATTGGATCCTGCTATGTTGTCTGAAACTGGCCACTGGGTGTATTGTTTCTCGGCCTCTTTTGAGGGACTCTGTTGCAGGCCAATGTCAGACACTGTGACAGGCCCTGGGCAGCCCTTTTGTAGCTATCAGTGATCCATAGCTTGTGGCTCCCTCTGCTGGGCCTGGGTGCATGTGGAAAGTATTAAGCTGTGCACTAAGGAGTGCTTTTATGAGCACTGGGCCCAGGGGTAGGTTAGCAAATGTCTCAAAGCACCCAGGGATCTGCCTTTGCCTTCAGGCTATCTATTTGGCTCAGTCTCTTAGCCTCAGGCTGTGCTCCTCAGCAGGGCATAAGTTCCACAGGTTTAGGAAAGATGGATTCCAACTGGTGGAGCTCTTGCTTACCCGAGGCTGATGCTGCATGGAGGGGAATGCTCTGCCTGAGAAAGATGGCTTCCGCAGTATGGGGGAATGACTTAGCACAAGGATCTTGGTGGCTGACCTCTCAGCTCTCTCCCCAGAGCCATCACCCCCAAAATCTCTTCACTCACTCTAATTCACTCTGCCCTCCTTCTGCTAGAACCAAGGGTGAGTGGCTATGAACAAAATTTTTGGGGTGGACCCTTTAAGAGGGTGCCTGTGTTTCTAGCTGTCTCTTCCTGGTGGTCAGAAACCCTGCTGCTTTTCACAGACAGATGTTATGTGGGCACCTTTCCTGTTCTGGTGCTCTGGGCTGGGGAGCCCAGCTTGCAGTGTAGACTCAACAATTCTCAGTGGAGAACACCCTGCAGCTGATATCCCTCCGGAACTTCAGCTGCTGCCTATGACTGCCCAGCCTGCCCTGTAGTGCCTCCACATCTCCTACCAGTCTTGATGTGGCCACCTCTTTAAGTCCTTGGTTATAAGGCTTCTCTCCAGCTAGTCTCCAGTTGTTATTCTGGATGATTTCTGTAATTCCAGTTTGGTCCTGGGAGGAGGTGATTGCAATTTCCACCTAATCTGCCACCATCTTGGATCTCCTCTTGTTTTTTTAGGTATCTATGCTCATTTGGAGGCATTTTAGTTAATTTTCAATATAATTTTAGAAGGCAATTTTACAGTATGTATCAAAAGTCACAAAAATATATCTTTGAACTTATTTCATCTACACTAATAAAAGAGAAACGTGCAAATTAACCATCACTCCATCACTCCGCCACTCTGCTACACCCACCAGCCAATCAGAGTGACTATGCAAATTAACCCAACAAAGATGGTGGTTAATTTGCATACACAGGCACGGAGCGAAGACTGAAGATGGCGACGGCCATGGAGCTGGAGGGAGCAGGAGGCTTGGGTTGCTTGCAGCGATGGAGGAAGCCAAGCCTCCCACCGGCCCTGGACTCCGCTCAAGGAGTGGCTGGGGGCATGGGTCGCTGGGGGCAACCCAGGCTTCCAGCCCACCCTGGCCTCCACTTGAGGAACTGGAAAAAAAAACAGGAGGGGCTGGGAGCAGCTGGAGCAGAGAAGTCAAGCCTCACTGGTGTGGCTGGACCAAAGGCCTGGGTCCCGGGTGCCAGAGGAAAACTGGTGCCGGCAGCCAGGGGAAGGAAGGCCTATTGCGCGAATCTTTGTGCAATGGCCCACTAGTTTATAATAATTCTAAATTATCAATAATTAAAGATAAAAATATTTACATGTAAGAATGTATTCATGACATTATTTTATTAGCGAATAGTTCAGAACACCTTACATATCCAATATTGATATGGTTAAATAAATTTTTATGTATACCTAAAATGCACTACTATAGTGATAGTAGTACTGAAACGTATTTAAAGATATGGTCACTATTGTTAAAATATAGTTTAGTTTACCAAATTGTATAATAAGTTTACATAGAAATTTAATATATATGAAAGAGAAGAGCTAGAACCATGTGTACCAATGTGTTTTACCTTTTCCATACTTAGTTCAGTAAAAATATTGTCTTGTTTAAAATGTCGTTGGCACTAGTCCATATGTGGTTATGAAAGGAATTCCAGGAACAAAATAGGAAGATTTAGAGAGTCTTAGGAATAAAGAGGGTCCATGGGGGAGGAATGCATAGGTGAGGACTTGGAGCCACCAGAAGGCACACATTCACAGAGAATAGAAAAGTGCCACAGGATAAGGGGGGAGGAAGGCATACAATTCACAGAGGATAAGGAAGAGTCACAGAGTATGGGGAAGAAGGAAACATATTTTCACAGAAGATAGAGAGATGTTGACAAGTGCTGGAACGAGGGAAACATATGTTCTCAGGAGATAGAGGAAAGTTGCAAGATAAGGGAGAGACACAAAAGGGGCACCACGTGGATTTTGGGCCTTGAAGCTGATATTCTGCAAGAGAGTGACCAATTAGGAAAGCACAGGGTCATAAAGTGGGGAAGGGGTCCAATTAGAAGGGAGCATGCAGAGACAAAACTACAGCCTTTATAAACCTTAGAAAAAGGAGCTTGGTGGGTTATCCCCTTGGGTACCTCTCCCTACATGGGAGTATGTATTTCCTTCCAATAAATTTCCACCCTTTTACTAACAAGTCCTTTTAGTTTGAGAATTTTATTCTTCAGACTTCATGAGTCAAGAACCTGTAAGGGGGAGATCTACTCCCCGTACCTCACGTTTCAGTTATATAAATTAGTCTGCATTATTACATTGGGATACTATGCAGCCATTAAAAAGACAAAAGCAACTCATATTTATTGATATGAAATAATCACAATATTAATTGTTGGGTGAAAAAGGTAAAGCACAAAACAGAGTGTGACTATATTAAGAAATAAGAATTTAAAAACAAGACATACTTTGCTAATAATAACTTCCTTCTCACTCCAAACACATAGGAATGGTAAATAAAATATATTAACCATAATTGATTTCTATACATACTAAACTCAAAAAAGGAAAATAAAAAAAACCAGGTGCTAGAAATTATGAGGACACAAAAATCAAGTTAGCAGCCTACAAACTGAAAAGGTAGCATGACCCATGGGAGTACTGGACATAGAAATAGGCTTTAAAGACCTAGATCTGACGTTTTAATGACAATGTAGGCATAGACAATAGCACTTTATGTCCACCCAGGGCAATGCACAGGACAGGATATCACTCCAATAATCTTAGAACTGGTGCCACTTTCTAGATAGGATATAAATGTAATATAAGATAATATAAAATATCAACATAAAAATTTTATATTATAATATAAAAACTATATATTAGGGAATCACAATGTTTGCCTTGTTTTTAAATTATGCATTAAAAACATAAAAGTGCCCTTAGAGATGAAACCTCATATACAGGTGTGAAGTATGAATTTATAGTGACCTCACAGTTCGGGAATTTCAAGCTGTGAAATTAACCTGTAGGTGGTCCTTGATCAGTGAACTACCTGGGGCAGCTGACAGAAACATAAGTAAAACCATTGTGTGGGGACACTTCTGTAACTCTGAGACCAGGGATTCCCTCAGACACAGCCACCCTGAAAACAAGCAAGAGGATTAACATCCCAAGGACTAGAGAAAAGAGAACAATCTGAGACTACAGGGCTTTCAAAATGCTTAGGACCTTAAGAAAATAAAATCACAACAATAGACAAGGCCACATTGACAAACAAGATTTGCACATAAGGACATATAGAATGCTAGATGTTAATAGTCGTTGAAGAGATATTTCTAAATGTGGATGAGATACAATTGCAAAACTGGTTAATTGGAATATCCTATATAATAAAGAGGCGATATGCAAATTGACTGCCACTCCACCACAAAGATGGCAGCACCCACAGCAGAGGCGGGGGAAGGGGGTGTTTCCATACACAAGATGGCTGAGCCCACAGCGGAGGCCGAGGTCCTGTAATGAGCATTAACAATCAATCATCAGGGACCTGAGGCTGCACCCCCCCACCCCTGTGGGGCTTGATAGGGGTCCTCAGGCTGTGCCCCACACCATGGCGCCAGGCTGGGGAACCTGAGGCCATGCCCCAGCCCCGGCACTGGGCCAGGGGACCTCAGGCTGCTCCCCCCACCCCAGCACCAAGCCAGGAGACCTCAGGCCATGCCCCCTGACCAGCCAGGCTTGACGGGGACCTCAAGGTGCACCTCCCACCCCGGTGCTGGGCGGGGGGACCTCAAGGCATGCTCCCCAACCTGGCCCAGGCTGGGGGACCTCACACCACACCCCAGCCAGGGCACCTGAAGCTGCGCTCCCCTCCTGGCAGGGCTTGACAAGGGTGGAATGGTCCAGTTCTGAATCTAGACCTGTGGAGGGGGCGTGGCCAGGTCTGGGTCTCCCATGATTTTGAGGCACACGTTGGTGGGCGGGGACTTGACTCTGGGTCCTGCATTGTGCCCCAGACTCTGACAGGAGGAAGATTTTCATATACATTTTATTGACTTTCTTTCATCTCTGACACTTCTTTTATAGAGAAAGGGCAAATAGCAATATTAAAATATTTCTTCTAATTAATCCCCTTTTAATGTGGATGAATTTCATGTACCAGGCCACTAGTATATTATATTGGAGAATATTACACGGAATGTGGTCCCAAAAAATGATTATAAGACATGGAGGACAGCGTGAGAAGCTCCAGCATGAGCCTGATAGTAGTTCCCCCAAGACCAAATAGAGCAATGGGGCAAAGAGTTGTTTCCTAGAACTGAAGAGCGGCATGAAATGTCACATTGCAGAGTATGATGAATAAAAATCAATCCACATCTAGACTCATCATTGTGAAGTTGCAGTGCACCAAAGGCAGACAGTAAACTTGATGATTGTCAGATCAAATGAAGGGAAAAAAGAGACATGACACAAAGTAGGGAGCAAGCCTGCTAATGTGCAGTGGCAAATGTAAGGATTGTTAGCCTATAGAAGTATTCAAAATTTTAAATTTCAATGTTTTCTGATTTTAATGACTTAAGAGGTGGTCTATAATGGATTCAAATGTCTTTCAGTTGTAGGATAATGACATGTTTTCAGAAAGGTAACTTTTTCATTTAAAATGCTTTTAGAATTGAAAAAGAAAAAAGAGACAGGATAAATAGGAAACACAAAATGAATTCAACTTATATTAGTGATTACAATTAGAACAAAAGTCCTGAGTAATGCTCTGCTACCCAAAGGGGTTTTGTGGTCTCTAAGTCTTATTAAAGCCTATGACATTGACAGCCTCCCCGGCAATTCTTTGGCTGCTCAAAAGAAATAAAGCCTTCCCAGTTATATTCAGGTACAGAGGTCTTTTTCTTTTCAATTACTGAGATCACAAAGGGCCTTGACAATAAAAAGTGGGTCCCGATGATTCAGCCTCCCCCCAACAAAATTGTAAACATCAGAGGAAATAATGAATATTGTTGGGCAATACCTCACACAAAATCCTATATAATAAAACCCTAATATGCAAATCAACCGAACGATGAACGACCAGTCCCTATGACGCGCACTGACCACCAGAGGGCAGATGCTCAATGCAGGAGCTGCCCCCCCCTGGTGGTCAGTGCGCTCCCACAGAGGGAAGATCGCTCAGCCAAAAGCTGGGCTCATGGCTGGCCAGCGCAGCGGTGGTGGCAGGAGCCTCTCCTGCCTCCGCTGCAGACAGGCCATAAAGAGCTAGGGGTTCCAGACTATGAGAGCCCCGGGCTGCAAGAGGGATGTCTGACTGACCGCAGGTGGACATCCCCCAAGGGGTTGGACTGCGAGAGGGCACAGGCTGGGCAGAGGGACCCTGCCCACCCCCCCTCCCCAGTGCAAGAATTTCATGCACCAGGCCCCTAGTACATATATAATTAGTGTTTGTTTTTAAAAAGCTGCTTAGAGATAACCTGAAGTCTCAACTTTTTTTGTTCATTCAGCTTTAAGAGGAAGAGAGCTGCAACTAAATTTGAAATGAGGGACAACTTGTCTATGGCCATACCTCCCTGAACAAGCCCAATCTCATTTGAAATGAGGGACAACTTAACCCTGGATAGGCCTTGCTGAACTTGAAATCCTGGTAGCTATCCAAAGGATGAGGTAAGACCATAGTTATTCCATGTTACTGTCACTTCCACTGTAGATTTCACTCTGTCAGTAACAAAGGCTCAGGAAAGAATGTGCAGAAACCCATTTCCTTCAATGACATTCTTTTTGCATAACCTCTAGGAAAAGAAGTAAGATAGCTTTTTGTCAGTTATGGACACATTTGAAAGGTTCATTAGCAGAAAAGGTAAGTAAAGGAGATTGAAAGGCACTGAGAGGCTGAAGAATATAGTTTCTTGCTGCTATTTTACCCATAAAATTGTATTCCTATTTATATTCACATTTGTCTTTATATGCCACATCAGACTGTAGCCTAGGATTGGAAAGCAGGATAATTTAAGGCTATTATTTCAAATTATATATAATTTCAAATGCAAGGCCTCACTTATATGTATGTGAGAAGGCCACCTATACTTAAAGAACAGAGCAGATATCAATAATTTATTTTTATCAAAATAAAAAACAGAAACAAAATA
Organism: Myotis daubentonii; assembly: GCF_963259705.1. Lineage (NCBI taxonomy): Eukaryota > Metazoa > Chordata > Mammalia > Chiroptera > Vespertilionidae > Myotis > Myotis daubentonii. Next base: position 131,708,791 of record NC_081840.1, on the reverse strand, counting down.
GAAAAAAATCAATAAAACCAAAGGATGGTTCTTTAAGAAGGTCAATAATATTGATAAAATTTCTATTAGGAGTATTTGAGTAAATTGTGTAGTTTAAGGCCTTTGCACCTAAATATTCTTTGTAATCACCCAAAAATATATACTACTTATGTCATTAAGACATGAGATCTTATATTAAAATTGGGAAATAAGGTCTTCAAAGAATAAATATAAAATAATTTTAATTATTAATATCTAGGGCTATTATATTACTAGATTTCTTGAAGCCTGAGAAATGGAACAAAGAACACATACATTTTGACAAGGGAAAGGTCTGAGAGGTTCAGAGGATATATTATATTTATTCTTGTTGAAGGCAGTTTTAAAGCAATAGCAAGAATGTACCTTATGCTGAAAGATGACACTGATTGCATTTCCAAAATGTTTTCTCCTCTTTGGACATTTGGATGAACATGTATAGACTGAAGTGTGACTTTTGCTGAGCCATATTAATTTTTTCATCTTTATACTTAGTGAACAATGAGATGCAAAGGGCTCTATTTCTCCACAGTCAGAGAACAGACTATGGAAACAATAGAGAAATAAGGCTATTACTGGAAGCAGGTGGGAAATACAGTGTGTGAGGTATGGGATCACACACGCATCTATATCTACATCTACAGGCATGTGCATAGGATAAGTGTCCATATGACTCTCTGTGACATGTCATTGACATTGGGCAAATGAGTTGGTGACTGGAAAGTGACATTCATTTTGGAAACCCTGCTTTGGACAGTGAGGTATGTGATGGCCTTACTGAAGCTTTTGGCCATTGGAAGCCTTCCAAGTTTTGCTGCCCATAAGGGGATCCTAGAGGTGAACATGCTTGAGACCTAGAGTTATTATGTAGGACTCTCAGCCCATCCTTGAGATTGTGTCCTAGGCTGGAAGACCCCTCTCATAGGACTCAGGTATAAAGCACAGGTTTCTGCCTGTGAGTTTCCTGGAATGTGGCGTGGTTAATACTGGCATAAGACCCTGGGCCCTGGCTCTTACTTTCTTCTGGGCTACCCTAAATTTCTATCAGGCGCTTAGATTTGTAATAGTTTCTTTCTTTTTTCTTTCTTTCTTTCTTTCTTTCTTTCTTTCTTTCTTTCTTTCTTTCTTTCTTTCTTTCTTTCTTTCTTTCATCTTTCTTTCTTCTTTCCTTCTTTCTTTCCTTTTCTTTCTTTCTAGAATTTGAGCTGAAATGATCTGGTGGCCTAGTCTGTTTGAGTTAGGGATGTATAAAATTGTTTAAATTTTAATTTTTTAAAAAAAACATTGAATTTATTGGGGTGAGATTGGTTTACAAAAGCATACAGGTTTCAAGTGTACCAGTCAATAAAACATCATCTGCACACTGCATTGTGTGCCCATCACCCAAGCAAATATTCTTTCCTTCTCCATCACCCCCCCATTGTCCACCTCCACCTGTCCCCCTTTCCCTCTGGCTATCACCACACTGTTGTCTGTGTCTATGTGTTTTATAGATGTGTGTATGCATGTGTGTGTGTTTTCACTTAATCCTTTCACTTTCTTTCCAGCCTCCCAACCCCTCCTCCCCTCTGACAGCTGTCAATCTGTTCCATGTATCCATGCCTCTGTTTCTATTTTGTTCATCGGTTTATTTGTTCCTTAGATCCCACATATAAGTGAGATCATCTGTTATTTGTCTTTCTCTGACTGGCTTATTTCACTTAGCATGATATCTCCAGGCCCACCAATGCTGTTGTAAAAGGTAAAACTTTTCTTATGGCTGAGTACTATTCCATTGTGTAAATGTACCACATCTTTTCTATCCACTCATCTACCGATGGGCACTTGGGCTGTTTACAGATCTTGGCTATTGTAGATAATGCTGCAATGAACATAGGGGAGCATATATTCTTTCAAATTAGTGTTTAGGATTTCTTTGGATATATACCCATAAGTGAGAGCACTGGGTTAAAAGGCAGTTACTCCATACTGTTTTCCACAGTGGTTGCAACAGTCTGCATTCCCACCAACAGTGCACAATGGTTCTATTTTCTCCATATCCTTGCCAGCACTTGTTGTTTGTTGATTTATTGATGATAGCCATTCTGACAGGCATGACATACTATCTCATTGTGGTTTTAATGTGCATTTCTCTGATAATTAATGGCATTGAGCATCTTTTCATATGCTTACTGGCTATCTGTCTGTCCTCTTTGGAGAAGTGTCTATTCAGGCCCTTTGCCCATTTTTGTTTTTGTACTTGGGTTGTCTGTATTCTTGGTGTTGAGTAGTACAAGTATTTATATTTTTTAAAATTAACCCTTTATTAGATATATCTTTGGCAAATATGTTCTCCCATGTAGTGGGTTCCCTTTTTATTTTGTTGATAGTTTTGTTTGCTGTGCAAAAACTTTCCTGTTTGATGTAGTACCATTTGTTTATTTTTCCTTTGTTTCCCTTGACTGGGGATATATATCAGCAAAAATATTGCTATGAGAAATGTCTGAAATTTTGCTGCCAATGTTTTCTTCTAGGATTTTTATGGTTTCCATGACTTACATTTAAATCTTTAATCCATTTTGACTTTATTTTTGTGTATGGTGGAAGTTGGTTGTCTAGTTTCATTGTTTTGCATGTATCTGTCCAATCTTCATGACACCATTTATTGAAGAGACTGTCTTTAACCCCATTGTATGTTCTTGTCTCCTTTGTCAAATATTAATTGACCATAAAGGTGTGGGTTTATTTGTGGGCTCCATTCTATTCTATTGTCCTATAAGCCCTTTTTGTGCTAATACCATGCCGTTTTGATCACTGTGGCCTTGGAGTAAAGTTCGATATCGGGTAGTGGGATACCTCCAACTTTATTTTTCTTTCTCAAGATTGCTGAGGCTATTCAGGGTCTTTTCTGGCTCCATGTAAATTTTTGAAAAATTTTTTTAGATCTATGAAATATGCCATTGGTATTTTAATAGGAATGGCATTGAATATGAAGGTTGCTTTGGATAGTATGGATATTTTAATAATGTTAATTTTTCCTATTCTTGAACATGGTATATGCCTCCACTTATTTGTATGTTCCTCTTTCTTCAGTATCTTACAATTTTTTGAATACATGTCTTTTACCTCCTTGGTTAAATTTATTTCTAGATACCTTATTTATGTTGCAATAGTAAATGGAATTATGTTTTAGTAACTATTTCTAATAGTTCATTATTGGTGTATAAAAATGTCAGCAATTTCTATACTTAATTTTATAACCTACTACCTTGCCAAATTCATTTATTAGATATAGTAATAGTAGTTTTTTGGTGGAGTCTTTAGGGTTTTCTTTGTACAATATCATGTCTTCTGTGATGAAAGTTTTACTCTCACCCTTCTGATTTAGATGCCTTTTATTTTTTCTTCTTGTCTGATCACTGTGGCTAGTATTTCCAGTACTATCTTGAATAAAAATGGTGAAAGTGGACATCCCTGTCTTGTTCCTGCTCTTAAGGTAAATACTTTTAGTTTTTACCCAGAGTGTGATGTTGGCTGTGGGTAAAATGTTACTTTTAAAACAATGAATAATTTTTAAACTAGTACCTAAAGTTAGAAAGACTGCTCTGCATTTGGAGGTAATAGAGACGTGTGTGTGTGTGTGTGTGTGTGTGTGTGTGAGAGAGAGAGAGAGAGAGAGAGAGAGAGAGAGAGAGAGAGAGAGAGAGATTGTTTTCCTTAGCAAAAGCATTGCTTTAAAAACAACAAAAAGGTCATGATTTAAATCCTCACTCTGTCCCCAAAATGAAGACAAAGTGAAGAGGGGGAATAATGAATGAATTCGTGGGTGGAAAGGGTGGTGAGTGTAAACATCATAAAAAAAGCATTGACTTACTTTTCTTGGAACATGGATAATGAGAATAAATGAACAAGTTATGTAATTCCCTCACCTCCTTTATTTACTTCAGAAGAAACAAGATACAGTACTGTCATGTGTAAAGGAATATTTTTCAGACTTATCATAATATTGATAATTGATTAATGTCTGTAGTTACTCTTTCTGAACCTGATGCATGATTGAAATCTTCAGTCTCTACTTGCTCTAAAGAGGCTGGTTATCTTGCTGCATAAAGGACTTTTGCTCATATATGGCTCTATCATGTCTTCTTTCAGGAAAAACCATGAAAATTGTTCAGAGAAGACATCCTATGTTTAAAAATGTCTAACATACCTCAACTTTTCTGTTTGACATATATTTACATATCATTAACACACTATTTTTCAAATGGAAATCACAAGCTTTCTCTATCCCCAAACAGTTCTATTTTCTTACATTCTTATGAATTTAATTTTTCCACAATCCTACAAATTACCACCATTGAAACTAGCAGTTATTCCTAGTTTTTCCTTTCCCTTACCCCCACACCAATCAATCAATCCTTGACACTTGATGGTTTCTCCTTCTAGTCTTTCTTAAGTTGATCCTACCACATTGTCCTTTGAATTTATTAGCCATCATTTCATTTGCCAATTACTGCAAAAACTCCAAAATGGTATTCCTGCCTTCAGGCTCAACCTTACTAACCTGTCCAGCACAATATAATTAAAGCAAATTACTTTTCTTTATTCTTCTTTATTATCTTTTTATATAGCTTCCCAATGAAAAACCCTTAAAAGTCTTCCAATGATTTTTATCTGGTCATTCAAAGTCCTTAATTCTTAGATCTCTCCTGCACAGGTAATAAAGAAGCCATGCATTGGCTCTGGTTCTGGGATAAAGTGTTATTTTAAGAAAATTAGAATCATCTCAGTTTGCAAGTGCATTTTAATGTAGGGAGAAGTGGGAGAAAGGGGCTCCTGATTAGCAAGAATCCAGGCATGGGGAAACAGTCCGTGATCTTTAGTGGAAGCCATATGACTGGAAAGGTAGATATGTGATGGCTGTGGGCAGAAAGGGAAATGGAGACACACAAATATCTGAGCTGTTGGATAGCCGAGGCATCTAGCAACTGATCAAAATACTGACAGAAATATAGAAATAGGAAAATGAGCCAATTTAAGAGATAGGGTAAGAAAATGAATTCTACTTGAGACATTCAGGGTCTGAGGTCAAGGGGTGCAACTAAATGAAAATGACGAGTATATAATCCCGGACTGGAACTCAGGAGATAGAACTTGAGTAGACATAGAGCTTAAATCATCCCCATGGTTAAATTGTTAATGTGGGGTGAGCATTAATGTAGAAAAAGGTATAGAGGATAAAGGGGAACAGAATTAATGAGGACTAATTTTGTGAATAGCCATAGTTCTGGAGATTAGAAAAAGAAATTGGCAAGAGGAAAACAATGAAGGGAAAGGAACACTACATTATTGTGTCATGGAAACCAACCAAGAGATGAGTTTCAGAGGGAGAAGCTCACGCTGATGGTGTCAAGGCAAAGATAATCAGCAGTCGGGATGTCACGAAATTGATGATGAGGCCATTGGTGACTTCTGCAGAAGCATTTTCAGTCCAGCAAAGGGACAGATGCCAGATTTCAGGATGCTAATAATGGGTGTTGAAGAACAGAAAATGGCAAGGAACACAGGAGAATAAGACGTAGCCTGAACGTTCACAATAGTCATGCTTTGGTTTTTGTTTTTTTTCAAGCCTGGGTAGACTTGACCTTATTTCAAAGCAGAAAAGAAAGGAGAAGTGCGATAGATGTCCCCAAAGGGGATAGAGGTGCTCACAACAGAAAGAGTAGAGATAAAGGGGACTAACTTAGAAAGAATGTAAGGCACTTCCCTCCTGAAAATAAGCATAAAAACATAGATCTAATAGGGGTAGGGGAGAATGCATGTCAGATAATGCCAGCTGTTAGAATGAGAGTGATAAGGAGTATGTGAAGAATGGTTTCAACAACTATTTGCTCGGTGTACACAAAGTTTAAAAATAATCCAATAAAAGAAGTGAGAGCAACAGTGAAAGCCTCTTTGAACTCAATGACATGGCTTTGAGATGCTAAGCATTCAAAGAAACCACATAATTATTCACAAGCATTTACTGATACAGCATCACTTACTACTTGCTAATTAATTCACAAGACTGATGAAGATTAAATTGGGATAGTGAGATACTGGAAAATTTTATTTCCTGATCCTACACATTCACACTCAACATGAGCCAAAGCCTTGGTTGTCAATGGTTACACCACTGTGATTCGGAAGAAAGCTGTTTCACATTAGTAAATTAGATTAAAAACACATTGTTACTTTCAACATTAACAAAAGCCACATGGTATATTGCAACAAAGCAGAAGATCAGGCAGCATAAAATCTTTCCAAACTAGGCAAAGCAGTTGGAATGATAAGTTCTTAGCCACTCACACCTTTGGACTGTGAGAGTTGTTCTTACTTAAAAAATAGAATTAATTCTGAGGAAAGAGAAGAAAGGCACTGTTCATTAGAAAAACCAGAAAATGAGACATAGGTGAAGTAGGGATAAGGATGGGGGTGGGGAGTGGGAGGACCTGGTAAAGGTAATAATGTGCTGAGAAAAAAAATGAAGAATAGCAATTAGGAAGTAGGAAACCAAGAGCTGTGTGATTAACTGGCTGAGAGGCAAATAACCAACAAAACAAAACAAAACAAATATGAAACAACAAACCCAAAACCACAAGAACTAGAAATCCAACCCATAATGTCAGTTTAAAGTAGGACCATTTTCCCACATGCATTTTTCTCTTTATTAAATAAGAATTGAATTATAATTTGAATGTGGCTTCCCAGAATAAATCTGGGAATGTGTCCAACCTTGAGATCCCACTTACAAAGTCAATGAACTAATATTTCATCAGCACAGATTTGCCTTTTACTTTGGATCTCTTCAAGCTTGGCCATTACAGAGGAGATTCTTTTTGTATTCTTGATCCTTTTTGTATTCTGCGACCCATCCCCGAGGGGATAGGGGTCTCGATACATGTACACAAAGAATGTAACCTGAAACCATTGTGCTTTAAGCCTAATGACATATGTGATATATGTAGCCTTTGATACAAAATATGATCACTCGTGCCTGACCCTTCATCCGCAGGTTGAACCACAGATCACACAAAGACAGTTTTTCCCGAGAAATTAGAGTAGTGTCACAGAAGTCAATGTAGTGCTTCTAAACAAAGCATTGCTATCAACATCCCTTGGGGGTTGGAGACATGGATGGGTCACTGGAGAGGCTAGAAACAGACCACATGGAATCCACCAAACACTATCAATCAGTGTCTTGTGAAACCTGTACCAAATAGCTCAGGACTTGAGCAGCGACTACACCAAGTAGAAAGTCATCATGATTTCTCTTTGACATTTTGTAGGTAGCAAATTAGGAAAGAGATCAGGCAGGACTCCATCATGAACCTGGAGTAGATGATGAATCAGAAAGATACCTCAGGACTAAGAATTTACAGATAGCCAAGGAGAGGAGGCTGGGATGATCCATGTACTAATTGTTTGGAGTTAGATATGAGCTTGTGGTTATCTTAATATGGATACAAATTGTTACATGTGGGACTATTCATAGGTATATGTATATACATACACATGTTAGAATGTACACATATATTCCGTTCTCTGTTACCTGAGGGACATCTATTTCCTTGCTCTGTAATCTAAGGTACTAGTAACAATGAGCACACCTTGTATCCAGGTCTTGGTTTCTCTAATAAAAGGAACCAGGGATTTTTGGAGAAATGGAATATACATGATGAGCCTGGAGTATCTTGTAGCATCAGGAAAAAAAAGTACTAAAAAATACCCATGAAATGATGGGCCATGTCAAAGGGATACAGGAACCAATTGAAAGCACTCTCAATGGCCAAAGCTAAAATATTTCGAGAAAAAACAAGAAACAGAAAAGAAAGATAGAGAGAAAAAAAGGGAAAGAAAGAATTGGAATTTAACCCAAGTTGTACAATAAATACCCATGAGTCCATATTGATATAATTGGTTAGGTGAATAAATAAGTGAGGTGAAAACAAATCTCCCATGCAAAAGAATTCGAAATAATTTATGTAGATCCATTGTCCTTGGGTAAAGGAAGCATGATGCCCCACTCCTTAAACATGAGCTGGGCATAGTGACTTCCTTCTGAGGACAATAGCATGGAGAAGAGGGGAGTAACTTTTCAGTAGGAAAACCTGACAAACACAACCTCAACCAGGTAACCATACATTTGGGACAATAGGTAAATCTGGTAGAAATGGACTGTGCTTAAATTATTCATTGTAGGTTGTGGTTTCTATTCAAAGCTATAGAAAACAAAACAAAACAGTGTGAGGCAGACATATACACCAATGCAATAAAACAGAGAGCCCAGAAATAACCCTTGCAAATATGGTCAATGGCTTTCAACAAGAATGCCAAGACCATTAAATAGGGAAAAGACAGTCCTTTCAACAATAAAATTTAACTCAGAATGGATCAAATTCTTAAACATAAGAGCTAAAACTGTGAAACTCTTAGAAGAAAATATAAAGGAAGTCTTTATGACATTGGATTTCACAATGATTTCATAGATCTGATACCAAAATCACAGTCAGTGAAAGAAAAAATAGACAAGCTAAACTTCATAAAAATTAAAAACTTATTATATGAAATCAACAGTATCAACAGTAACAAGAAAGGCAACAATAGAATGGGAAATTTTTTTAATAACTCACATATCTAATAAGAGATTAGTATCCATATATGTAGAGAACTCCTCAAATTCAACAGCAAAAAACAAGCCAATTTGAAAATGGACAAAGCACTTGAAATAAACATTTCTCCAAAGAAGACACACAATGGCCGATAAGAGCCATAATAACATGATAAGATGCTCAACAAAACTAGTCATTAGGGAAATATAAATAAATACCACAATGAGATACCACTTCATACCCATTAGATTGGCTTTTAAGAAAAAGAAATATATGTATATATTCAAGCCCTTTCTCTAAAATGTAACATGATTATCACTAGCCACATATGTTTATTTATAATTAAATTTAAATTAAATAAAAGTTCATCCTACCCACATTTGAAGTAGTATTCAATGTAGCTGTGGCTAACATTTTGGACAGAAAATTCTTTAGGAAAGACTGTCTTACATCCAATTATCACTTTATAGGAAGCACAGGGGCATAGAAAAATAAGCGATATGAAACTATAAAGAGGCAATTACCAAAATTCAGCATGTGAGAAATTCTTTAGAACAAATGACTCATTCTTTACATAAATAAATGTCATAGAGAAAAATAAAGAAAGGAGAATTATTATATATTAAAGAGTCTTGGGAGACAAATCAACAAAAGACGATTTGCGTACCTTGTTTAGATCATGATATGAATAAAAGTCATTTCTGAGACCACAGGCTACATTTATAATGGACTTTATTTTAGTTGCTATTAAGGGATTATGATGTGCTGATGATGTATTCATTTTGATAGGGTGACAATGTGCTTATGGTTAGTTTTTTTTTTTTAAATCTCTTAATTCTTAGAGCTATTTTCTTAAATTCATATAGATAAATTGAAAGATATCTGAAAATTGTTTCCAAACATTCTAATGTTTTCCTCCACTCACCCAGTATAAATAGAGAAATAGATGAAACAATATTGGTAAAATATTGAAGCTCAGATGATAATCAAAAAACTCATGATATATTGTTAAGCGAAAATAGCAAGTTATGTAATTATGTGCAATGTGATCTCAATTTGTATATGTAAGTAAAAACAAAGGCTTGAGGGCAGTACATAAAAGTATCAACAATGGCCATTTTAGAGTGATGGAATTATAAATAATTATATATTTATGAGCCTATATTAATTAGAATAATAAAGGATTTTAAAAGCAATTAAAGTGCTAGATGTCATAAAGAGAGATGTTTAAAGAGTATGGCTTTGCCTTGTGTATGAGAAGCATTTATGATTAGCACCCTTCTTGACTGATAGCACCTTTGTACAGTATATAGAAATATATGGATATTGATCTAGAATTATAATTTAAAAGAAACAAAGCTATTAGTTTAATTTTACACCTTACTGGGAATTGTGTTTTATATTTTTAATTATCTTGATTGATTGTATGAACTGAGAGGAGAGAAAATATGGGGCATAAAAATAGAAGCAGTGAGAGAGACAACAGCTAAGGACCATAGTCTATGTTTGGTCGATGATCTTATAAGCAACACATTTTGTTTGCTCAACAGAGAAACAGTAGTTTGTATTTCAGATATTTCAAAGCCGAGGAAAGTGATAAAGAACAAAACTATCTTTTTAAAAATAGTTTTCCTCCGAAAAGAGGAAGCTTGGACAGACATTATATATTCATTTCTACATGGGACATGTAGGATCTGTCATAAATAGGTAATGATACCAAGATTATGAATATGATCCCTGGCTATATAATGTCTATTTTTTGGGGGGGGCTCTCACACAACCATATGAGTCAGTAATGATGTAAATCCCTTGCCAATATTGAGGAAACCACTAAAATATATACGCTAATAATAATAAGCTGAAATGTATAAAAATATCAAAACAATTATATATTCTATGATAAATAGGATTCATGTGAAAAAATAAGTATTTATAGAATCTTTGCTGTTTAATTGTGTACAATTAAGGGCAATCAAGAGGAAATACACGTGGGAAAATTTTAGTGTACCTGGGTGAGTATTTGTTTCTTAACTCTGCCCTTCATTCCTTAATGATTGGTTAGTAACTACTGAAAAACCACCAAGGGGAGAAGCAACTTATTTATCAAGAACATTTGTGTTTGTAGCAGTTTTCAGCATGTAGACTCCATTAAAGTTTAACTTTATAGTCCAAGCAAAGCAAGGAGCTGAATTATTTGCTTAGACAAGCCATTAATTTAGTTTGAAAGAAAAGTAATTTGGAGCTGATATGTTCACACAAGTTCCTATTATGTATGTAGATAGGTTGCATTCTCTGCATTTAATCTACTTGTGTAGATTAAGCTGCATAGATTATCTTGCTATTTTATTATCATTATTTTAATTCTAAGATTTCTCAAATTTTTTCTTACTAGATTTGAATCTAACATTTTTAGCTCTTTAAAATATAGTGAAAGCACCACAAAGCACATTATTTGAATGTGCTTTAGGCCTAGTTCAGCCATTTCAAATGAAGATTTTAATGAGTAAAATCTTATTTCTTAGTAAATTTGACATTCTGAAATAGAAATCATTTTAACATTCCTCCTCAGGCTCAAGTGGTATAATGTCAAATGCACCATTCAGGTGATTGTGTGATCAAGCCATCAGGTCATTTATGGAGACCTTTAGGATTGTTTGTAAAATTATCTCTTTTTAAGAATAGTCTGTCGTGGCATCCTAGCCCCGAAGTAAGATTCCCCAAAATATTTGTTGAGTGAGTTAATGTCTTAAAGATTTCCTTTTTCAATCATAATGGTATGAAGTATTCAAAGCCTTTCTCTATACTAGTACCATCGCATATCTGAGTTACTAGAGGACAGCATTAGAATTGAGTTGAGTAGCTCTCTCCTTGAGTAATGTGTAGACATCAATGAGGACAGAAGGTGTTTTCAAATTTTGTCCAAATGTGAACCTGGAGTTTCCTAGAGAAAGACATAACTGAAATCTTGTTACTTCCAGAATAAATGTACTTTAGTTTACTATTTTTTATGTATTTATTTATTTTTAACAATGTCTTCTGGTTAAATTAAACCATTAGTCCATATTACCTGACAATTGCTTTTTTAAGTTATAATTCTGAGTGGGATTTTAAAAATAAGTTTACAGTTAAGGTTGCATTTCTTTCTTTTTTATTGAAAGGTTTGAATTTCTTAAAAATTATGTAATCTAATTGCATGGTAAAAAGAAATTGAATAAGGTTATAATTATCCTTTTATTAATCATGTTAATTAAGGCCCACCTTTATCAATCCTTTGATTTAAGATGCTTTCTATGGAATCAAACAGCTTTTTCTCTTTTTAGTCAGGCCCTTTAAAAAGTTAAGTGATGTGCCCTGGCTGGTGTGGCTCAGTTGGTTGGAGTGTAGTCCCGTACACTAAAAGGTCGCGGTTTCATTCCTGATCAGATCACATACCTAAGTTGCGGACTCGGTCCTCAGTTGGGTCCCATACAAGAGGGAACCAATTGATCTTTCTCTCTAAAATCAATAAAACATCCTCTTGTGAGGATTTAAAAAGTTAGGTGATGATTATATATTTATCCACATTTAACATTCAAAATATTTATGACTAGAGAAATATAGACTTATGAAAGAAAGGAACTCATTAAGCATTCATTTCTTATGTTTAAAAATACAACAATTTGTTATTGTTAAGCCAGCCTTGATAATTATGTAATAACATTACTTTCTATTGCTTGTTGACTGTAAGTTACCAGAAAAACTATATACCAACAAAATTGTCAGTCAGGCTTCCTGTAATAAAAAAGAATACAACCTAGGCAGATGGATGGATGGCTGAATGTGTCTAAGTAGAAAATCAGAAGAGGATACACAGTTTGGAAGTTTGGGCTCAAGAAGATTAAGACAAGCCTTTCAAGAGAGACAAAAATGGGATTGGACAAATGTATGACATAGGATCTATGGATGCAGCAAGATATGGGTTTTGTTGTAAGACTTGGTAAGGAAACCGTTTCATGGAAAGTTGAGCATTTGCTCAAGTGAGCAACCTATTGTCCCAACAGGAGAACTACAGAAGCAAACTTTAGCCTGGATAAATTGGTTTGCAAGAGCAATCCTAAGAAAGAAGAACAAAGTTGGAGGGAATCTTAATACCAGATATAGAGCTGTATTACAAAGCCACTGTTCTCAAAACTCCCTGGTTCTGGCACAAGAACAGACATATAGACCAATGGAACAAAACAGAGAATCCAGAAATCGACCCAAGCCATTATGCTCAATTAATATTTGACAAAGGAGGCATGAACATACAATGGGGTCAAGACAGTCTCTTCAATAAATGTTACTTCCAGAATGAATGTACTTTAGTTTACTATTTTTATTTATTTATTTATTTTTATTGGACAGATACATGCAAAAAAATGAAACTAGACCACCAACTTACACCATACACAAAAATAAACTCAAAATGGATAAAGGACTTAAACATATGACAGGAAACCATAAAAATACTAGAGGAATCCACAGGCAGCAAAATCTTAGTTATATGCCGAAGCAATTTCTTCACCAATACAGCTCCTAGGGCAGTGATGGCGAACCTTTTGAGCTCGGCGTGTCAGCATTTTGAAAAACCCTAACTTAACTCTGGTGCCGTCTCACATATAGAAATTTTTTGATATTTGCAACCATAGTAAAACAAAGATTTATATTTTTGATATTTATTTTACATATTTAAATACCATTTAACAAAGAAAAATCAAACAAAAAAAATGAGTTCATGTGTCATAGGTTCGCCATCACTGTCCTAGGGCAATGGAAACTAAAGAGAAAATAAACAAACGGGACTACATCAAAATAAAAAGCTTCTGCACAGCCAAAGAAACCATCAACAAAACAACAAGAAAGCCCACTGCATGGGAGAACATATTTGCCAATGTTATCACTGATAAGGGTTTAATCGCCAACATTTACAGGGATCTCATGAAACCTAACAAAAGGAAGATAAATGATCCAATCAAAAAATAAGGACCTAAATAGATACTTTTTGAAAGAAGACATAAGGAAGGCCAAGAGACATATGAAAACATGCTCAAAGTCACTAATCATTGAAGAGATGCAAATCAAAACAACAATGAGGTACCATCTCACACCTGTCAGGCTGGCTATCATCAACAAATCAACAAATAAGTGCTAGCGAGGATGTGAAGAAAAAGGAACCCTCGTGCTCTGTGGGTGGGAATGCAGACTGGTGCAGCCACTGTGGAGAACAGTATGGAGCTTCCTCGAAAAACTAAAAATGGAACTCCCATTTGACCCCGTGATCCCACTACTAGGAATATATCCCAAGAAACTAGAAACACCAATCAGAAAGGATATATGCACCCCTATGTTCATAGCATCACAATTCACCATAGCTAAGATCTTGAAACAGCCTAAGTGCCCATCAGCAGAGTGGATTATAAAACGGTGGTACATCTACACAATGGAATACTACGCTGCGGTAAAAAAGAATGAGTTCTTATCATTTGCAACAGCATGGATGGAACTGGAGAGCATTATGTTCAGCAAAATAAGCCAGTCAGAGAAAGATAAATATCACATGATCTCACTCATTTGTGGAATATAATGAACAACATAAACTGATGAACAAACCTCAGAGGGAAGGTAGGGGAGGATAGGGGTAAGGGGGTGAGATCAACCAAAGGGCTTCTATGCATGCATATAAGCCTAACCAATGGACACAGACACCAGGGGGGTGAGGACATGAGTGGGGGTCTGTGGGGGCAATGGGGAGATAAGGACACATATGTTATACCTTAATCAATAAAGAGAAAAACAACAACAGAAAAGAATTTCTTGAAGCAGTAAAATAATATATTGTCTTAAGGTTTTAGCTTTCTGGAAAAAAAACCACAAAACACCTGTCAAGTCATGTTGACACAGATGGCTCCAATTCTTAGTCCCAAAAGATAAACTATGTTGATATAGGTCATATCAATTGTTACCCAAACCTGTTTTTCGTTTTATCAGGCTATTCTCAATAACACTATCTTTAATAGTCCCTAGAATTAAGTAATAATGTTGAGGTATGAGTCTTAATTCATTAAATACTGGGAGGCTGCTGATTGTCTGTTTATTCCAGCTGTCAAGCACTATTTTCTTAAAAAGAAGTTAAGTGGTACATATATTTTATATCATATAAATCACAGCCAGAACAGAACATGGAAATATTTGGGCAGATGTTTAGCCTCATAGAGAAGAACTGCACGGGATGCCAGTTGAAGTGAAATTGGAGTTCAATTACTCCAGTCTAATGATTCTAGAGAAAACAGGAAAACTGATGGAGAAGGCAGAGGGAATGGCAGGGATTGGACATCCATGGCTTGAAAAATAGCCTGAAAGGGAATTTTCTCCATTCATGAAATAACAAGGCTGCTTCAGGAATCCTTTTAAGTAGAGGTGAAATTGCATTGCAATGTATGAACAGTTAAGATAAAGGGAATACTGTTAGTTCAGCTCTGCTAAAATATTACCACACAGAATGATCATGCGTCTTGAATACCATACCAGACTGTGAGAAATGGCACCAAGTACACTTGGAAGTGAAGACTTTGAGAAGGAAAATTGGGTGGGGAAAGATCATAGGAAATCATTAAAGGAGTTATGGAGAGAGAGATGAGAGAATATTTTCCATTTTAAGCCACTTTGCAGACAGTTTAAGGCACTGGTTTATTCCATTTCTGTCATTAGACCCTTTAATGGCATGGCACTTCATCCTGGGCCCCAGTTCCCCAAAGCTGTTCCATCCAAAAGTTATGATTTATTCCCTATAAGAAGTAGAGCTGCTTACCTGCTATTTCTAAAACTACTGTTAATAGAGTCCCAAAGTACTCCTGTCTGCTGAACATGTCACAGACATAGTAACCCATTGCAACCTACTATGGAAGCTTGTTAATTAAAATAATGGATCTTCAGTAGCAAATCATTATCATAGTTTGACTTTAAAGTGAATGGATGAAGTACGGTAAGGGTAAAGGAAAGGTAATGACAAAGAAAAACTTACCAAATAATTTCAGAATTAATTGGGTTGTATTTTTTGTTTGTCTTGTTTTAAATAATTTTATTGAGTTCAGAGAGGAAGAGAGAGATAGAAATATAGTGAGGACAGAGAAGAATTGATTGGCTGCCTCCTACACCCCGCCCCCACTGGGGACTGAGCCCACAACCAGGGCATGCTCCCTGACTGGGAATCAAACCATGACCTCCTGGTTCACAGATTCGTGCTCAACCACTGAGCCAAGCTGGCCGGGTGAATTGGTTAGTTTTTATAGAGGCCTGGGAAGGATGGTAGGGGAAAGAGTGCAGATTACTGTGGAGTTGATTCTGGCTCAATGAGTACTGACTTTTAGACTTGGAGACATAGAAATACTAAAACTTCTTAGTATTTCTTCTTATTTTTTAATAAAATTATTTAATTAAAGTACAATAAACGTTTATATATGTTATGTATAAGTGCACATATGTATGAAAGTTCACAAAGCAAATGTCAATATAGCCAGCACCCAGATAAGTGAACAAATAGTAAGTAACCTGAAGTCTCCACTTTTCTTCCCCCTACTCCCCAAAACCCCAAATGGAACCATTTTTTTTTTAAAAAAATCCTATTTCCATTGCTTATTATTTCCTGCTTTTCTGCTTTCTGTAAATGGAATCATATCATATCATATTTACTCTTTTGTGCCTTATTTGTTTTTGGCTCAGTATTATACCTGTGACTCATCCACATTGTTGCTTATAGTTGTAGTTCATTCATTCTCATTGCTATGTTGTATTGCATTCTGTGAATATACCACAATTTATCCACTCAGTTGTTGATGGACATTTGGGTGATTTATAGCTGTTGACTGCTATATATTGTGCTGCTAAAAAAAAATCTAATATGTATCTTTTTTTGAATGTGTTCAGTGTTATGTCCTTTAGGTTGCTGTTTTGCTAGAAGTACAAATGATGCCTCATAGGGCGCATGTGCACATTCAGCTCTGGTAGGTTCTGCTAGTCAGTCTTCCCACTGGTCATGTCTTTGTAAACAATTGGTATTTTCTATCCTTTTTTTTCATATTATTTTGTCTTTATATATCATCTCTCCAGTCGTGTCTACAATTCAGCCTCCCCTTCATCACGTATAGTTAGGATACACAGTCTCTGAAGACAGCAATGTGGTCAGGGACTCTAAGTCCAAACAGAGGGACCCAGATGTAATGGTGGGACAATGTGAAAGTTCTATAGCATAAAAGTATGCTAACTTCCAGGAGGCTCAGCCTGTTTTCTTTGTCATGAAACTGATTATAGCTGTCACAGAACTCTGGGCATGAAGTACATGTAAAAATTAAGATATTTACAAATTTAAGATATTTACAAAAAGGGCAATTTATGCACAGAGGCTAAATGTCAATGATAATCCTCCTTAAAGTCAAGTGTATATGTGCATCTTTGGAGTTTTTCCATGAGGCAATATTGCTTATTTATTGTGGAATTGTGTGTGCATACCTTTAAAATGGTAGTATCCTAGCTTAGCTATTTAATATCTCTTTTGTTCCACACATTTGTTCATTACATCTCCTATTTACTTCATCATTCATTTTTTAATTCTTTATTATCTGTGTTCCCAACTAGAATACATCTTATAAGGGGATACACTGTGTCTGACTTGTTCACTTTTCTATATCTAGTACCTGGATATGTCTCTGGCACAAAGCATGTGCTCAGTGGGCATAAACGAATGAATGAATGAAAGGAGTTTTAGAAGTACAGGGAAGGGCGAAGAATGACGGACTGTTTAAATTATTAAAATGAAAACATTTTTTATTTAAAACAACTTAATCTAATGGGAACTAGCTTATGTTTGACAATTTAAGATGGTTCCCTTCAGGGAGAGCTTTCGTGAGCACACAGTGAAGACAGGTTTGTAGAGCCTCACCCTGAGTTAGGAAAGCGGGGATGTCACGGCGGAGGCGAGTAGACAGAATTACCCAGCAAATTATCAGAGTCCTTTAGTGTCCTGTTCCTAGTTATGATATTTGCTATTAGTTTCTGGTCTCCATAAGTATTTTTAAAGTACCTAGCACTGTCTTCTAGTGGTAGGGAAGGCTAGTATTTTGATCCTTAAAGCAGCTGTCACCTTTTGTCACTATTTTGAGTTTTTTATGAGTACTAAATATAGGTAGAAAGTCCTGAAGCATTATTGTTTGCATCTATCACTTACGATGATATGACTGCAAGTCTTAAAAAAAGTCATTTAATTTATTTCTCTGTCTCCAGATATTTAACCATTCCAGACACATAGCTTTCTACCAAATGCTTCAGGTTCCATGAAACAAGATAAAATGGCATTACCTCTTTTTGTATCACACTGAAGCCTCATCTCCCTCAGCTTTAGCACCTTTTTTGAGTTTTATTCTTACTTGTGATATTATAGTTTCAGTTTCTTCCTAGCTCAGAAAAGTACTTTCCCTTTTGAGTTTTAAAAACCAAATGGCCTCTTCTTCCCTTGCTGCTCTCTGGAGAGGCTGCCCTCCAACCCAAAGGCACACTGTTCTGTCTCGTGCATAATTATGCTGGGGGCATCTCCCCGCCCTCTCTAATTTGCAGCGTAACTAAGGTAAAGATGGATGCTCTTGTTTGCAGCCACGGAAATAGCAAATGCAGAGGTGTTGGGAA
Organism: Myotis daubentonii; assembly: GCF_963259705.1. NCBI lineage: Eukaryota > Metazoa > Chordata > Mammalia > Chiroptera > Vespertilionidae > Myotis > Myotis daubentonii. The sequence goes on along the minus strand of NC_081840.1, from coordinate 131,690,450 downwards.
GACTGTCATAGTTGTTGGAGGAAGTCTCTGTCAGCATTTTTCAGAAGGAAACATCAGGAGCTTTTTATATTGTAATTTTAATTACAATGGCCAAGTGCCTTGGCATAGGCTGAGGATCTGTTTATGATACACCTGCCAAGAATAATTTGAAATGCCTCAAGACATGTGTTTCATAAGTGGTGTCACCCCCTGCAGGTACTAGCCAGCAGTTCTTTGCTTTCTTCCTCTGCCCCTGGTCTCTGCTCACTGTTGCTCTGGCTTCTTAAATACACAGCAACTTCAAGGAGAATTAAGAGCCATCATCATTGATGTGAGATTAGAAAGCCACCATAATGGTGGCACGGCTAAATACCTGCAATATTCAAGCTGTGCTCTGGAACTTTAATATTATTTGTGGAGATTTATATTTTGTACGTGACCTTCAAAAAGACAGATCATGAAATCTCTGAAAACCAACCAGCAGATGGCAATACATGGACCTCCCTGACACTGTCCATTTATACAAGAGACTGTTGAATTCAGTCGTAATTTAGTTAGGCCAGAGACGTTCAAGGGTAAGGAATTATTTAAACCAAACAAAGGACAGACAGAAAATTCTATCTATTCGTTTTTACAATTTTTTGTTTTGTTTCGTTTGTTTGTTTTTGCAGGTAATTTTACATTTTCTCTAATCCTTTGGGGATTATATTATATATTAAACTAGAGGCCTGGTGCACAAAATTCATGCACTGGGGGAGGGGAGGTCTCTCACCCTGGCCTGTGCCCTCTCACAGTCTGGGACCCCTCAGTCCTTACCACCTGTCTGCTCACTGCTCCTTACTTCTTGGCTCGCTGTTCCTCAGCACTGCCTCAGAGGAGGAAGAGGCTCCTACCACCATCACTGCACTCACCAGCCTTGAGCCTGGCTTCTGGCTGAGTCATGCTCCCCCTGTGGGAGCGCACTGACCACCAGGGGGCAGCTCCTACATTAAGCGTCTGCTCCCTGGTGGTCACTGCATATCATAGTGACCGGTCATTCTGGTTGTTCCATCGTAAAGTTGCTTAGGCTTTTATTATATAGATAACAGTCACCAGGATTTCCAGTTCCCCATTGTTAGCATAACTCCTTGAAATGCAGTTGACTAGAAAGTTAAAGTGGGGAATTTTTAAACCCTTTGAACGGATGACCATGTTTAGGGTTTTATTAACAATAACAAAAATGCACAACAATAATATTAAGCTTTCTGACAAATTTATTTCATACATACCCTGATGTTTATATATTTTACTATTTGTAAAACATTTCCAAAAACATTTCCAGATATGTTTTTTGAAAATATTTAAATATTTCAGAATTTTACACCAAGATTTTTGTAGAGACATACCTGGCTGTCTGTTGCAAGAGCTGTGTTATTTCAGCAGATGCATTAATGAAAGCAAATGCCTATACAGTGGGGCCTTACGAGTGTGCGGACTAACAAGTTTTTTGAGATACCAGCTGTCTCTCGGCCAATTTTTTGCATTGAGTTGATAGAGTAATTTGAGTTAACGAGCTCCTTAACGAGCTCCTTAATGAGCTCGGTCTCGGAACGAATTAAACTCATAAGTCAAGGCCCCACTGTACTTCCAGGCCACTGAGAGGCTAAACACCACTCTCTTCAAGCTCACTCTCTAATTACAAAAGCCAGCAAGATTATAGAGTCTCTGCTTCCTCTCATCACTGACCACTGAAGGACAGCTGTTCCTAATTGGGCAGAGGGTGAGGAGACTGAGGGACTACATCATCATAAGTCTGTAAGTCTGATATTAGTTTGCCTTAGACCACGAAATCAAAGGCATTGGGCCCAATAATTGATATTGTTCAGCTCTTTCTCTAATGGAAGGATGGCCTGCTAATATTGATTATCAGCCAGTATAAGGACTCTAATAAAAGCATTATCATAGTGTTATTTTTCTCCTTATATAGTCTGCTAATTAATGCACACCAGGAAAGTAAGGGGATATTGGAATCAGCAAATGAATGATGGATGAATCATAAGTTGGATTGTGTGTTGGTTAATTTAATTAGTTTATTAGAGTTTTCTGGAAACATCTAGGCACTGTGCAAAATTAACATATACAAGAATACTTAGCTGTCCAATTAAGAAAACATAAATTAATCATATCATCTATGCTGTAAAAACCACAAATGCCAAAAGAAATCAAATAAAAGACTAATAAAAATTAATGTTGTGCATATATTCCTAATTCCCTGTGGTAAGTATCAGTTAATGTTAAAACTGAAATGAAACAGGCTGTGGATTTGTATATAGTCTTTGTTTCCAATGATCTCTGAAGCTCGAATAGCTAGCTGTGAATTCTCATTTGCATTCTAGGCTAATATGATTTCAGATTCTTGGAAATATGTCACTGGTCATACCACCCAGTGGATGGAATTTGAGTGTAAAGCAGAGCAGGTGCTGCCCATTCAGAACTAGATGAACTCACTGTAAGTTTCTGGCAAAGGAACAAAGAGAAACCAGTGAATTAAGTGAAAATATTGTCAGTCATTTTGAGCCCTTGGAAAATGTTTGCACACACACATACACACACCTTGAAGTGATTGAAACACATGAGCTATTCTGGTCATCCAATGACAATATTGAGAACAGAATTTAATCCTGTGGATAGCTCAAGAAAATCTAATCTGAATTCCTAACTACCAATCCACATAACTGCAAAGCCAGCAGTGGATATGTTTATTTTAATTTATCTAAATGTTTAACAATTTTTTTGCTGATTTTTTTCTGGGCATTACTTTTTTTCATCTCAGACCTTGCTTCTGAAATTTTTTTAGATACATACTTTAGAAATTATGTTAAATTAGAGGCCTGGTGCATGGATTCATGCACCGGGGGGTCCCTCAGCCTGGCCTGTGGGGATCAGGCTGAAACCACCTCTCCGACATCCTCTGAGGGGTCCCAGATTGCAAGAGGGTGGTTCTCAGGTGACACACCCAAGACTCGGGCTCCCTCCTCTCTGGGTCCAGGGTGCAGGTAAAGCAGATTCAGGGCCGACAGTGCCCTAGCAGCAACCTAACCCATGGCTGACTCCGAGAGGAATCCGGCTCCTTCCTCTACTGGTTATAGCATCTGCCCCCTGGTGGTCATTGTACATCATAGCTACCAGGCAAATAGTCAAATGGTCAGGTGGTTGCTTAGGCTTTTATAGCCTATACTAGAGGCCTGGTGCACAAAAATTTGTGCACTCAGGGGGGGAGGGGGGTCCCTCAGCCTGGCCTGTGCCTTCCGGCAGTCTGGGACCCCTCGGGAGATAACGACCTGCTGGCTTAGGCCTGCTCCCGGGTGGCAGAGGGCAGGCCCAATCCCTAGGTGCAGCCCCTGGTCGGGCTCAGAGCAGGGCCAATTGGGGAGTTGGGGCGCCGGCCCCTGTCATGCACAGAGCAGGGCGGATCGGGAGGTTGCGATGCCACCCCCAGTCATGCTCAGGGTAGGGCCGATTGGGGGGTTGGGGCACCGTCCCCTGTCACATTCAAGGCAGGGTCGATGGGGAGGTTGCGGCGCCGCCCCTGTCACGCACAGAGCAGGGCCAATCTGGGGGTTGAGGAGCTCCCCCCTGTCACTCAGAGAGTAGGGCCTATAGGGGAGTTGGGGCACCGCCCCCTGTCACACACAGAGCAGGGCGGATCAGGGGGTTGTGGCGCCGCCCTCTATCACCCACAGAGCAGGGCCGATCAGGGGGTTGGGGCGCTGCCCTCTATCACCCACAGAGCAGGGCCAATCAGGGGGTTGCGATGCCACCACTTTCACACTCAGGGCAGGGCCGATGGGGAGGTTATGGCTCTACCCTGTCACACACAGAGCAGGGCCAATCAGGGGGTTGGTGCACCGCATGCTGTCACACACAGAGCCCCAGGGCAATCAGAGATTGGGGAGCTCCCCCCTATCAGGCACAGAGCAGGGCTGATCAGGAGGTTGTGGCCCCACCCGCTGTCACACACAAAGTCTCAGGGCGATCAGGAGGTTTGGGCGCTGCCCCCTGTCACACTGATCCTGGTGCCTGGAGGCCTCTTGGCTCCGCTGATCCCGGTGCTGGGAGGCATATTACCCTTTTACTATATAGGATAGAGACCTGGTGCATGGGTGGTGCTGGCTAGTTTGCCCTGAAGGGTGTCCTGGATCAGGGTGGGGGTCCCCACTGGGGTTCCTGGCCAGCCTGGGTGAGGGGCTGAGAGCTGTTTGCAGCTGGTCACACACCCTTCAGGGTTGGGGTCCCCACTGGGGTGCCTGGCCAGCCTGGGTGAGGGGCTGAGGGCTGTTTGCAGCTGGTCACACACCCTTCAGGGTGGGGGTCCCCACTGGGGTGCCTGGCCAGTCTGGGTGAGGGGCTGAAGGCTGTTTTCATGCTGGCGGGTGACTGAAGCTCCCAACCGCTCCTTTTTTTCTTTTTTTTCTTTTTTTAATTCTGGGCCAGCTTTAGCTCTAAGGCTCCAGCTGTTAGGCCTCCGCTGCTGAAAGTAGGTAATTGAAACAATGTATAACTCCAGCTCTGACTTCAGCTCTGAGATCCCAGCTTGCTGAAAGCTGGTTTCTGGGTGTGTGTTTTTTTCAGCTTCTATATTTGTTACAATGTTTCAGACTGCAGGCTCAGAGGCCGGCAAGGCAGGCGGGGATCGTTGGTTTCCTCTATCACTGAAGCAAGCAAGCCTCATGTTAGTTTCAAGCTGACTGGCTGCCGGCCGCCATCTTGGCTGACAGTTAATTTGCATATCTCCCTGATTAGCCAATGGGAAGGGTAGCAGTCGTACGCCAATTACCATGTTTCTCTTTTATTAGATTAGGTAATAAAAGCCTAATATGCTAAGTGTCTAGTCGTCTGGTCAGCCATTCAACCAATCAAAGTGTAATATACTAATGATGCGCTAAGGCCACTCAACTGCTTGCTATGATGTGCACTGACCACCAAGGGGACAGTTGACCAGTTGACCAGTCGCTGTGATGTGCACTGAGCACCAGAGGGCAGATGCTCTGACCAGTAGTTTAGCTTGCTGCTGGGGTCTGGCCGATAAGGACTGTGCGAGACGGGTCACTTCCTGGCTGGCCAACCTCCTGTGTCCCTCCCTGGCCCTGATCATGCACTGGTGGGATCCCTTGGCCTGGCCTGTGCCTTCTCACAATGCAGGCTGAGGAGTCCTGCCCCCCCCCCCCCCCCGGCCAAGTGTACGAGTTTTGTGCACTCGGCTTCTAGTATATAGATAAGGTCTATTGATGGCAAACCTGCTTTTGTCTGCACCAAAATATCTTTATTCAACATTTTTCTGGGTTGGTGGTTTAGCTGGAACAGAATTTTTTCACTTGATACATATTTTGCAATATGATTAGCATTGTAGCATTAGCTGATGCCTCTATTGCATCACATGATTATCATTTCTTCTAATGTAATACATTCTTGCTGTCTCTGACCCCTGTCCTATGCATTTAATAGCCAAGATGTATTTATCTGCTAGTTGCAAATATGTACCCTTATTTCTCCCATTCTTCCAACTCCTAGCCCCAAATAACACTCATTCCTCCCCGTTTTGTGGGGTTTTTTTTTAGTTCACATGTAAGCAATAACATATAGTATTTGTCTTTTTCTGTCTGATATCTCACTTAGCATAATATCCTCAAGGTCCACATATATTGTTTCAAATGTCAGGATTTCTTTTATTCTCATGGATGAATAGTATATATATATATATCCATTGATGGGCACTTGAGTCATTTCCATATCTTAGTTATTGTGAATAGTGCTACAATAATGATAGAGTGCATATATCTCTTCAATCACCTATTATCATTTCCTTTGGATACATACCTAGAAGTGGGTTCACTGTGTTGTATGCTAGTTCAATTTTTTTTTATTTTTGGAGGAAACTCCATACTGCCTTTTATAGTGGATGGACTAGTTTGTAACCCCACCAAAGTGCACAAGGGCCCTTTTTTCTCCATACCTAATCTCTAGTCATCTCTTGTCTTATTGATGATAGCTGCTCTAACAGGTGTGAGGTATCTCATAGTGGTTTTAATTTTCATTTCCTTGATAAGTAGTGATGTTGACTATCTATCCATGTACCTCTTGGCCATTTGGATATCTTCCTTCAAAAACTGTATGTTCAGTTCCTCCGCACATTCTTAAATCAGATTGTTTATTTTTCTGTTATTGAATTGTATGAATTTTTTAAAATAAATTTTGGATATTAACCCCTGATTCAATGTATGGTTTGCAAATATTTTCTCCCATTTTGTAGGTTGCCTTTTAACTTTGTTGATTATTTAGTTTGAGTAGAACCTTTTGTTTGATGTAGTCCTACTTGTTAATTTTTTCTTTTGTTGTGTTTGCTTTTGGTGTCATAAAAACATAATTGCCAAGATTAGTGTTGAGGAGATTCTTATCAAGTTTTCATCTCAGTGTTTTATGGTATTGGGTCTTATATTTTTATCTTTGACTCACTTGCAGTTAAATTTTATGTGTGGTTTAAGGGTCCAATTTTATTCTCCTATGTGTGATTATCCAGTGTGCCCCGCATCATTTTTTAAAAAAAGACTCTCTTTCCCTATTGGATGTTCTTGGCTTCCTTATTATTTGTCGATATATGTGGGGATTTATTTATGTGTTTTTTGTTCTATTCCATTTGTCTATGTGTCTATATTAATGCCAAAACCATACTGTTTTAATTACTGTAGCATTATATTATAGTTTGAAATCAAGACTTGTGATGCCTCCAATTTTGTTCTCGGGATTGTTTTGACTATTCTGGGTCTTTTGTGGTTCCATACAAATGATAGAGAGTTTTTCTATATTGAAAAAATGCCTAAAATTTGAATTTTGATAGGGATTACATTGAATCCATAGCCAGCTTTGGGTAGTATAGACATTTTAACAATATTAGCTATGTCAGTCCACAAACATGGCATGTCCTTCCATTTGTTTGTCTTCTCTGATTCTGTTCAATGATGTATCAGCTCTCCATCGTACAGATCTTTTACTTTCTTAGTAAAATACATTCTTAGGTATTTTATTGTTTTTTACTATTGTGAATGAGTTATTTTGATTTGTGTTTGGGTGTATAGAAACGTAACTAATTTCTGTGTATTGATTTTATTTTCTGCACCTTTACTGAATTCATGGATTAGATCCAACAGTTTTAAGTCAGGTTTTGAGGGTTTTCAATATTGAAAATCATATCATCTGCAAAGAACCACAAATTTACTCTTTTAAAAAATGTGGATGTCTGTTACTTCTTTCTTGCCTAATTGTTCTAGCTAGGGCTTCCAGTATTATGTTGAGTAAGAGTGGTTAGAAAGGGCACTCTTGTCTTATTCCTGACCTTGAAATCTTTCTATTTTTCTCTGTTGAATATCATGTTAGCTGTGCATTTGTCATTTATTTGTTCAGTTATGTGGAGGTATTTTCTATACCCAATCTGTAGAAGGACTTTATTATGAAAAGATGTATTTATTCAAATGATTTTTTGCATCTATTGAGATGATCATATAATTTTTATCTTTTCTTCTGTTATATGTCTCTCACATTTATTGATTAGCATACATTGAAACATCTCTGCATCCCAGTGAAAAATCCAACTTGGTCATATTGTATAATCCTTTAATAAGTTATTGAATTTTGTTTGCTAACATTTTGTTGAGAAGTTTTTGCATCTATATTCATCAGGGATAGTGGACTATAGTTTTCTAGCAGTTACTTCTCATTCCCTCTTCTACTAGCTTCTGACAGCACCTAATATACTTTTTTTCTCTATGGGTTTACCATTTCTGGACATATCATATAAAATGTATCATACAGGTGGAGCTTTTTGTGTCTGGCTCCTTTCAGTTATCATGTTTTCAAGGTTCATCCCTGTGGTAGCATGTATCAGCATGACATTCTTTTTTTATTGATATACCACGCAATGTTTTCATTCATTAACTCATGGACATTTGGGTGTTTTCACTTTTGCACTATTATGAATAATGTTCCTATGTATAGGTTTTTGTGTAAACATTTTTTCTCATCTCTCTTGAGTATATACCTAGAATTGTAATTGCTGTGTCATATGATAACTCTATCTTAAATATTTTGAGGAATCACATGTTTTACAAAGCATCTGTACCATTTTATATTCCCACCAACAATGTTTGAAAGTATAATTCTACAAATTCTTGGCTACACTTGTTAGTATTTGTCTTTTTTATTATAGCCATCATAGTGAATATGAAATGGTATCTCATTGTGGTTTTGATTTGCATTTTCTAATGATTAATGACATTGAGTATCTATTCATACTCTCATCACCATTTTATACCATCTCAAAGAAATGTCTATTCAAATTCTTTGCCAATTTTTTATTGAATTATCTTTTATTATTGAGTTTTAAGATAAGCCCTTATTAAATATATAGTTTGCAATTATTTTATCTAATATCATGAATTGTATTTTAATTTTCTTGATAGTGTCCTTTGAATTAAGAAAGATTTTAGTTTTGTTGGAGTCCAATTTCTTTGGTTACTTGTACTTTAGGTATCATCTCTAAGAGACCATTTGCCAATTATGTATTTTTTAATTGGGATATTTATTACCTTTTCTACAGGCAGCAGTGGAAGTCACTAGAAACTATAAATGATCCTTTTTAAATGATCTGCAATATAAAGTCATACTTTTTCAAATAATTGGTATAGAAAATAAAATTCAGTTTGAAAATCCTCAAAATATATGTTTTAGTTTCTTTTCTATATTTGACCCTCGGGAATTACCCTTCCATCTATGCAGACTTTGGTATGCATTTAATAGGATTATAGTTGTATTTTTTATAGAATTCCTAGATATTTTTGGGAAAGAGGGATTGATTATCAGAATATCTAATGCACCTTATTTTCACAACTGTATATTATAATTTCTACTATTATGATGTATGGAGTCAGTAAAGAACACATTCACCAAAGAACACTTTCTTGGGCACTGAAGAGACCTAAATTCAAATTCTATTTCTATTACTTCATAACTATATGACTTTAAGCATGTTATTTAATCTCTCAGCCTGAATATTTCATGTTAAAATGAAGCTAATAATAGTAATACCAACGCATATAGTTGTGTTAGGTTAAAACAGGATAACACGTGTGGCTGGGACATTCTAAAAACTCACTAAATGTTGTAAGCTAGATCACTATTAATAAGGAAGTTCTTTACAAAGTGTATTTAGAGACTACATCTGTCAATTATTTAGACATTTCTTTTTTCTTTTTTTTTATAAGAATAGAATAATTTCATAATGCTACATTTTCTTTAATGGAAGTTTATTAAGTACTACTATATTTATTAACTTCTTTAACAAAGTAGGACACTGAGATGGGGAGACATAATAGGCTGATGAAGTTTATAAAATTACTTACCTAAATAATAGAACTCAGATTTAAACCCACCTTATTTGACTTTGATCTATATATTCATTTTTACTAACTCCAGAACCTCTTAAACCTATTTTCTCAGTGTATGTAATTATCCTTTAGTAACTTTATTCTCCACAAGTCTGATTCCGTCATGTGTGATGATTTTCTCTCTTGAGCTGTTCAATACTGTAGTGAGTAACAATAAGAAGCTATTTATATTCAAATGAATTAAAATTGAATGACATTAAAAATTGAAAATTGAATTGCACTAACCTTCTTAGCCATACGTGTCTAGTGGCTATCTTACTGAATAACACAGATATAGAACAGTTTCCACGTGGTAGAAAGTTCCAGATTTTTTTCATTGAGGAAACTACATAATGAATAGTATCACAGCATTTACTTGCTTGATCATTGCCTTTCAAAATCATATCAGACATTTTTGCCCACTGCAGCTGCACATAACCATATCAACAATTGAAGGCTGGGGAAGGACTCCAATTTGGTTGGCATTTGTACATTCATTGCCCTATGAGTGAATGAGGTGCTGTTTTCTATCCTAAGCTGGGGTTTGGCAACCATCCCCTTCTGGGGCATGCACCAACATTTCAAATCACAATGACTCACTGTTTAAAAATAAGCTCAAGCACAGCTCAAGGAAACATATATAAAAATTGTATCCTCCTAAGCATTAGCCTAGATAAGCATCTATTTTTATTAGACAAATTCTGGCATTTGTGAAAATTTACTGAATCTTGTATACTATAAATATTTTTGTAGATAAAGAAGGAAGAATTTTACATCAATAAGCATTGATTTCACTTTTAAAGAAAGTAAAAAAAAATGATTAACGGCATGGCACTATTAATAAAAGCTTTAATACTTAAGTATCTATCAGGTGAGGTTCATAACACCTTAACTTACTGTTTTTGACACCGTTATTCCTGGAAAAAAATTGAAACAAAATATAGTAAATGTGTTACAATTGCCAATTACAAAGGTAAGGATGGCTTAGACTTCTCTGACTCTAATCAATTCTTCCTCAAGCTTTGGTACATTTCTATTTTAGTGGACCTCATGGCCAGGGTGTTCTTGATTTCAAGATGACTTTTTAGGTAATACCTGAACAGACAGGGGACAAGAGCCTCTGTCCTTTTGGGATCCTAGAAGCCAAACTCTAATGTGGCGTTATTCCAATTTTACTGAATCTGAGCAATACAATTTCACTTCTCAGCAAGAAGAATACAATTTCATAAATTGGTACTTAATGATAAGCATTGGCACCCATGCTTCCAAAGCACAACATCTATTTCCATAATTTTAATACCTGGTGAAAAATGTCATTTTTTTTTAAATGGAAGGTGATAAGAGGCAGCAGAAAATGGATGTGTTAGACATCTTAAAGGAATGGTTTGTAATGAGCAGGCTGTTTGAGGACAGTGATGGGTCTGTCTTATCCTCTTAGTCTTTGCTACCTTCACAGGAGCAGACAAATTCTGGTCACTCAATAATCATTGATTCATGTGGTCAAGACAAAAGAGAGGAATCTTAAATCTTACCTTAAGACATACAGCCGTTCTAACCATGACTAAGGAGAAAATAAGGTGAACTGCTATTTAATTAATTGAGTTTATCTAAATAGATGCTGCCACAGCAGATGGGTAGTGTTTCTTATGGGACATAAAAAAAGAAAGCCAAAGCTTAGAAAATGTCAAACTGATATGTCAACAACATGAATGCGGGGGATGGGGGGGTAGCACTCTAGAAAAAATTACCCAGTGTGGATGGTACAGATAATCTCTGATCAGAAATACCCTCAGAGAAGCATGGGTAATTCACGAAGGTTGCAGTTGTTTGATAGAAATATTTCATAACAATAAATACACAATTGCTCTCCTTTACTTCTTTATTCATTACCCTAATTCATGTTTGGTTTTCCTATGTTAACCTACTCATCTAGGTCATATACTCTAAATACATAGCTATTCTGACAACTACATTTCTAATGATTATTTTATAAATCAGCTTTTTTTTTCTCGTATATTAATCTTTCCTGTCTTGGATTAATGTGACTCAGTTCTTCCAAAAGTGCTCATTTCCCAAGGAATTAATAATAGAAAACTGGAGGCCTGGGAAAGTTTGGGGACCTTTGGTCCATGGTGACCCCTAAGGTGCCAAAATTTGATGAGAATCAGAGAAACAACTACTTTTTAAATTTTTAAATCAATCTTCTATAACTGCACCATGACTGATGTAAAAAATATCAACTCTTGTTTTCTGGTCTGACATGTAAACAGCATGAAAGTCATTCATCCAGTCCTCACAAGGAAAAGGCTGAACAAATGGAAAATTAATAACTTTTATTAGATCTCTCAGAGAATTGAGGTCACTGGGCAAATTGCTGCCCTGCACCCTGAGAGATGGGTGAATACTGAGAATCACAGTTTGGGAGCAGAAGCTGCCAGGAGCCAGGGACTGGTAGGAAAACATAAACAGTAATTTATTAATTGCTGGAGATTGAGTGTGGAATAGCTTGAGAGGTGAAAATGCCTGGAATCTCAGCCTGAAAAGGCCCCACCCTTTCATTACCTCTGGGACCCTCGCTAAGATCTTGGTAAAGATGAGAGAAAAAGTCCTTCATGTTTCCATGAGGGAGAGGAAAAGCAGCCATTGTGCAATACGCCTAGATCATCCTGTTCTCCTATAAAAGGCCTGCCCTCATAGGAAAATATTTTAGCAGAGCCTAACCAACATCAGTTTTATCAAAACTTAACTGATATGGGGAATGGGAAATACCCCACTGCAGTCCCTCTAGCCCTCCTGTGTGACCTAGATTGTGGCCGCGGTAGCTGAAAAACGCTTGCAAAGATCACAGCCCAGAGGCACAGCCCATTAAAAGCCTGAGACCTAATGGAAAGCTTACGGAGTGCTTCTCCTCCTCCCACACCTTACCCGCCAGATCAACAGGGCTGCTGTGTTGTAGCGGGAATGACAACACACAGAACTGCGAGCTTCCCTTTCCATTTAAGGAGTCTACAGGGGAAACAAAGACAATAGGAGAGACAAAAATAGGACACTGAAGGAAATTGCAGTCTCTGACACCTGCAACTGGTGCAAGCAGTAAATACAATCTAACTCCTGACCAGAGAAACGTAAACTGAAAAGCAGAGGAAGACACTGAAAAAGAAGTGGAACAGAATGTTCAAGAAGTATGGGACAATTAGAATAGGAGACTACCAGAAGAAGTAAAAACAGAGAGAAACCCATAACAAATATTTGAAGTAATAATGCTGGTAATCTCCCAAAATTAATTACCGACATCACCAAACCACATAGGAAGCTCAGAAATCACCAGGTAGGAAAGCCCATCTCCACCTAGGCATATCATACCCAAACTACAAATAAGCAAAGTCAAAGAGAAAATCTTAAATTAAGCCGGGGGTGGGGAGGACCTTAACTATAGAGGCATAAGGATAATCACATCAGACTTTTCTTCAGAAACCTAGCAAGTAAAAAATAATGGCATGAATATCAAATTGTTGGGAAAAAAATCCACTAGCCTGGAATTCTGTGTCTGGGGGGTAAGATACGCACAATGTTAACATTAAAAATAGAAAAGTGGAGTAGCTGTATTAACTTCAGACAAAGCAGACTTCAGAGCAATAAAAATTATCAGAAATAAAGAGGAGCATTACATAATGATAAAATAATCAATTCTTCAGGAAGACATAACAATCCTAAGTTATGTCTACACCTAACAACAAAGAATTAAAATAAATGAGGCAAAAATTTATAGAACTGAAGGTAGACAAATACACTATCATAGTTAAGATTTAAATATCATGTTATCAGTAATTAACAAATCTGGAAGGCAATCGGTGAGGGCACAGTTAAATTGAATGGCACCATCAGTCAATTGTGTCCAACTGACATTTAAATATTACTTTATTTAAAAAGAGCAGAATACACATTCTTCACAAGCTTACTTGGACATTCAACAAGTAAGATCACATTTTGGGTTATAAAGCACATCTTAACAAAAGTGAAAGAGTAGAAATCACAGAAAGTATACTCTCAGACCACAATCAAATTATACTAGAAGTCAATAATAGAACCATAGTTGGAAAATCCCCAAATACTTGGAGATTAAACAACACACTTCTAAATGACACATGGATCAAAGAATTCTCAATATAAATTAAAATATATTTTCAATTAAATGAAATAAAACTACAATTTATCAAAATTTGCAAGATGCAGCAAAGCAGTGCTTAGAGGGTAATGCATAACATGAAAAGTATATATTAGAAAAGAAGAAATAGCTAAGCTCAAAAATCTAGATTTCCATCTTAAAGCTAGAAAAAAATGATCAAATTAAATCCAATGTAAGCAGAAGGAAAAAAGTATACAAATCAATGAAATTAAAAACAGGAAATTAACAGAGAAAATCAGTGAAACCAAAAGCTGGTTCTTTGAAAAGGTCAATAAACTTGATCAACCCCTAACGAAGGTAATCAAGGATAATAATAAAAAATAGTGAAACCACAAATTACTAAAATAGAAAATGAAAGAGGGGCTATCACTACTGAGTCCTTGGACATTAAAAGAATAAAAAAATTATGAACAACTCATTGCCCATGACTTAGATGAGCCAATTGCTTAGATCAGTAGAACAGAATAGAGACCCCAGAAATACACCCAAGCAAAAATATCAACTGATCTTTCACAAAGGAGCAAAGGCAATTTAGTGGAAAAATAATAGTCTTTTCAACAAATGGTGCTGTAACAACTGAACATTCACATGCAAAAAGGAATCTACACACAGACCTTACATATTCCACAAAAATTAACTCAAAATCAATCATACTTAAATGTAAAATGCAAAACTATAAAACTCATAGAAGATAAGGAAAATCTAGATGACCCTGGCAATGCGTTTTTAGATAAATGTCTAAAGCATGACCCGTAAAAGGAAAAATTGCTGTTGTTCATCATTAAAATGATAAACTGCTCTGTGAAAAACACTGTTAAGAGAATGAAAGACAAGTCACAGACCGGGACACAATATTTTCAAAACACATACTTGTTTTTTTTTCGTTGTTGTTGTTAATGCTCACCAAAGGACAATTTTTACATTGATTTTTAGAGAATGGAAGGAAGGGGGGAGAGAGAGAGAAAGAGAAACATCAATGTGAGAGAGACACAGTGATTGGTTGCCCCCTGCACGCACCCCAACTGGGGGCAAGGAGTCAAACCTGCAGCCCAGGTCTGAGCACCTGACTTGGAATCGATCCCACGACCCTTTGATACGTTGATGCTCCACCACTGAGTCACACCTGCCAGGGTGCAAAGCATGTACCTGTTAAAAGACTGTTATCCAGAATATACAAATAACTCTTAAAAACTCAACAATAAGAAAACAAACCACCCAATTAAAATAAATGACAACGGGCAGAAGACTAGAACAGACACTTCATGAAAGAAAATATACAGATGGCAAGTCAGCGTATGAAAATCTGCCTAATATCACATGTCATTAGGGAAATAAAAAGTAAAACAACTGTGGATACCACTCGACTCATTAGAATGGCTAAAATTCAAATGACTGACAACACTAAATGCTGGCAAGGATATGGAACCCCAAGAACACTCATTCATTTCTGGTGGGAATGTAAAATGGTACAGCCACTTTGGAAGACAGTTGGAAGTGCAAATCTAAACAGTCTTACCATATGATTCAGCAATCACATTCACTGGAGTGAGTGGGAAATTTATCTTGTCACAAAAATCTGCATGAAAATATTTATAGCAGCTTTATTTATGACCACAAATAGCCTTAAGCAAAGTGTCTTTCAACAGGTGAATGGATAAACAACCTGGGATACATCCATATGATGAAATATTATTCAGCAATAAAAATAAGTGAGCTAATAAGACACAAAAATACATGGAAGAAATTTAAATGCATAATGCTCAGTGAAAGGAGCTGGTCTAAAAAGGCTTCATAGATCAAATATATGACATTCTGGAAAATGAAAAACTAAAATAAAAAAGGTCAGTGGTTGGCAGGCGTTCACAGAGAGGGAGTATGGATGAGTCAATGGAGCACAGGGCATTTTTAGGGCAGTGAAACTATTCTGTATGATACCATAATAATGGATACATGATATTATTTATTTCTCAAAATTCATAGGCCTGTACAACCCAAAGAGCGAACTATAATTTAAACTATGGCCTTTGGTTAATAACAATATATGGAACTTCGTTTATCAATTGTAACAAATGTACACTGATATAAAGTACTAATTATAAGTGAAACAGTGCCTGGAGGTGAGGTAGATGAGCAGAGTATGTACATGAAATTGTGGTGTTTCCTGTGCAACTTTTCTCTAACCCTAAAGGTGCTCTAAACAGTCTATTAATTAAAGAAAATCTGTCCCACAATGAGTAGAGCCAGTTCAGTTGTTTTCATGCTGTAACTTTGAAATTTGATTTACAATAACCAATTACTAACATTCAATGTTAGTTAGTTGTCATTCTGACATACTAGTCATTTGAAATAAATAACAGCAGCCCCCAAAGCTGTCTGTCTTACAACAAAAATGAGAGCTGGAAATAAGAATCTGGCTCAAACATTATTTCCTGCATCATCCCACCCTTAATGCTGTCTGCCAATAACTAATTGGATTTTAAAGACTTTTCATCATTTCATTTGGTAAAAAGTTTTTGAACTTAGACATCATTATCATGCATTCTGTGATTTGGTAGTATCACTGAAAAAGTTAGAAGAAAATCTATTATTAATCCGTAAGGAAGTGCTACTGTGTCAGCAACAATGTACTATCTTGCTTGTACACCCCAAATTCAACCTGTTCAGTTCTCAAAATAGTAAAAATATTCACACAGCTATCAGCATAAACAAAACTGTGCTCTCTGCATTAAACAGTGTTTGCAAAGGCTAAAACAAAGCATGGCTGAGTCTGTCTCTACACAGGTTAAAAAGTTGTCATTTGTGTAAGAATAAGTAGATTACAAATATTTAAAAACTTGAAATAAAAATATATAGCTATATTTCCTATGCTGTGCTTTACATCTCCATGACTATTCTGTACCTGCTAATTTATAATTTTTTTTAAAAAAATTATTATTTGGCATAGGAAACATAGCTAATAATATTATAATAACTATGTATGGTGCTAGATGGTATGAGATTTATTGGGATGATCACTTTGTAAGTTACATAAATGTACAATCATGAGGTTATGCACCTGAAGCTATACTGTACCTCAACCCTAATTTAAAAATGTTATTAAATATATATGTATATATGTATATATACGTATATATGTATATATACGTTTATATATGTATATATCTGAAGGATGCAGTTGAAACTGAAAATCCTGATATGTTATCTAACTGAAATTAATTTTATTGTAAAATATTTGGTATTAACACTTTGCTAAGGATGATATACCACTAAATATTGTGTGGCAGAGTTGGAAATAAGAGAAAATAATCTAGTCTATGGATGATAAAGTAGTAGAACGTTTTTTTAAAAATATATATATTGATTTCTCTCACAGAGAGGAAGTGAGAGAGATAGAGAGTCAGAAACATCGATGAGAGAGAAACATCGATCAGCTGCCTCCCGCACATCCCCCACTGGGGACGAACCCGCAACCCAGGCACATGCCCCAGACCGGAATCGAAGCCGGGACCCCTCAGTCCACAGGCTAACGCTCCATCCACTGAGCCAAACCGGTCTCGGGAAAAATATATTTTTATTGATTTCAGAGAGGAAGGGAGAGAGAGAGAGAGAGAGAGAGAGAGAGAGAGAGAGAGAGAGAGAGAGAGAAACATCAGTGATGAGAGAGGATCCTTGATTGGCTGCCTCCTGCATGCCCCATAGTGGGGATGGAGCCTGAAATCCAAGCATGTGCCCTTGACCAGTATCAAATCTGGGACCCTTCAGTCTGCAGGCCGATACTCTATCCATTGAGTCAAACCAGTCAGGGCAGTAGTATAACATTTTAAAGTTCACTCAAAGAGGATTTTTAGAGAGATGCATTATTAAATACTTATATGCATCATTGAATTCTGTAGAGGGGGACTAAAGCTCTACTTGCTGGTGAACAAGCCATAGATAGGGAGTGAAAGAATGCTTACAAGTTAGCAGTCACACATCATTCTCCTCTAAACACACACTTACTGTCTCTGATAAAGCTCATGGGCATTTAAGAGGTAGGAGAGTGAAGAGACCGTTACTCAACCATCAGCAATAAGGGCATTGGCTCAACCACATCCATCTTCAACTAGCATATAGCCTTGAGCAAGGAATTTGGACTTCTGAAACTCACTATATTTATTCCTAAAGTCAGGATAATTATACTTATTATGATAATCAAATCACATATTTAATTGAGTATGAGTTATTATTAGTAAACATCTATAAGAATGCCTGGCAGTTAATGAATCCATTTTCTTTCCTATTGATGTCCACATAGGGAAATTTTGGTTTGGGTGGTCTTGTGTGTGTGTGTGTGTGTGTGTGTGTTTTTAATATGCTTTTATTGACATTTTTAGAGAGAGAGAGAAAGAGAGGGGGAGAGAGAGAAAAACATCAATAACTGCCTCCTGCATGACCCCTACTGGGAATGGAGCCGGTAACCGCGGCCTGTGCCCTGACAGGGAATTGGTGTATGGGACAGTGCTCACAGAAGTGAGACATATCAGCCACATAGGGGAATTTTGGTTTGGGTGGTAGTGTTATTAAGAATAAGTAATTTTAGGGGGAGAGATGGAGGAAGTGGTGAATTGTGGAGTACAGAGGACTTTTAGGACAGTGGAACTATTTTGTTTGATACTATAATGGTGGCTATATGACATTAGTCAAAACCCATAGAACTATAGATATAAAGTTTGAAACCTAATGTAAGTATGGCTTTTAGTTATTAATGATGTGTCAATATTGGTATATCAATTGTAACAAATTTAACACACTAAAGCAAGATATTAATAATAGGAGAAACTGTGGTGTGTGGTGGAGGGATTATGGAAAACCTCTGTGTGTCCCGTGCAATCTTTCTGTAAGTCTAAAACTGCTCTAAAAATTGCACTAACTTACAAATTCCAATTCATACGTTTTTTTTAAAAGAACAAGAATGCAGGGGACAAAGGTTGGCAAGCAGAGTATACAGCTGGATGAAAAGAAGTCCAAACCAAATGAGTGAACAGTGTGACAATTAGAGAAAATAGAAAGGAGAAAGAGAGAGGGGAAAGAGGACATAAACTAGGGAAAGACAAGAGGAGCCAGAGACCGATGCAGTACCAATTGGATGTTATGCTCAGGTCTAGCACATGGCTTTATGAGTATAGCCATCGCTGGCCTACAGCCCCATTCTACCTCTTACCAAGTGAAAGGATTGAAACTAGGGTACACCTGCCCTAAAATGTATTCATGGGCTTTCCGAGGAATTCACTGAGCATGGTAATTTAAACGTTACTGATTTCCAGGATTTCAGCATCCACCTAGATAGCATCACACGGGGTCTCTTTTCCTAAATTCTCTTTTACAGCAGCCCTTCTCTGTCTATGAAAGAATAGTTTCCTTCCTTCCCCATCCTGAATCTTCCAATGGTGCATTTCCTGGGGATGTTAAAAACAACAAACCAGAGAGCCAACTATAAATAAAATTCAATATTATTTTGAAGACTTCACTTTAGTGGTCAGTTGGGTCACCATAAAACCATAGCTTTCCCATCTCCGCTTGTTTCACACATATTTCTGTTTAAAATAGTAGAAATGGGTGTTTTGTGGTATGAGAGCACTGGGGACGATAGCAATTTTGTTGAATGACTTCACGTCTCCCATCCCCCAACTACTGAACAAGGATGCACTAAGTTTGGGAGCTTGAAGTTTATAAAATTTGGGAAGCCTTCATTGTTTAAAAAAATACAAAATTTTGTACAAAAGTGACTATTTAGGTTGAGGGGAAAAAACCCTACAAATTACCTTTGTTTCAAATTTGAAAATGCTGACAAATGCCACAAAATTCAGAAAAATGGCATGCTTTATTAACTACCCTAATGAAAAAGTCCTCTTCCCTCCCCCCACCCCCCGGCATATGTTTTGGGCATTCTTCATTTAACAGTTTGGTAACACCATTTCCAACAGACTGAGTAGAAAGATAATCAGTCTTTCCTCTAGCACAGCGGTTCTCAACCTGTGGGTTGCGACCCCTTTGGCGGACGAATGACCCTTTCACAGGGCTTGCCTAAGACAATCCTGCATATCAGATATTTACATTACGATTCATAACAGTAGAAACATTACAGTTATGAAGTAGAAACAAAAATAATTTTATGGTTGGGTCACAACATGAGGAACTGTATTTAAAGAGCCAGAAGGTTGAAAACCACTGCTCTAGCATGAGTGATGGAAGTGTTTTTCTTAGCATTGATAACACAGAACACTTTTTGGCAGTTTTACAACCATTATTGGTAATACCTGGTGACTCTTTAGGATTGCTGTCAAATGTGGGGCAATCGCTATAAATTTCTTTTTTACATAAGCTGAAAAATTTGAAAGAACTTTCCCATACTAACTTCTTGTTTCTCCTCTGCTACTCACAAATTTCCAGCAGCAAACTTAATCATCAAGTTCACACCTCGGCACTGCAAGTTCACATCATGTCACAATGTGGGGAGGATTCCTGAAAGCCATTCTATATTAGGACAGCTAAAGTAATAAGTATACGTGGTCGTGACTACCTCTCAGCGAGTCATAAAGATACCCCTTAAACCCAAAGTAGATGTATCTGCATCTCTCCTCCTTTTTTAGTCACTTCCTCCAAAAAGCCCGAGGCCACTTGAGCACAAAGGGAAGGATGAAGGAAGGGAAGCCAAAGTGAAAAGAGGGAGAAGGCAGGGTTTCACTATCTCATTATTACAAATTTTACAGAATATAGTGACCACGTGAACACACGGTTTGGGCCCCTCCTGGCCTGGCCTCTGCATCGCGTTAACAAATGACGAGCACTGATGTTTCCGCTTCTGTGCCTTCACAAGGTATTTGCCTCTTTGCTTAAGAGCCAAGTCAAAAAATAAAATAGGTATCACCAGCAAGAAATAATGAACACTAAGAATGACTTGTTTACCTTATATTTAAATAGTGGCAAAAGCTATTTCTTTAAAGCTATTTTCAGCTCCCCTTTTCAGGTCTTGATAATAGCAGGAGAGAAATGGACCTTTAAATATCTGAAGCAGTTTAATGAGACTGGCTCACTTAAAAGTTATTTGAATATTTTCCAGGACTATGAAAAAATTTCAAGGTACACTTAAAATCTATGGATAAAATTTCACTTGTTTTTTTCTTTAGAATCTATGTATGATTTTTTAAAAATCCTCACTGCAGGATATGTTTTTTATTGATTTTAGAGAGAGGACAGGAGAGAGAGAGAGAGAGAGAGAGAGAGAGAGAGAGAGAGAGAGAGAAATATCGACCTACTGCCTCCTATTCACACCCTTACTGAGGATTGAACCCACAACCTAGGTATGTGCCCTGACCAGGAATTGAACCCGCAACCTCCTGGTGTATGGGATGGTGCTCCAACCAACTGAGCCACCAGGCCAGGGCTATGTATCTTATTCCAAAAATAATTTAAAACAGTTATCAAATCAGATAAAAAAATTATACAATACCAAGATGATATGCAAGAAATTATACTATGCAAAAAATTGTACTATAGTACAATTATTCTACATGCATTCTACATCAGTGTTTCATTTTATAAATGTTTAATATTATCCACTTCATTACCAAAAATAAAATTATATACTAATCTATCAACCAGTTAATTTTAGCAATAACTTTTTTCATTAAATATATAGGAAAAGTACAGTTATGATGTTACAGTTATCTCAGAATTTTTACATGTGATTTTTATTTAATTATTCTCACATGTTAAGCATACATGCTACACTGAAGCATACAAAATTCACTGAAGGTACATCATGTTATTTTATAAATTCCATAAAGTATAATCTTAACTAGATATTACATTGGATTATAATAGCCTAAGAAATGATAAATAATTTCTCATATTTTTATAAATTAATATGATGCAGATAAGTAAATTATCATAATTTTTTTAATTTTTATTTGCCTTTTTTCCTCTTTCCTTGATATGAATATTAGACATTTCTCTGAATTGAAAAATGAACTCAAACTTTTTATGAGAGTTGGATTGTACTGATTGTTGAGAGAGATAACTTGTTTTGCTTAGTAGGTTGTCTCTAGACTACTTTCCACAAATTGAAAGAGCTAAATCCCCAGCTTTAAGATTTGTATTTAAAAAGGTATTTAAAGATATGATACAATAAAAACATTTAATAAAAAATGTTTCTATTTTTCCATTTCTTTCTGAATCTATTAGGTTATGCAAAGTGCCTCAAGCAGGCATAATTAATAAATATTTGATAAATTTTAGTGAAGCCTGTTGATATACTTCCCCAAGGTTGAGAAATTAAAAGATTCTGTTGACTAACAAATGCTTTTGCAAATCAGGTAATTTTCAATCCTTTTCTTTCAAAACAGTTGAAGGCAGACCCTGTTAAAGTTGTCAGCTCATACATCATTAAAACTAATTTTGATAATACATCACCACATAATATTTGGCATATATTTCAAGTTTGAAGAATCGAGTAACATTGCTAGAAAAAGTCTTCCTTTCCCGTACTATTGACTGTGTCTGTGAGGGTTTTGTGGTTTTTGTTGTTGTTGTTTGTTTGTTTTTTGTTCTGCTTAATCCCTCTACCTTTTTCACGCAGCCCCTCAATGCCCCTCCAGGTTGACAGCTATCAATCTGTTCTCTGTATGGGCAGGGGCAGGTAGGAGAGAGTAAAGAAGGGAATAAATAATGATGGAAAGAGACTTGAACACACAATACAATATACGGATTATGTATTATAACATTGTACACTTGAAACCTATATAATTTTATTAACCAATGTCACTTCAATAAATTCAACAATAATTAAAATATTCTTTCATTCCTATTTACTTAATTAGATCAGCAAGATCTCTCAGGCCTTACCATAAGAAACACAGTGAGTTAAATAAGATTGGTATTCTACCCCATCCCATTTTAGCAACAAAGAATATTCATCTAGGAATACATGAACTTATCGAAGTAAAAATCAGCCCTTGTTATCTCATTATGAGAATCATTTCCAATTAAACTTCACTCTGTTTAAATTGTGTTCTAAGTTTACAATATATTTGTTACACTAATTATATTATAATAATATATGACTAATAGTTCTATTTATAACTCAATGCAAAAAGCCCCCACAATTTTTGAACATTTAGAGCCTTATGGTCAAAAAGCATTTAATAAACATAAAATTTTAATTTATATACATACTAGAGGCCTGGTGCATGAAATTAGTGCACGGAGTGGGGTGTTCCCCTCAGCCCAGCCTGAACCCTCTCCAATCCAGGATCCCTCTCACAATCTGGGACCATTGGCTCCTAACTGCTCATCTGCCCACCTGCCTGATTGCCCCTAACTTTCCCCCCTGCTGGCTTAGTCACCCCCAACAGCCCCCCTGCCAGTCTAGTTGCTCCCACTGCCCCCCTGCCACCTGGTCACCCCCACCTGCCTCCCCTGAGGGCCTGGTCACCCTTTGCAACCTGCTGCTTGGTTGTTTGGTTGCCCCTCACTAAGCCCCCTGTGGGCCTGGTTGCCCCACGCAGTCTGTTCGGTTGTCTATTCAGTTGTGACTGTCACTTAGGCTTTTATATATATATATTTGTGACAGATATGTTTTATAAAATTAATTAAAGACTCAAGAATAAAAATAAATTACAAGAGGATAAAAATGTAGACAACTAAAATAGAATATGAAGAAGGAAATGGAGTATTTTGAAATTTTTCTTATAAAGAGGCCATGAACTTTTAAATTTGAAAATGTGGGTATTAAATTATTGTGGCATTTGAAGTCCATTGGTTACATGTGTTTTTATTTTCTTACTAGAGGCCTCAGCCCGGCCTGTGCCCTCTCGCAGTCTGGGACCCCTTGTGGGATGTCCACCTATGCTGGCAATCAGACATCCCTCTGGCAGCCCAGGAGTCCTCGGGGATGTCCACTTGATAGCAGGGAGCAGGCCTAAGCTGCAGTCGACATCCTTAGCACTGCTGAGGAGTCAGGAGAGGCTCCCACCACCACCGCTGTGCTGGCACCTGTCAGCCTGGCTTGTGACTGAGCAGAGCTGTGTGAGTGCACTGACCACCAGGGGGAAGCTCCTGCATTGAGCGTCTGCCCCCTGGTGGTCAGGGTATGTCATAGTGACCAGTCATTCCCAGTTGTTCTGCTGTTAAAGTCAATTTGCATATTATGCTTTTAGTATATAGGATAGAGGCCTGGTGCACGGGTGGGGGCCAGTTGGTTTGCCCTGAAGGGTGTCCCGAATCAGGGTGGGGGTCCCGCTGGGGTGCCTGGCCAGCATGGGTGAGGGGCTGAGGGCCATTTTCAGGCTGGCCAAGCCCCTCAGTGGGTACCCTCACCCCATGGGGGTGTGGCCAGCCTGGATGAGAGGCTGATGGCTGTTTGAAGGCTGGTCAAGCCCCCCAGTGGGGACCTTCATCCCATGGGTTTGTGGCCAGCCTGGGTGAGAGGCTGATGGCTGTTTGCAGGCTGGCCACACCCCCCCAGTGGGGACTCTTACTCCATGGGGGAATGGCCAGCCTGGGTAAAGGGCTGAGGACTGTTTTTAAGCTGGCCACAGCCCCTTCAGGGTGGGGGGTCCCACTGGGGTGCCTGGTCAGCCTGGGTGAGTGGCTGAGGGCTGTTTTCAGGGTGACCAATCCCCCAGTGACCCAAGCTCCTAGCCTCTCCTTTTTTTCTTTCTTTTTCAGCACCTCTGTGAGTGGAGGCCAGTCTGGCTGGAAGCAGGTATCTGGATTTATTTGTCTTCTATAATTGAAACTTTGTAGCCTTGAGCAGAGGACACACAGGCCAGGGTTGGTGGGAAGCTTGGCTTCCTCCATCGCTGGAGCAATCCAAGCCTCCTGCTCACTCTAGCTCGTGGCCACCAGGTGCCATCTTGGTTGGGTTAATTTGGATAGTCTCTCTGATTGGCTGATGGGCGTGGCTGGTGGGTGTAGCAGAGGTATGGTCAATTTGCATGTTTCTCTTTTATTAGATAGGATGGTAAAAACACTTGACATTTACCCTCTTAATAGGTCTTGTGTGTACAATACAGTCTTGACTACAGGCACAGTGTGGTACGGAGAACTTAGAACATATTCATCTTGCTTAACTGAAACTTTACACTCATTGATTAACAACTCCCTATTCTCTCCTTCCCCAGCCCTTGCATCCACCATTCTCCTAACTACTTTTATGAGGTCAATTATTTCAGGTTTCACATACAAGTGAGATCTTACAGTATTTGTCTTTCTATGTGTGGTTTATTTCGCTTAGTACAATGTCCTCCAGGTTCATCCATGTTGTCACAAATGGCAAGATTTCCTTCTATATTAAGGCTGAATAATATCACATTGCATATATACTAGTAGATATACATATATAGGTACATATCATATATATCACGTTTTCTTTATTCATTCATTTATCAACAGACCCTTAGTTCATTTCCATATCTTGGCTATTACAAATAGTGCTGCAATGAACATGAGAGTACAGATATCTTTGAGATCCTGGTTTCAATACTTAATTTCATATATTCCCAGAAGTGGGATTACTGGATCATATGGTACATCTATTTTTAATGTTTTAAGGAACCTCCATACTCTTTTCCATAGCCCCTGCATCATTTTGCTTTTCCACTCACAGTATTCAAGGTTTCAATTTTTCCACATCCTCACCAACACTTATTATCTTTGTTCTTTTTTTAAATAATAGCCATCCTAAAAGGTATAAAGTGATATCTCATCCTGATTATTATTATTTCTCTGATGATTAGTGACATTGACCATCTTTTAATATGTTTGTTGGCCATTTTGTATCTTCACTGGCTACATTTAAAAGATTTTTATACTAGTTTTATTTTTAAATGACAATATTTATAACATACTGGAATTCCCACCATTTGAAACATATGATCAAGATTTTTAGATGGCTTTTTAAACATATGCAAAAGGTACATTGGTTTGCAAAGTAATTTCAAGAGATACAGGAGAAACTATATGATGAGTACTGCTAATGATGCTGTAAAGATATTATGATATATTTTCTTTGAAATAATTTTATTATGTTCAAGAGAGCATATAACTTAAAAGTTAAACAATAATATTATGATTATTATGAAAATTAGTCATCCTTTCCAAGAGGTCAGCAAACTATACCCCACCAGCTGTTTTATTGGAACATTGCATCTATTTCCATTTGTTTCCATATTGTACCTGGTGGATTTCACACTAGAAGGACAGAGGGGAATATTTGCATTAGAGACCATATGGTCTGCATAGGCTAAAATAGATAATATGTGATCCTTTTCAGTAAATGTCAGTCTCTGCTCTATCTCATCCTTCTCTACTATCAGCGAATCAGAAATTAAAACTTTTTAGCTATTTCTTCTGGTATTTAACTCTACATTTATATGTCATGTATATAGCTATCTATTATCCTACATTGAAAGAGATACATGCACACACATGTACTTCAAACAGATACACAAACACTTCCCTTTTGCTTAAATCAAAATTTAGGGTTTTATTATTATTTTTTAAGTTTCGGTGACCATGTAATTATTTTTAACTGCTGACACATTTTATTTATTTTCTGTGCTATTTCTTGATTTTCCTGAAATTAAATTACCTTGATGTACAGAGAGAAAACAATTTTAATGTAACCTCAAATTGGTATAGCACTGGGACATTTCAGAAGGACTATACCCACATGCTCCTAATATAGGTGCAGAAAAGTGTACAAATCTTAAGTGTGCAGCTCAATAAAATTTTACAAAATGTAACCACTCCCCACATCAAGATATAGAACATTAATAGCACCCGGCAGTGTCTCTTCATTTCCTCCAAATTATAGCCCCCAATATAACCGGTTACTATTGCCATCATTATAGATTTATATTCCTGCTTTTGAACTGGAAGAAATGAAATCATGCAGCAGTTACTGCACTGTGTCTTATTTCTTTCATGGAGGTCTGCAAGATGTATTTATGTGGTTGCATGCAGGTAGTGCTCAGTCATTCTCATGATGACTTTTGTGAGAAACTGCTGAACCATCCTCCAAAGTGGCCTTCCCAGCAGCAGTGAAGGAAAGCTCCTGCTTCCCTCCTCACCAGCACTGTTGCCTTCAGCGTTCTGGGCCAACCTGGCAGGCGGCTAGTGCTCTCTCATTTTAATTTTAATTTCTTTTTTTTGAAGGTAGGGTTTGTAGTTTTATTATAAAAGAAAAACTACCTCCTCAGAATCTTAATGAATGAAAAGGAATATTTCACACTCAGAACAGACACCAGGATGCAAAATTACAAGTGTTTAACCCCAGTCCTATCCCCCTCCCCTCTAAGAGGAGACAGGGAGGAGACAGTGGAAACAAACAAGCAATTCTGTAAGAGACTACAAATATGATTAAAATCTAAACTGGTTTTACTTACAATTTTTTAAAAATATATCAAAAGGCCTGCTTTAGTGACATGCTAGTCCCCCAGAAAATAACCCAATATCCCCTTGTCAGTAACATGCATGCTCAAGTTGATCAGCCAACTCATATTTCTAAACCCCTGTGCACACATGAGTCTTTATAAACCAGAGCCATGGGGCTCGGTGACTGCTGCTATTTGCTCCTGTTAGCCGACCCATGTCCAGAAGGGCAGGCAGGGCACAGAGAGACCCTTAAAGGTAGTGAGGGTTTAACAGCCCCTAACAGCCAACTTTCTAAGCACCCCTCCCCCTCAAAAGGAGAGCCTTATTTCTAATTTCGTCTCAAATTTGGCTCCCAGTGACCAAAACGGTCTTTCTCCTTTAGAAAAAGCACACATATCCATATATATACATATATATATATATATATATATATATATATATATATATATATATATATATAATGTTTTTGCATTTAAATATCAAACACTACTCTGATTTGTGTTATAGACGGAGGACCAAGGTAGGGGAAGCTTCAATGATAGAGAAAAGTGTGTGTGTGTGTGTGTGTGTGTGTGTGTGTGTGTGTGTGTGTGTGTGAAGAGACTAAGAACTGGACCCCTCTAACCTGGCCAAAGAAAGCAAGAGATATTAACCGGGCACGAGGAATAAAAAAAGGCCTTGATATTCTGCTCTTAGAGTTACATTTGTTATGACAATTGAGGGGCGAGAGTGGGAGCGGGAGGAAGAAGTACTTAGAAGGAGCCGGATGGCTGCAAGTCTAGTCCACGTAGTGTTTGTACTGGACGGGCTCAGCGCCAGTTTGGTTGAGAAGACACGTGCGGATGAGGGCTTCTGTCACTGCGAAGGGGTCACAGTTGGCAGAGGGGCGCCAGTCTTCAAAGGACCCCTTCTTCTCCTGGCCCACAGCCCGGGGAATGCGGATGCTGGCACTACAGTTGGCCAGGCTGGGGGAGAAGTCATTGATGTTGGAGGTTTCATTGAATCCAGTGAGGCGCCGGGCATTGTCCCGGCCCCCCTTGGGATCGTAGGCTCGGATGTGGTACTGGTGCCGCCTGCTCGGCCTCTCGATGGAGTTCTCTGTACTTCAGACCGTTCTCCTCCCGCATGGCCTCGGTGCTGAAGTTGGTGGGGCAGCCTGCACCATCCCAGTTCCCAGGAGTGGGCTTGGGGTCAGAGGTTGCTATCACTCCAAAGTCTTCAACACTCGGTGCAAGCTGAAACGGGCCACCCAGAGATGATCGCCCATGGCGATGCCTTCACGGGGTCCTATTAGGAGTTACCACTGGGCAGGCATGACCCCGGCATTGTCCCTGCGAGCTGGATGCCAGCGTCCAAGCAGGCCCGGTAGTGAGCCTCCACAGTATCCCTGCGTAGGCTCTGTCACTCCCATGCCGCAGTTGTATGGACCGTGGGGTCCAGGGAAGCCATTGGAAGGCCAACCGAAGGTGCCCATCTGTGCCCATGAGAGTATACTCCTCTCCATTCCAAACCAGGGATGCTGAGCTCACCATGCCCATTATCCGTTAGCAGGTATATCTTAAATTGGGCTCTGCAGGTTTGCGATTGTACTTTAAGACTTCACAGAACACCAGCTTGTTGGGGTCCTTGTGGAAAGGGCCCAAAACATGGCAGCAGGAAAGAGATACATGTCACTGTTGGAGCCTTCAGACTGCATAGCACTAGAGCCATCGAAATGCCACTCGGGCAACTCTTCTATGCTCTTGGGCTCACTGTGCAGGGTCTGGGTCTTGCATCGCAGTCCTTCTGCAGTAGCGTCAACCAGATGACACAGCTTGGACTTTATCACCCTGAGGAAGGGACGTGGACATCTGCTTGATGCCTTTGTTCAAGTGGGAACTCGCAGAGGTAGACATGGTGGAAGTTGCTCTGGGGAGCAGGGCAGGCAGGCCGTGAGAGCGGGATGCAGAGAGGGGAAGAGAGGAAGCTGGGAGTGCTGCTCAGGCACTCGGCTCTTCTCCCATCCTCGGCTCTCTTAATTTTAATTTCTTAGTGACACATGATGTGGAGCATCTTTCCATATGCTTCTTTTCCATCTGTGTATCTTCTCTGGTGAGGTGTCTGCTCAGGTCTTTGCCACATTTTTAATGTGTTTTCTTATTGTCCATAAGGTTCTTTACATTTTGAGAGTAATAGTCCTTTTTCAGATGTGTCTTTGGTAGATGTTTTCTCTCAGTCTGTGCCCTACCTTCTCACACTCTTCATGGCACATTTTGCAGAGCACATGTTTTTAAGTCCAGCTTTTCCTTTTTTCATGGATTTGCCTCGGTGTTATATGTCTAAAAATGTATCTCCACACCCAAGATTATCTAGATTTTATCCTATCTTATCATCTAGGAGTTTTATAGTTTTGCATTTAGGTCTGTGGTCCATTTTAAGTTATTTTTTTGTGTGAAAGATCTAAGGTCTGTGTCTCATTTCATTTCTTTCTTTTTTGCATGTGGATGTCTAGTTCCAGTTCCATTTGTTGAGAAGACTAACTTTTCCCCAGTGTAATGCCTTTGCTCATTTGTCAATGATGTTCTGGCTGCTTTTTAAGTTTTTCTTTCTTTCTTTCTTTCTTTCAAGGTGGGGGGTCCTAGATGTAGTTTTCTTTTTTACATATCTCATTTTGAGCTTGCAGACCTTCTTGATTATGTAGTGTTATAATTTTCATAATTTTGAAAATATTTTGGCCAATATCTCTGCCACTATTTGTTCTGTCCCACTCCTTATTTCTCTCTTTCTAGGTCTCAATTTATACACATATTAAATCATTTTCTGTATATCATATGTGAGTGTGCAAACTTTTTATTTTTCACACTTTCTTCTCTCTAATCTACAACTTGGGTTCTTTTCACTGACTTATCATCCAATTCATTAATCTTTTCTACTATGTTTAATATGCTATTAAATCCAACCATTAGATTTAATATGGTTTTTAATTTCGATCATTGTATCTATTATTTCTAGGGTTTCTGTGGTACTTTTTAATATATTTTATTTCTCTATTGATCTCTTCACCTTACCCCAACATCCCCTACCTTCCATCTTTTCTGATATGTTCTTGAATATTTTAATCATAGTTGTATTTTAAAGTATATTTCTTATTACCTCTGGGTCTATTCCAATGTCTATTTATTCCTCTCTTCAATTTTTAGTATTGCTTCTATCTTCTAGCATAACTAGTAATTTTTTATTGAATGTTATATAGGAGATTAATCCAAATGGGGTCCATCCTGGAGTAACAGTGATCCTCATTCAAGACTTCCTAGTTATAGATTTGCATGCAAATAATAAAACAAGTATATATACACATGGTATTTTCTTTAAAATATTTTTCCAACTGTCCATTTATAATAGATATTTAACATAAGGTGGACATAATTACAGTCATGATTGTTCATGCATAGTGAATTTACATTACTCAGAAACTCGCCCAGTTTTTGGCCAGCAGATACTGCTTTGACACTAGATTCTTCTGATCACTGCTAATCAAATGTTATGCTCTTGCTCAAAGGGGTGTGATAACCTAAGTATACGTATAAGGCTCTCTCTCCACAACCCAGCAGAATTTGTTATACAGGTCAACAATGTTCCAATTCATTTTTCCCCTCTTTCTCTCTGTGATATGTGCATGCACACAGATGTTGCATCAAACAGGGTCTAATCAGGAGACAAACCATATGAATCATTTTAACAGATAATTTAAGTTATTGTTAACTAGATACTGGAGAATGGAAAAGACAATTATTGACCACTTAGATAACCCCAGTAGCAGCTGTAAGATCAGCTACCACCCTAGGGCTAGGAGAGAAAAAGAGATAGGTTGGAATTACCATAAACAGGGATCATGGAGGTGGGACCTCAGGGAGCTGATGCTAACACCTGGCTGGTGCTGATATCACTGAGAGAGGGCGCTGATGCTGGTTATGTGAATGTTGTTCAACCTGCACAGTGTAAACAATTGCCACATTATTTACAGGAACAAAATGCTGATCCATAATAAATGGCATGATGATGAAAACAATAGGACAAAAAAAAAAAACCCACAAGAAATATGAAGCAAAATAAGAAGGAACATTTTTTTTTGTCCCTCCTCGAGCCTTTCATTGCTCCTCTGACAACCCCCAAGAAGGAGTTCCCTACAGAAGAAATAGCAACATCATATTTCTCCCACGTTGGCATGCACGTTTCATTTGCGTTTAAACACATTTGCCATTAGCATGAAGCTTAGAATAGATGGCAATGTTTTTCTTTCTTAATGTGATGGAAAATAACGATGGCTCTCATAATCAATGGTTTCTTCAACTTCATGGAATGTGGTATTTTTAAACGCATAAAGTGACTTCTATCACCAAACTTCCTGACCCTGGTAATCATTGCTTTCTCTTTTAAGTTCTCACGTACCGTCTGTTAAATAGTTCTACAGTTTTGTAGGAGTCCAGTGTTAATCTTTTTTACTTATACTTTCTGAATTGCTTCCCTCCTTTGAAACCCTCTCCCACCTCCAGAATTATGGTAGCCATTTTACATTCTGTTGAACCCTCTCTCGGGAGTCACTGTGGTATATTCTTCATTTCAGGCACTGAGCAGTGATTCTGCGATCACATAAGCCACATTGGTGTTTTGCCATTTGAGTCATATGGCCAGGAAAACTCCCTTACAGAATTACAGCTCTCTCCTATGTGAGTTTCAAATTCCTTGTTTTATAGTACTTGTTACTTTTCCCAGTCAGTTTGCATGTGTTGTTTCAGGTTTGTAGCAACTTCTCATTACCCCGCAACAACACCAATTCTGACAACATGATAATCAATCTGTTGTTTTCTGGCTCTTTCTAGACAAACTTGAAGCTGAACTAGAACCTTACTTCCACTTTACAGGGCACTCCAAAAGTATTTTGTGTAAATTCTGTTGCATATATTTTTGCTTGTAATGTTTTGTGTGGCTCTGGAGTTACACCTCTTCATTTCATCTTGAGTTTGGCTTGAAAATATTTGAAGTTAAGAAGAAATATAGCCAAAACTGGTTTGGCTCGGTGGATAGAGAGTCGGCCTGTGGACTGAAAGGTCCCAGGTTCGATTCCGGTCAAGGGCATGTACCTGGGTTGCAGGCACATCCCCAGTAGGGGGTGTGCAGGAGGCAGCTGATCGATGTTTCTCTCTCATCGATGTTTCTAACTCTCTATCTCTCTCCCTTCCTCTATGTAAAAAAATCAATAAAATATATTTTTTAAAAAGAAGAAATATAAAAATGCAGGTTATTGATGTGACTTATCAATATACAAAAAGAAAAGAAATATCACCTTGTAATACCATTGAATAAAGGTGATTTTTCCAACTAAAATGGACTCTATATTATTGATTAGACAATGTATTTAGTTAACTATTTCTATTAAGAAACTGCTGCAAACTCAAAATTTTTGTATGAAAATCTCCACACTCAATAAGACAAGGTCATTGTATATAATTTCTTCTAGGTTTTTTCAGATGATTTTAACCAAAATTGTGTTGCTGTATAAATAGATAACCATTTTCTCATGTTCCTATTTTTCTCACTATTCATCTAGTCTTTTATAATAGTTTCCTTATCCCCCACTGCCAAACCCTAAGCTTGTGACACATATTTTAAGTTTATATTTTATGAAGAACCCCAACTGAGGATATGAATACCTATATTAGTTAATTACCACTACCTAAGGGAGAAACTCCCGGAACTTAGTTGCACATAATTATAATTCTATTAATTCTTGCGGGTGTTTGGGCCAGTTGGGCTTAGGTTGATCAAGGCTAGGCTTGGTTGGCCGTGGCTCTGAGATGCAGGTCGAGCCCATGTCTCCTCCACATGCTTTTCATCCTCTTTGGAGCAACATGTTCTTTTCATGTTATCCTTACGGCAATGGATGAAAGATGAGACAGCAAGCCCCTAAGTACAAACATGCTTCAAACCCTTACTTATATCCTGTCTGCTAATATCCCATTGCCAAGGCAAACTCAATGGGCAGGGGAGTATATTCTACCCACAGGAGTAGGGGGTGGAGATGCATATTTGCTCAACAGTAATTCAACTATCCTAAGGGTTAACCAGAGAGTAAACATAGAAATCTCAGACAAAAAGTCCATATTAACTGACCTTTCAGAATATCTGTCATTAAACAAATGCTAGTCACCTCTCTGTCCCCAGTTCAAGGACATGCTTTGGTCATGGTAATCCTAACAAGAGTTTATTTGTGACACATTCGTTTATGACCTAATGGTGGCACAAATAGAATGGTCTTTAAGCTACATAAAGAGTGTTATGGACTGGGTTGTGTTCCTCTCCAAATTCCTGCATTGAAGCCCTAACTCCTGAGGTGACTATATTTGGAGATAGGGTCTTGAGGGACAAATTATGGTTAAATGAGATCATAAGGGCGGCATCCTAGTTTGATGGAACTAATGTCCTTATAAGAAAAGTAAGAGAGACTATAGGGCTCTTTCTCTGGATGGGCACGGAGGAAAGGCCATGTGGGGACACAGTGAAAAGGTGGCCATCTACAAACCGGAGGCAAGCTCTTATCAGAAACCAAAGTTGCCACACCTCGGTCATGGAATTTCAGACTGCAGAATGTGAGAATATAAATGTCTCATTTAAACCACCTTGTCTGCACTATTTTGTGAGGGCAGCCTGAGCAGACAAATACAGAGAAATAATGTTGAAAAAGGGTAATGACTGGCTGCTGTGTATGACTTAAAAAAATTAATGGGAGACCACAAATTGAGCATGAGTCCATATTGTTGCAATAGTTTTAGATATCAAACTCAGATCCTAAGAGTAGGAAAGTAACAGAATCTGATAGAAGAAATTTGGGAGAGGTGAGCCTTGTGGAGATTGAGAGTGTGCATGCTCTATGAAGATGCACTAAAATACAACCATTATATAAAAGTGGTAGAAATAAAAATAAATCCATTTGAATTCCGATTGCAGTGTGTCAGTTTACACCCAGGACTCTAGACTACTCTCCTACCAGAACTCTTCCTATAATAAAATGGTTGAATCCTCGAGGTCTCTTTGGGGATGATCCTCTTTTAGATTCATCCGTATTCTGACCCATTTTAAAGCAATGATTCTGATTCTGTTTTCTGACTCAATGAGGAGGTGGAGAATCTGAAGAAAAATGATTGGAAGTCAGTTTTATAAGACAAACGTGAAAAAAACAACACCACCTACATTATTTAATAGATTGAAGAGTAAACACTACCTTGCAAAACCATGGACTTTAAGATAGGTTCGTTAGAATTGTGGTATACAACTAGTTCCCCCATTCCTATGGAGATTGAAACTGTAAGAAGCCCACCTAAGGCTAACAAGGAGTAATGATAATTTGAAAATAATAACCAGGAAAGAAATAGCTCTGATGACCTGTTGAGGCCCCTTCTAACCTCATGTCAGCAAAGGATGGAGTGTTTCTAGTTGAATGTGACCCCATTAAAGGAAGCACAATGAGTGTTCAAGTAGTAAAAGGGAAAGGTACTGAAATAAAAATACTAAGTGGAAAATTTCCTTCTTTACCCATAAAATATATTAATAGTATTTGTTTATTTATAGACCCACATGAATGCATGCCACATAAATATGCATCCTCTTTTTGATCTTTGGAAACAGAATTTTCTTGTGTAGCATGCACACTCAGAGAAAAACCCAGGAGATCTCCACCAGCCTGAGTTATGGCTATTGTTTGTTTAGATCAGAAGCCTTTGTTTTGATGGCCTCATAGAAAATAAACTCAAAAATATAAAGCAGGTAAAAAAAAAAAGTTAGGCAATGAGAACACAGCAAAATGCACTGCCAGTCTCATGTTATAGACCAGTTAGTAAACCCTCTGTCAGACAAGCTAATACTTTTATACCAATAAGCATATATTTGTTTTTCTTTCTAAGTGCAGGTGTTTCAGGCCTCTGCTCCCAATTAGTTCTGTGAGTTTGACTGTCTCTCTGATATGCTCTTTCCAGCTGATTCCTCTTCACTGTTACTATACATCACTGATCCCAGAGATGTTTACTTTGAGATTAAAGGAAAGAAAAGACTCAGTTTTACTTGGTAAAATAATTCTAGGATATATAAACATCCCATCCTAAAGTTTTCTGTGTACCAAGATATTTCACCATCTTCACTTTCCACAAGGTGCCTGGGCTGTGGTTACATGAGAGGAGTAACTTTGAACAACTCTCCCTTCAGGACCCAAAAGAGAAAAGATAATTTTATTCTCCTGAGGGTCATTTGGAAATGCTTCCAAACTGATTTCCACGTTGTGATAAATAATGTCAACAAATTCTCAATCCAACTAAAGTGTAACACTAAGATTTTTTGTTCTGTGAAAGAGTTCTCCAAAACTTGAAATATTCAGGGGGTCATTCTGCTCCTGGATCTAACCTGCAAATATATCTTGGGGGCTAATTTTCTTAGGTACAGAGAGTAGTCCGTAGAGCCCAGGATAGACATGCTGTATTTGGCAAGTCTAGGGGGCTTTCCTAGGACCACAGGTGGAACACTTCATTGTGGTCCTTCTGAGTGAGAGAGGATGAGAGCAGAGGGTGATAGTGATGAAGACGAAAAGTAGCAAGGGGACCAGTCTAAATGAAAACACAGCAAGAATCGCTCTCTTTCCATATATGTATGAATTAGAAACTAGCTGAATGGGACTCCATCCTATGAGATCTATTCTATGAAGCATGCTTCTACCTCCCATTAGCCTGGTATGAATGAGGCTTTTGTAATAATAATGAAGCTCAAAGAGGGAGACCTTTGCTGCCTAATCCATAGGGTATATTCTCTTGATGGACCTATAATTCCTATTATAGCTAATGGGTGTTCTGAAGTGATATTAAAAAAAAAAGATTTCTGTCCCATTGTGTGAAAAAGGTAAAGGTCTCTCTTTGCAAGCCTCATTATCATTCAAACTGATCTTTTCTCTCTCAAAAGATGTGCCTCTCCCTCGAGGTGTTTGTAAGAAGGGAGAGCCTTGGAAATTACACATCTGGTAAATAGAACAGATTTCAATGCAGTTTGCTCTATAGTGCTTAGTGTGTTTCTCTTGGATACCAATGAAAAGGTTTTAAACTTAGAAAAAAACATTATTGTTTCAACAAAATGGGTTCACATTTATTCAAAGAGCATATGTTCTGTGAATGTGATATAGCAAAGGTTATTCTGAAAACATAAAAAATATGAATTCTTTACTTCTAATAAATGAAAAAAGGCAAGCTATTCATATCTCTCTGCATATTATAGCCTTTCTCCTTTATTTCACTACATAGAATTTTTCAAAGCTAATAGAAAATGAAAGTAGGAAATAGGAAACAAAACTACTATGAAAAACATTATTTTTAAGGCAATTTTTTCAGCATTTTTAATTTTTGGCTGTAGCATTTTTTTCTGACACTTTGTGGGAATTGCCATCTTGCATTGTTGAATGGACCACTTTGTCTCTCTGAAATGACGTCCTCCTCATAAACACGGGCTATGTATTTTGCATCTCCCATGATACTTTCACACAATATTCAGTAAACCATATAGGCTTATGTGACTATGGTGGTTTGTATTGTATCTACAGGGCTAATCTGAACTACATTTCCCAGAATCCTCTTTGCTGTGTTTTAATTATTTTTTATTTTTTTAGTTAGTAGTCCAAATGAGAAATTCATATGATATTTGGGAGTGGGATAAAAGCATCAGTCACCTGGTCTGTGGGTCGGCATGCTAGAAGGCAGCCTGAGAGATGGGCATGCAGAGCCCTTGGCAGACTTAGCTTGTTCTCACTCTCTCACTGCACCAGGGGCAC
This sequence comes from Myotis daubentonii, assembly GCF_963259705.1. Taxonomy (NCBI): domain Eukaryota; kingdom Metazoa; phylum Chordata; class Mammalia; order Chiroptera; family Vespertilionidae; genus Myotis; species Myotis daubentonii. The sequence continues at coordinate 131,653,576 of NC_081840.1, read as the reverse complement.
CACGTCCCCTGCAAGAAGCAGAGGCAGCGGGCTTCCCTGTGTGGGAATGGACCTCTCCACAAGCCTTCTTCCTGTCCCACCAAATCTGGACTTGCCCATCCTCCCATATTCCTATTTGCCTACTTACACCACTGCTTCAGAGGGGCTGCATAGTGAGCCTACTACTCAGCCAGCTTCTCCACAATAGTGTCCTTTTTTTATATGGGGAGTCTCTTATCTCATGACTAGTGACCCGGTGCACAGATTCGTGCACATTGAAAGGAAATTAGTTAGAAGGTGGCCAGTGGGGCGAGACTGGGTGAGACAGGCTGGACACACCCTGGAGCCCACCTCCCTTAGTCCCTCCCTGGCATCTGCAGAGTGAGTGGAGTCCCTCCAGCAGGTAGGGTCCCTCAGCTTGGCCTGTGGTAATTGCTCTGAAACCAGCTCTCTGACATCCCCCAAGGGGTCCTAAAGTGCGGGAGGGCACTCTGCAAAGTTGCTGTCATACAGAGTGTGGAATGCAAAAGCAAGTGTGCAGTAAACTGGATTCAGGGCCGACAGTGCCCCAGCAACAACATAACCTACGGCCGAAGGTGGAATCACGTGGCCCCACAAGGAATCGGGCTCCCTCCGCTCTGGTTTCAGGTTGCATCACCAGAGAACTGGCACTGCCAAGTCACTGAAGCTCAGCAGCTACTGTGTTGAGTGTCTGCCCCCAGGTGGTCAGTGCACGTCATAACGACCAGTTGGACAGGTGGAGGGACACTTAGCATATTAGCCATAGATATAGACATAGATAAATATATATAGATACATATAGATATATATATAGATATAGATATATATAGATACTCAAGGTCTCACCTTCTGTTTTTAAATCCTGACACATATGATTTGTATATGTTAGTATAAAATGAGAGACTTCTGGTTTTCCTTTAGAAAATAAGTGATTCTGATGCATCACAAAGATTTTTATTCTATTTTATTTTTTCTTGATTTATAGAGAGAGAGGAAGGGAGAGGGAAAGAAACACAAATTTAAGAGAAAATTGATTGGCTGCCTCCTGCAAGCAGAGTCAGCACATTGATTGGCTGTCTCCTGTACACAGAGCCCCCAACGGGGCTAATGCCCTGGTGGAAAATCTAACTGGCAACCTTTAGGTGCACAAGGCAATGCCCAACCAACTGAACCACACCAGCCAGGGCCATCACAAGGTTTCAAGTCCAACAAAACCTAATTAGCTCTGGAAATAATGCTACATCATTCATTTGAAGTCGAGGTAACTGAACCAAAAGTAACTTTGTGAAAGAAGGACACATAGTAAAACAAGTTCATATGGGGAATCATTTTCTAATTGAAAGGAAAAATTATTTCCTTCACTACACTCTTCATAATATATAGAAAAATCATTAATATAAGAAAAAGGATAATTTCACTTTAACATTACCTATTTAGATAATTGAACTTACAGCAAGGATTTAAAAGTGACACATAAACTAACTTTGTTGGCCTTTCCCATATTTCAATTAGTGAATATATATAATGTATTTCATTTTATAAAAAGGTAAAAATAAGAAGTAAAAATATTCTGGCCATTGAGTAAATCAGTGTTATGTCAAGACTATTTTATATTCTTTTTGTAATTCAAATTATACATTAGAGCATATCTTTTATTTTATAAGAAGAGTAAAATGCTTTGAGAAAAATGAAATTTGCAATATGGGACAAAAACTTAATTTATCTAAGTTCCAGAGAGTTCTACTAGTATTTTCAGGCCTCATTTAAATAGCATTGGTTATATTTCACCTGTTTAAGGAGTGTTGCTCTAATTCTCAGATAATTATTTGGCATGTAATAATAAATCCACATGGTTTTAGAGTCATGTATTGGTTCTAAATATGTTGGTCCCAAATTTCTTAGCTTGGATTTGGCAAATTTTATAGGCTTAACTTAACCATCATTCTATTTTTATATTATAGACAATTCCAATTTTTATACTAATGCTAGCAGACTTTCACCTTTAACAAAATGGAATGGCCCATGTTCCTATTTAAACTTTGACAATAAGGAAAACATTTATAGGAATACATTGGTGTTTCGCCATGTGTCCCAAGCCATCTATCTGCAAGTCCTATAAAAGCCTATGTTCTCTACATGATTCTTACATTCTTGAAGATCTAATTCTAAACAAACTGTAAAGTAACTTTTTTAAAAATAAATTCTCTACAGGTTTGAACGTTTTGGTTTTTTTCATAGTTTTTTTAAAATATATTTTTATTGATTTTTTACCGAGAGGAAGGGATAGGGATAGAGAGTTAGAAACATTGAACTCCCTACTGGGGATGTGCCTGCAACCAAGGTACATGCCCTTGATCGGAACCAATCCTGGGACCCTTCAGTCCTTAGGCCGATGCTCTATCCACTGAGCCAAACCAGTTAGGGCTAAGAGTAACATTTTAGGCATATCTATAGAGACTGCTATCTGATTCTGCTGCCCAGTGGGGTAGGTATAAATCTTTGCAAGCGGAATTCCATGACAGAAATGTTTCTTGGCCTCAGCTGTAGTGCATGTGGTGCTAGAAGAAAAATATTGGCTGAAGAGTAGTATTGGGGGTTCAAGCCAGAGAAGGGGGTCCACATGGATGTCAGGGCATAGCTATCTGAAGAAAGAAGGAAGAAGCTGGGAGCAAGAGTGACAGCTAAAAGATAGGCAAGTCAAGAAGGTCTCAAGTATTTGCTGGTAGTAATAGAAAAATGAGGAGGAAAAGCCTGGAAAAGTCCTAGAGATAGGGAGTTGAGCCTGATGCTGAAGTTTTATACCCTCTCAATAATAATCTTTGCATGAGACAGGTAAGTGCATTTAATATATCCAGAGTGCCCTGGCCAGTGTGACTCAGTTGGAGAGTCGTCCCATACACCAAAAGGTGATGGGTTTGATTCCCAGTCAGAGCACATACCCAAGTTGCAGGTTTGATCCTCTTTTGGGGTGTGTATGACAACCACTCTCTCTCTCTCCCCTCTTCCTCTCTCTAAAATCAATAAAAATATATCCTGGGATAAGGATTAAAAAATATATCCAGAGTGAGCTAGAACAGCATAACTAAAATGAAGAAAGGAACAGCTTTTTATCATTCCCTGAAGTCAATTCTCTGCCATTGAAACAGGTGGGATGTATGTGTGTGTGGGGGGGTGGGGGGTGGGGGGGGTGGTCATCACTGATTTAAATAAAGCTTTTTCCAGCAAAGTTTTCTTTCTTCCTTTTTTATCACCAATCTTTCTTCCTTTTTAAAATCACCAATCTTTGGAAAGAATAATTGAGCACAATATTCTCAAAGAATAATTAAGCACCCTTATTCCAATTCTTGGTGCCAACTGTACTAAGAATGACCTTGACCCAGCTATCATGGTTCTTGACTTTGCCATGAGTTTTCTGGCCCCTAGCTTAGACTGTGAGGTCCAGAATTCTCTGCCCTGGCTTTGGAAGCAGGCCTCACTGTGGCCACAGGAGATAAGGATGGCCCTTGAATCTGTTTCTAGTTCCTCAGCCTAGTTATCCTGATACGCAGAGCTCTAGCTCAGAGTTTTAGAAGGCCAGCCAATGTGCTCTGTAGCTACTAAAGTTGACTCTAATATTGTGCTTAATAATGTAATTTAACTGTATTTTCAAAAACAGAATTATTTCTCCATCAGAAATAAGTAGTCTTCAGAGTCTACCTGAAATGCTTATCACAAAATGAGGAAGTGTGTTCCCCATACACCTCCTGAGAACACAATGTTACAAAGGCACGGACACCTGCCTGGCATCAACAATACAAAGGATGGGGCTCAGGGAGGTGAGGGAGGAGGAGTTGGAGAGAAGGTTTCAGAAAGTATAGTGAGAAGGAATTGGTTAAATGGAGACCAAATTTAACAAAGAGAATTGGAAAACTAAGAGGATATACATTCGCTCTGCTCATAAAGACAATATTTATACCAAAGATCTGGTCCTGATTGAGTAATTTTTTAATGTTGACAACCAAACTCTATAATTGAGGCAAAAGTAGAAAAACCCAACCCTGATTGTCATTAGTCAGTTTTTTTCCCTGTGTTATCTAGACCTTTTTTTTCTACTCAATTTTATATGGTATGTCCTGTGAATAAAAAAAGCAAGAGAGACAAAGCAGCTATTCCACAGGGATTTCTTGGATAGCTAGAGGAGAGACAATGGAAAAATGAAAGGGAGAATGAGAAGGAAACAGTGCAGCAAATGTGTGCAATGATAATATCCACACACACACACACAAATCATTTCATGCTCTCAGTAGAGAAAATATTGGGAGTTTACTTGTGTGTGTTTATAATGGGATACCAGTCAGAAAGAAAAATGATATGCAACTTCCCTAGAAGTACATATGTATGTTAACTAAAATTGAACGAGAAGACTGTATACCGAGGAAAAATAAAACTTCTTCATGAAATCTAGGAGCAAATTCTTGGACTAACTGTGCCTGCACATCAACACTGCAGCAAGAGACACCCAGAACTTCTCTGAGCTCAATGTGAGGGAGAGGCGAGAAAAAGATACAGCACCCAATCTATTATTAATGACAGGTCTGTGTGAAAGGTAGAGGTTTTGTAAAATTTTTATGGGCCAAAGGAAAATGTTTGCAAATATCAAAAGAGAGAAAGGAAATATTGTCTGTGATCTAAATATCAAAGTCTGTGCATTTTCAATTTTGGCAAAGTTATGATACCCCACCACTACCTATAAGGACCCTACAAAGTTACAGGCATCATCTGAACTAGCTCAGGGAAGAATCATGGGACAGGATAGTGATGGAGTTGAAATAAATTTGCAATTTCTATTGATATGCAGCAGCTGTATGTGATATACATAGGCACATTTAACATAGTAAAACAGCAGTAACTGTGGTCCATACATACAAAATTGTCTGTTTATTCTTTGTTGAGACTTTCTTTGTGCATAACATTTTCACTGACTTTTTTTTGAGCCTGTGGGAAGAATCAAATTATGCTTATTAAAAATATGTGTATTTGTGGAGGGATATGCGTTCCTATAACCTTCATTATGATGCTCTTAATTAACCAATATGCCTCATAATAAAGTATCTAGCTGTCACCAAAATCAACACTTTTCAGTTATTAATAGATTAAAAAAGGAATGTTAATTTCTTCAAGCTCCATTTCATTTGGTCTCATTACTTCAGGAGCCAGATGGTTCCAGGGCTGGACCTGTCAACAGTTACTGTGAGGAAGAATACATTCAGAAACACCAAAGCAAAGTATAAATAATAGCTGAAAAATGAAATCTGAGGTAGCCGTGCACAATGCATAAGGCAGGGCAGAAAGTCATTCTGCCGAGAAATTGAGAAAATTATGAATCGGGCACATTTTAATTGATGTTTCTTTTTCTGAACACCCTCTCCTTTCCTTCCCACTCCCCACTGAATTTTTTCCCACCCACCTCTCCAATAACAGCAGTGAGGCCCCAGCTGTGCTGTGGAGCGGTTCTCCATTTGTCAGGTGTCTGACTATTTCTCTTGTCCCTCATGCTGCCGGAATCTGACAGATCTCTTACACTGTTGGTTGATTGATGATGTCAACTTGCAAGAGACAGTACCACCAGCAGCCAAATTTTTCAAGATATTTTCTTCTTGGATTTAAAAAATTCTTCCTGAGTGCTTCCAAAGTAAGTCACCCTGAAGGGCATCTCCAGAGTGGTTCCTCAGCCTGCTCTGTGACAGACAGAGTTGGGGATTTGAAACAGATGAGTTAGTCTATCTTACCTATTGGGCGAAATAACCTCCAGGTTTCCAGACAACTTTCAGATTACACCATTATGTAATTCAACCAAGTGGTGGACCATGTTCAAAACTTAAGCGACATGATATTTGGTGAAATTTCTGTGCTTTCAAGCAAGTAATTTGCTCAGAATATATTACAGTCTCTGTTTTTTTTGACAAATAGGGTCAATATTTTCTCCTTGTAAAATATTTTGTGATGTTCAAGTGTTAAGTGTTGCACAACTTGCATTTCTGTGCCATAGTAACTCATGTGGTATTGTTTTGTATTGCTAGTCATTCTTAACCACAGATGTGAGTCAATACCTACCTGCCCCCTAGTGGACCTGAGGCAACTTGCAGCTTGCTTTTTTTTTTTTAAGGAGAGACTTGCTAATTTGGGGTCATTAGTACCAATAAGCCTAGCAACTGAAAATTTTAGTCTTACAGAACTTGATGGAATCCAGTTTTCTTGTCCAAACTTGCACTTTACAGATTAAACACACACACATAAAAACAGAAGAATTTGAAAGATGTGTGTAAGGTCCTAGATATTATTTAACCAGCTCCAGATGAGAAAAGAAACAAAACAGAATCCAGAACTGACCCCAGGCTTTGAATCTCTTTCAATGCAAACAGCTACATCTCCTTATAAATCCTGAAATTTATTCACTTATCCAAGCATTCATTTAATATTTTTTTGAAAACATACTATGTTATAGGAAGTGTTGGAGGCATTGGAGATACCTGATTAACAAGTGTATCATCCAGTGATTATTTTCAATAGTCTTTTCAACATTTATAGAAAAGTAGCTCACCCTCAAGCCATTATTTCATTCTTAATAACAACTAAAAACAGTGCTTAGTTAAAGATAAAAGTATATTTCTTTCAGGATACATTTTCCTCCATACAAGGAGGAAAAAAATCCCATTCTGTGATTTCTTTCATCCAGGCTAGTGACCTGTACTTTAAACAGGTGAGAATCCAGTTCAACTGTCTGAGGGAAAGAGATCATGTACAGTCCATGAGCTCCGTAACACTTCTCTCTGAAAGGCATGGGCTCCTCTATCTGTTCTGCCTGTAAGGTTTCTCTCTTTGTCCCCAAATTGATGAGAAGTAATCTTCTAAGAAAATATGGCAACTTTTTGCAAAAGGACACATTTTAGAAAAAGACAAATGTTAATAGGACACCTTTTTTTCTCCCCAAACTCAAAACAAGAACAGATGTACTGAGTAGCATGTAAAAGCATTTTACATTCTTCCAATTAAAATTACCTACTTGAAGAAAAGAAATTTAAAAATAAATTAAAAAAATAAAATAAAATTACCTACTTGACTGAATAGAATAGTGCCCAAATGGAAGTTTATGCTGAATTTTGGAGACTAAAATTAACGAAATAGTCAATAATTGTGTATCAAAAGAGGATTTTCTTTCTATTCTTCCAGCCAGCAGGCTCCATTTATCCTGAGCCTCCAGCGACCCTTTGCGGGTGTAGACTGAGAATACCACTGGCAATTAGATTTGTCTGAGTAAGCAAGGAAGACCTGCGGGTCAGGCCCTGGAAATGTTTATTCCTATGAGGTGTTAGAAATGCTCATCGATGGTGTCGCGGGAATGAGACAAACACTGGAAACTGGGTCGCCAAGGCAAGTTTCCTTCTGCAGCAGGGCGCATCTGCCGGCTTGGAAATCATGGGCAAAGCACACCCAACGGGACTTCCATTGGGGTTTTATTCCCGGATGCGGTCTGCCCTGCCCCTCACTCTGACTCTGACTTGATTGGTCAGAGCTCAGAGCTCGGATTCACATTATTGCACGATTGGTTAATTCAGAGGAAGGGGAGGAGTAAGACGATGGCCCCCTGAGAATCTGAAGGTCATATAAAAATGCTGGAGCCTAAGATGGCAGCGAGCTCCTTTCTTTGACAGAAAAGATGGCTGGTTCACTCTCACAGAGGGTCTGAATATCCTCTTGGGAAAGGTCCCATCTTAAGAGGAGTGAAACACATATTCACTTTGGCTCTATAAAGTATGTCAGCCATTAAAGAACAGGGTATATCTTAATACAACACATTATCACTCATATTTCTCAAGTGAGTTCACCCACCTCCATATCCTTGAGACCTAGAAAGGGGAGAATTATTAGAATAAACCGAATAAGCTGTTTTCCCACAAACTCGCTAGAGACATTGGAAATCTAAAGTATCTTGGATTACATTGAAACTGGGGCATTGTGTCTCCTTGGGCATTGGACATATGAACACCTTGGGCTCCAACACATCATTCCCACCATGACTCCAGGTGCAGTGAAAGCTGGGTCTGCCTCTTTATTTGTGACCGTCTCCATCACGCACGGCTCCAGCAACAGCCAGAGCAGAGCCAGGTGGTGCCAGACACTGGAGCAAAGGATGACATTGGCTCAGACTTTCCTTGACAGGGACCTCCAGCAAGACCATGAACAAGGGCTCAGTGAAGAGATCATCACAGAGGGTCAGAGCAGGAGGGAAGGAGAGTGGGAGTGGCCTCTTTGGAGGTCCAAGGATTTGTTGGTGAGTACCCATAATGGATCCCCAGGGGCCCCCAGAAATAGCTGGTGGAATTGAAGGAATGAAATGAGTTCCACAGGTTTCACAGTTGGAAGAATTAAGGCCTGGAAATATATTAAGTGGCCCCATTTTACCCTTAGAATGATGTGACTTGAGAATAGAAAATTTAAGAAACCTTCTAAAGGTAGCAGGGTAGTTCTTTGTAGAAGACAAAGGGGAGCCATGACTTATGTGTTTAGTCTTTGTTATGCCACTGAGTACCACACACTGGAAAGGCCACTTTGGTTTTTAATCCACATGTTAGAATGTTAGAACTGGGTATTATTCAGGTCCTTGGGGAACTGTATTTAAAAGTTCCTATAACTATTCTCTTCTGACTCAAAAGGTCTTAACATTTCCCTCATTTGACTTAGTTTTGGACAGACTTCTTCCTGACAATAAGCACCTGACCTCCTTTTTCTTAGAGCATTTACTTTATAAATTTTCAATTATAAATTTTCTCTGTCCCTTTGAGTATTAAAATTTATCCCAGGCTCTTGCCAGTTTTATAATCCAGGGATGTCTTTCTCCAGGACCTGCGAGCCATCCCTTTGAAATGTAGTCATCAAGAAAGGTAGCACCTTTATCTTCCTATCTGTGGGAGTGCGGGTGCCTGATTTCCATAGGCTCCAAATAGCAAACACAGATTGCCTAATCACATGGGTCATCTCCCTGCTAATGCTCATAGTACTTTCCCCCTAGCCCAGTGATGGCAAACCTATGGCACATGTGTCAGAGTGACACACGAACTCATTTTTTTGGTTGATTTTTCTTTGTTAAATGGTATTTAAATATATAAAATAAATATCAAAAATATAAATCTTTGTTTTACTATGATTGCAAATATTAAAAAAATTTCTATATGTGACACGGCACCAGAGTTAAGTTAGGGTTTTTCAAAATGCTGACACGCCGAGCTCAAAAGGTTCGCCATCACTGTCCTAGCCCACCCCAGTGCTTCAAACTCTCCCACCTCTTGTTTCAATGGAATTGAGTTTAATCTCTCTTCCCTATTTGTTTAATTCTGCTTAGTACAAATTTTCTTTGATCTTACCTGTAGACAGGATCCTTTTCCCTGTTGTTTAGACTAGTCCTGGCCAGAGGCAGAAGGTTTCTCCCCTGATTTAAGATCCCCTACTTGCTATTCTGACCCTGATATAAATGAGTTTCCATTTAGTTCCTGAACTCTGATCCCACCCTCACATCCCTTAGAAATGCCCCTGTTTGTATAAATAAGGGTTGACCTTGGTCCTTGTTTCTCAATTTTTTTTCTGGGAAGCTGCCTGGTTTTTGTCTTGTGTCCTGATTGGTACTCTGCCCTAAGGAGTAGCAATCCTACATTGTTCTCATCCTGTCTATGGAAACCACCAAACTCATATCAGCTTAGATTTTATGTTGTCAGTTATAGGCCTAGAAACTGGGCATGAGGACAAGACCTCTTGCCAACAATGCTTAGCATCTCAAATAGCACAGCCCGTGGGCCTTCACATCCAGGTCACTTCTCTCTGTTTCCCATCTTGACTCAGTGAACTTCTCTCTGTTTCCCATCTTGACTCAGTGAATAGGTCCAATTTCTGAGGCCTGCACCTGCCCCCTGACTTACCTTACTGTGATCTAGTGAAATGCTCCCTGTTGACCTCTAAAGATTTTTCTAAAGGAAAAGTAAGTGGCTTCTGAGTCAGACTTTAAAAGGTAGATTGTAAACGTTATTTATTATTATCCTCTTAACCTCTCCTTCGTGGGAGATTGATTGCTATTCTCATTCTATAGATGAGAAAACTGAGGCTCAGAAAAGTTATCTCTTGTCCAAAGACACAGGGCCAAGGCTCCAGTGTATTTTTTTTTATTTTAAAAAATGCTGGTTTTAAGTGGAATCTTCTCTCTTCTAAATCTTGTGCTCTTTCTTCAGTATCATCCTGAATTCCTTCTGATTATAAATGGTATTTATGAAGTATTCACACAGAGTTTTCAGGGGACTGATGTAAAATTTGATTCAGCAATTTGGGATATTATTTTTAGTGGAAATTTGTTAAAATTATGAGGTGTTAATATAAGCAACACCTAAATACTTTGGAGTTAACCAAAAATTGATTTTGTTGAGTCTGTAAATATTTTAGAAATTTGTACTTGTGCCTTTTTCATATGTATACTTTTTGTTTTTATTAAAGGTTCTTTTCCTTAGTATCTGCTTCTCTCACTCAATAACATATATTCTCCCACACAGTTCACTCATACTGCATTATGCCTTTCTATTAAATATTCTTGCTTCCTATTGTGTTATTTTCAAGAATGCTACGGTCATGTCAATCATATTTAAAATCCCAAGGTGAGACCTGAGCAGCAGTATAATGTCACTTAGTCTATGTGAACCTGAGGAGTATAGGGCAGCTAGGGAAGGGGGTCTGTTGTTCCCTGAGTGCCATTTTAGTTTCTGAGTGTGATGGGCTCCTTCCCCAGGGCAAGCTGGCCAACGTTCACAATCCCTGCCATTGGGCAGTGTGTTCTGGGGATGGGTACCCTGCTTCCTTCTACAGCATGAGGATCAAGGGAGAGATCACTGCCCCCTGTTCATAGTTCACTTGGAACACTGCTTGCTCACTTACTCGTTTTGAGCAGGAATGGCACTGGCTAGATCACCGATTTACACTGTATTAGTTTTCCATTGCTGCTGTAACAGATTGCCACAAATTTAGTGGCTTCAAACAACAAACATTTATTATGTTGTATTCCTGGAGATCATAAATCCAACATAATTTTCACTGGGATAAAATCAAGATGTCAGTAGACCTGTGTTCCTTGCTTTTTCCAAGTTCTAGAAACCACATGCATTTCTTGGCCTTTCTTTCATCTTCAAAGCCAGTAACGTAGTATTTTCTCTCTTTTCTGAGCTCTGTTTCTGTCTTTATATCTTCTCTGTCTCTGATTCTTATAATACCACCTTTTTATAATGAACCTGTGCTTCCATTGGGCCCATCAGCATAACCCATGATAATCTCATTTCATGATCCTTAATTTAATCACATGTAACAAGTCCTTTTCACCACAAAAAGCACGTATTTATAGGTTCTGAGAATTAGGATGTGAACAGCATTAGTTCCTCTTTTCTAATGTTGATAGCAAAACTGGAAGAATAAAATAGCCTGGTCTATAGTTCTTTCCTTTCTTTTCTTCCCTTTCTCTCTTCCCACTTTTCTTCCTTCATTCTCCCGTCCTCTCCTCTTCCTCCTCCTTCCTTTCTTCCCTCCTCTCCTCCTCCTTTCCCTTTCCCTCTCTTTCTTTCCTTCTTTCAACATTAGAAGATGTAATCCTAGTAGAAAGAGTGGACTAGAAGGTGTCAGAAAAATTAAATGGAATGATAAACTAAAAACTCTGAGTCCCAATTGTAACTCCCCATTGTTATCAAAGAAGAAGGACTGTTACTCTGTGTTCCTGCTACAGACCTGAAATGCAGGTGTGACTGGTGCCTTGTCACTGTCCTTGAAATGTCCAGCAGCTCATTCTTACTCCTTCAGGGAGAAACTGTGGTATAAAAATAGAACGGACAAAAAGATCATGCCTCATATTTTCTAAATTTTAAGAATAATTTCAATAATTTTGAAATGTATTGCTCTACAATATACCATTCAGGGAACTCCAAAAGAAAAAACACCCATAGTAAAGAAAAAAGTCATACAACTGTGTTTATTAAAAACAGAATAAAAAATTACATTGGGTTGTTTTCTAGATTTCTTTTTATCATTTTCTTATAAACTTAGAAATCTTTTTAACAGCTTAACATATTTCCTAAATTTCAACATGTCTTAGGGGACAATTGGTAGTGTTCAAAAGCTATTACATTAACTCCAACTGCATGCCTTCACAAGATTACTTGTTTTAGTTCTTTCTAGAAACAAATAATCCATAAGGCTAATGTATTTAGAATAACGTTGTATCATCTGAAAATTTAAAATCCAGGAAAAGAGCTGTTCCTACTGGCCCTAATAAGCAGATGAAAAGCAGAGTTCTCTAAAGGATTTTACCTACATACATTTTAAAGTTTTTCACGTCAAAAGAAACCTCTTCTGCTTTTAATATAAACAAGGCACAAAATTAAATGCAAAAGAGTCTACTAATACAAGATTGAGATTCTCAGAGGAACATCAATTTTCCCTCATTCCACACATTCTGAATATTAAGGTATCACATTAAAAAGACTACCTATTTCTGAAAAACACAGTATTTGAAGTATAATGGATACAAATGAAAAGAGTAGCAGTCAGTCTCACTTTTTTAGTATGTACGACCGCAGTAGTGTCACCTCTTAATGATTCAGGGTCCAATCAGTGAGTTCGTATGATCCTTGTCACTCCTCCCGCCTCCTTTCTTGTTGCCCCTTCCACCAAAGGACCTTCAAGCTCAGGGAGAAGAAATAAAATTGAGAGCTGGCTGGCAATTTGTTTCCAATTCATTGCTCAATTATTGGTCTAGAAGATGTGGATGAAGGGCTAGATTGAAATCATCATTACTCAGGAAACATTACCCACATTTTGTCCCTTGACCATGAAAATTAGGGTCTTATGCTTTCATTCTTACATGGTTCCCACAAATGTTCCATAGATGACCACTAAAGATTATTTCCTCTAAAATCATTTGAATTTTAAAAAGTTATATCTACTTTTTTTGTGTGTTTTGTGTGTGTGTGTGTGTGTGTGTGTGTGTGTGTGTTTTACTTCAAAGAAAGGTTATACATATAGGAAATAGGACAGAGGCAAACTCAGTGGACAGTGTACTGGAGGTTGAAACTGGCACATGTCATGTGAAATAATCCATACATTCTGACTTTACCATCCTTCCCAGGTTTGGAAAAATGTATAGAGAGCTTGCAGTAAAGATGTTGTTGAATAGCAATAGCAACACTCTGTATTTACACAGCACCCTTCTTTCAGAGAGCTCAGACTGGCTTATAAACAGTGTCTCATTAATCTTCACAACTTCCCTCTATGGAAGGCTGCTTTAGCTATCATTACTCACATCTTTATCAACAAAGAAACAGTTGCCTGCAGAGTGGCTAAGCAACTTGTCCAAGGTCACTGAGGGAATGAGTGGCAAAGCCAACAAAGAAACTCAGGGCTTTGACCTTCCGGTTTAGTATTCTCTCCAGGAGGCCACACTGAAAGAAGAACAGCTTCTAACATGCATATTCATAAGTCTGAGAAGAGAAGTCTACCATTTCTTAAAAATTTTATCAGCCAAACTTTGATGCTAATTGCTGTCTCTTTGATATAAAAACCCAATAGTTGGCAGGGATAGGGAAATATTGAAACTGTACTGAGATAGCACATAGACTTCAGTTTTTCAGGCTCATTCATCTCCAAATACCAGCAGTTGACCGCACATAATTCATTTGAGCAACCAGGTAAAAGAACACTGAGGACCAGGTAGTGACCACGTAGGATGTGAAGACCCTGCTTGATATGATCAAATTCCCAGTCTCCCGCCCTCAAATTATGTGGGCAATCCCCATTAGGATAAAATTCCAGCAGTTGGTTCAATAAACATTGCTTTATTATCATTTATTGTATGCTAGGCAAGTGCTAAGGGCTGCACACCTGTCCTCAGGTGCTTAGGGTCTAACTATGAAAATAGGTACACAGTGTCATAGGAGAGGAAGGTCCATGGCTAACCCTGCCTGGTATCATTTGGGAAAACTGGAACCAAACTCCAACTCCTGAAGCTCTTGTCTCGCTTCTTTTCCTGGACGGCCGCTTTATGCACACATGTTCCAGCCTTCAGCTATCTGCTTGATTTCATCTCTTCAGAGAGGTCCTCCTGCCCTTTCCAACAAGGCTGTTGTCAAACATGGAATTCTTTATTACCTCAGTTGGCATAAGTTGCTTGTTAGACAATTTATGGTCCCTCTCTCTCTCCAAGCTCCATGGAAAGCGGGAACAGTGATTATTGCACAGTTTTCGCTCAGTGAATGAAGGGTGACTGGATAGGTGACACCCAGGAGCTTCTCTCTCCTCCTCTATACAATAGTAAGATGCCTACCTCCTAGCATCCTTGTGAGAATTAAATGTACAAATACACACAAAACTGCATCACACCATGCTAGGCACACACATTTAATAAGTGGTAACCTGAGAGTGGCATTAAATGTGTATGAACATAACAGTTTGGAAGTCATTGATTATTTTATCAAAGGTCATTTTTGTGTGTGTGTAGCAATAGAAGTGGAGTTGAACAAGGGAATAGTTACACATGTTATATTAGTTGCAATATATTATTGTCATAGTTATGTAATCTATAGCATAAAAAACCCGTGGCTGTGACGCTGTCACTGTGTCACTACCAAACGCCAAAAGGCACCTGACGTTCAACAGGGAACAAGTAAGTATTGCTCTGTTCAATCCTCATCTTCCAACGAAGGTCAATTTAAGTGCTCCTGAGAAGGAAAGGTTAGGGCCGGAAACTATTCTTATCTCGGTCCACAACTATCTTCAAGGTGGGCGGGGCTACATGCACAGCAAGGCAGCTGGGTCTGGGTCTTGCGCGATCTCACATGGTGGGCCTCTAGTAGTTATATATTTGCATACATAATGTGCCACACCAGCACAGCCAAGGGTAATCCTGAGTGGGGATGATGAAAGGATTAAGAAAAGACAGACAAGAGAATGAAAGCTGGGTCTCGGTGGCCCTGATGAGGAGACAGCGCAAGCTCCCACAAGCCGTGTCTTTATTTTATAGCAGATGCCATGAGGCAAAGTAGGGGCGTGATCAAATTGTTTACAACATTCTTGTGAGTTTCAACCCTACTCAACTACATGCACCTGAACTCTATCACAAGGCACGTGGGGCCACGTGTTCAGACCACAGGCTCAAGCTTACAGCTATAGCTGTTGGCTATATTTGTGCTGGGAAGGCTCTGCCCTCCAGCTGGGACTTGCAAGTGGCCATGAGAAGACTGTGTCCTCTCATTAGTCCGAGGTTTGAACCTGGACAAAACACTGTAGCCGCGCCCCATAACATAATAGTTACATATATAACTAATAACATAACTATTTGTATATCTGCTAGAACTATTTTTAGTTAACTATTAGCTAGTGAGTTTTAACTATTGTTATGGATGCAAAATTGTAAAGAGAAAAGAGAAGGTCAGAGATAGGATTGTTGTGTGTGTGTGTGTGTGTGTGTGTGCCCATGCGCGTTTGTGTGCATGAATTGGTTTATGTACTGAGAGACTGAAAAATATAGGATAAGAGAAGCAAAATTAATGGACTGTGGTATCAATGAAACATGAGAAAATGGAGAAATTAGTCTTGGATAGAACAAGGGACATCTTTCTGACACAGGAGAGAAGGAGGCAGGAATAAGTATAAATATAACAATAGCAATTAATTTTATAGTGAACATTTATTGAGTATTCACTAACTTGGAAGCACTATTCTAAGTTCTCTCTTTTCTATATATGTATGCATATGATTTCTTTACTATCTTACTTGAGAATAATCTCAAAATTACCTTTATTTTTATCCATTTATATGTGGGAAACCCAAACATTAGAGGAGTTATGTAATTGCTGGAGGTCACACATGTAGCCAATGTTTTAAACAGGCTTGGTTCCCACCATGATCCTGGTCTGAATCACACTGCTGGGTTGTTTCTCATATAGATAAGCCAGTAAAGGCATGTTCTAAATTGCAAACATTGAATACTGATCATTATTCATTTCTTTGGGAGGAAAAATATCATTTTTTAGGATATATATGAGGGGGTTTACAGGCAAAATGATAAGAAAGAACTTGAGGATAATCTTGAAAAGTGATCACAGGATTGCAAAAGGCTTTAGGTATGGAAGTTGTGCATTTCTGGGATCACCAATCTTCTCAGCAGCATGAGCAGCCTCAGTATTAGAAAGAGTACCTGAATGGTTAGCTGACCCAAGGTTGGACGGTTGTTCCAGATTACTAGTAAGGGAGGAAAAGAATTGATAATATGAATAAGAAGGTAAATAAATTGGTTAGCCATGAGATCTAGGTTGGGTAGGTAAATATGTGAAACCTGAAGGAGACATATTGCTTAGGTACAAAAAAGAGAAGTCAAAGAATTGGAAAACAGTAAGGTCAGAATGGGAATCAGGAAGCTATAAAATAAAAGACCTGAGTTCATCATTTTTAGAAATAGAAAAAAAGTGCCGACAAGAGCCAAGGGAGGCTCTTGAAATTAACCGAGGCTGGAGATCTCAAAACAATACAATGTGGCTTTACCCAGAGAAACTGGATTTGTATATGCGTAAGTCCTATGCGTGTGAAGGATGGCTTTCTAGTGGAGAGAACATTCCTTGTCTCTGATGTACCTGAGTGTGCACTGCAGTTTCACAAAGGAGGCTGCCCCCTGTCTCTCCTTGGTTGGTAGTTGGATGATGTTAAATAACTACAAAGAAGCCCTTTGTCTTTATTTCTCACACTAGTTGGCATTCTCTTAAAACAATCCACAATTTCTGCCAAAATATGTTCAGGAAATATGAGCTACTGCGGCTCCTGACCCCTTTGGATAGCCACAAACTGAATCATGGAATACAGTGCGGCTGACTAATAAAATATAATCGGATTGGCAGGCAGCATCAGGCTCGGCCATGCCCATACAGATCTTCTTTTAACCCAGTTTTACAAGTTGCTCTCCAGACGTTATTTATTCCCCTTGTCAACATTCCTATTGTGGAAATGACAGCCATCAAATCTCTTTTAGATCCTA
This sequence comes from Myotis daubentonii, assembly GCF_963259705.1. Taxonomy (NCBI): domain Eukaryota; kingdom Metazoa; phylum Chordata; class Mammalia; order Chiroptera; family Vespertilionidae; genus Myotis; species Myotis daubentonii. The sequence continues at coordinate 131,636,496 of NC_081840.1, read as the reverse complement.
ATCCCATTCTTTTCCCTTCTGCCTCAGGTAGTGGGAAGCCTCAAATAAGCAATATCCTTTTTGGGAGCTACATGATTTGTTTGACATTGATCATGTGCTTGAAGGAATAACTATCAGCTTAAAAAATAAATGTAATATCCCCCATCATTAACCATGTAGTAAATTCAAAATAAATATCTGAAACCGAAATTACTTCGAGGCTTGGATTAGTGTAGGTAGCCGTCCAACCAGCAGTAATCTGCCACCTCGCGCCAAACTGCATAATAAACTCCGTCTTCCGGCCGCATCACCACAAGGTCTGTCAGACTGAGTTTCACATTTTACTCTCAACTCGTGTTTAACAGCGAGCTGGTGCTAAGCGAGCCTAATAAGGCCCGTGGTTAGGAGGAGGCGATTTGCAAACTGAATCCCATATGTTTAACCGCAACAAAAAAGAATTAGAAATTATCAGATGATTCACAGATAAAAATGACAATAAGTCATAGGAAATCAATAGACAGGGCCACTCCGAGCCAGATGCGATCTTAGATCTAAACAAATGTCTTTCATAATTTGGTTTGCCTTTCTATAAAAAGAGCTAATATTTGTTGACTGTTGTCTCTGTGCCATATTGTTCTAGTCTTTTCTAAAATGTGTTTTACTATATGCAATATATACCATGGTTATCTATATTTTGCAAACTAGAAAAATGAAGCTTGGGGAATTAAGTACTCTGCCCAGAGCTGGTTAGTGGTAGATCCAGAATTTGGGCCTCGGTAGTTAAATTCTAGAGACTAAATTTATAAGCATTGGCTAGCCACGCCTCTCCTTACAACTGGGTGTAGAACAGTGAGGAGAGTGGGCTGCTCCTCATCTTAAGTCCTAAAATAGACAATGTGGGGCAATCAAGTCACTGATGATCTTGCCTACTTTTGCTATCCAAGTTACTAGTTTCAGAATTAGTTGACCTCTATTTAGTTTTTTAGTTTTTTATTTGGTCTACAAATGCATAAAATTTAAGCATAATCTTCATTTCATGACATGCCATCATCTCTAGCATTTTATCCATTTCTTACATATTTTTATTTATCCATTTTAATAATAAACATCCATATGCTCATCACAAACTTCAGGTTCTAGGATATCATCAATAAGTTACTTCTAAACTATGTCCTACTCCCATATTCTATTATCTATTTATCCCCAAAGACAACAATTTTTCTAATTTGTGTACTTTTCATTTCCTTGCTTATTTTGTTGCTTTTACTCAAATATATGTGGCCTTAAATAATATATTTTTCCTTTTTTTGAGTGTTTAAATAGAGTGTCATACTCTATATAGTCTTCTGATACTTCCTTTCTGTCCCTTAGAGTTATATTACTAAGATTTATTCATGTTGCTAAATGTAGCTCTAGTTCATTCATTTTAACAGTTTGGAAATAAATGTATCCTGGGAATATAACACAAAAGTACACAAATCATAAGTGCTTTGCTCAGGGAATCATCACAAGGCAAACACACTCAGATAGCGACCATGCAAATAGATAGGCACTAACAGCATCCCAGGCCTCTACATGCCCCGCATAGTCACTATGCCCCAGCTATGGAAGTAATCCACTGTGATTAATTGAAATGATCATTCTTTCCCCACTGCAATATTGTGTAACCTTGTTCTCAGTCAGGGACTCTATAGGTGTAGATATGTCTAGGTGTATTTATGGACCCTCTATTTTGTTTATCTGATTACTGGTCTATCTTTACACCGATTTTAGACTTTATTTGTTATTGTAATTTTATAATCTTTTTATCCAACATAGTGTGTCTTTCAATTTTATTCTGTACATTCAAAGATTTCTCATGTATTCTTGTCTCTTTGCATTTTTATACCCATTTTAGGATTTTCTTATCAATTTTCACAACACAAAACCTATTTGGATGTTGAATAGAATTATATGGAATCTATAGATTGGTTTGCAGAGAAAGATTATCTTTATAATCTGATTTCTGAACATACTATATCTTTCCATTTATTAAGGTCTTTAATTTCCCTCAATCATATCTTTAGTTTTCTGTGTAGAGTTCTAGCACATCATTCACCCTATTTATTCCCAGGAATCTAATGATGCTTGATGCTATTATAAGTGGTAGTTTTTAAAATTTAATTTTAATTGTTTGAATATAGAAAACCATTTATCTAAACCGTGACCTATTAGTTATGCTATCCCAATTGATTCAGTGATAACTCTAAATATTACAGCATGAATCCTTGATTTATTAAACTAAAAAAATATATATTTTATCACTTCTTGTGTAATATAAGGACCTTAGAACATTTTAACTTTTTTTTCACTGTTTTATTTGTGAGCTATTGCCATCACATATTTTAATTCTATATAAACTTTAAATGCTGGAAGTCAAAATTACAGTCAATATTCATTTACAGTCAATATTCATTTAATTTTCTACTGTTTACCCTTTCTTTTACTCTTAATTTCTTCTTGCTTCTCTTTGCTTTGATCTAAGACTATTTTGATTTTGCCTGAGGATCTTCTTTAGAATTTTTTAATCATGGGTATCCTGCTGATGATTAAATTTTTCAATTTTTCTCTGCAAATGTCTATTTTTACCTTCACTTTTGAAGCAAAGTTTTTGGAGGTATTAAAATTCTAGATATGCAGTTATTGTTTCAAACTTTTGTCTTGTATTTTTATAATGGGCTAAATTATGTTGAAATCCTAACTAACCTCAAAGTATATGAGAATCTGACTGTATTTGGAGAGAGAGTATTTATTTATTTTTATTTTCAAATCCTCATCAAATCCTCATCAGAGTCTGAGCTTTTAATCTCCATGAAATGAAGGCAATAATAACATCATCACTGACATATATCAAAAGACATAATGTCTGTAAAAGCACCAGAGACATATACACATGTAAGGTATTGTAATTGTTACAATGAGATCATTTAAGAAAAGAGAAAACTAGTAGTTACATGACATGATCATGGCAGAAGTACTCTCAAACGCTGACACACCAGAGCTTGCTTGTTCTATGTGAATCAACTTAGTATTTCCTGAATACATTATTTTTCTTGATAGTACCCAACCAAATTAATAAATATGATGTTACGTAAATCAGGTATGATGGATGACCATTCCACTATAGATTGTATTGCCTTTTAGAAGGCTAGGCAACCTAAAAGACAGAGAAGCAACTCTGGTCCATTTGTTACCTTTGAATCAAGCTGCACTGATTTGCTTATTTGTTTAAGCTATGAAGACATTTGCACAAAAATTCAGCTCAAAAATCCCAGGAACCATAATGTAGGTTACCAATAATTTAGAAAGTGTTATTTGTTTGCTTGTAGGTCATAAGAGGATCAGAGTCTATGAAACAGAGACATAATATTCCTTAAATCACCACCACAATAAAATATACACAATTCCAAATCATTCTTATTTTCAAGTAGAAATTTAAATGGACACTTACAAACAGTAAATTTAGAAACACAGTGATCAAAATGCTTTGTAGATTTATAGTTAAAAATAACCCATACAAACAATACCGCACCCCCCCCCAAAAAAAAAACACCTACAAGGATTTTTAAAAAGAAATAATTAAGTTAAATGAGGCATTGGAGTATGCCCTAATCCAATATGACTGGTATCCTTATAAGGAAAGGAAATTTGAATATTTCTTGCCAATCCCTTTTGGCCTTCAAAATTTCTGTTGAAAAATCATCTAAGAGTCTTATGGGAGCTCCCTTATAGATAACTAGTTGTTTTTCTGTTCCTGCTTTTAAGATTCTATATTTGTCTTTAATGTTTGGCATTTTAATTATAATGTGTTTTAGTGCTGGCCTCTTTAGGTTCATCTTGTTTGGGACTCCGATCTTCCTGTATTTCTGTGTCTATTTCCTTCACCAACTTAGGGATGATTTAGGTCATTATTTTTTCACATAGGTTTTTATTTTTTTTCACATAGGTTTTTAATTTTGCTCTTTATCTACTCCTTCTAACACCCCCATATATGAATGTTGAAGTTGTCCCCAAGTGTCCTTATACTATATCTTTTTTCTGACTTAATTTCTTCCTTCCTTCTTTATTTATGTATTTATTTTTATGTATTTATTTTTATTTATTTATTTTAGTCATTAGGTTCAATCAACTTACCCTCAATGAAGTGGATAAGTGTGATATTTTGTTTATTTTCATCTTTATTATTGAAAGTATTACATAGGTACACCTTTTTCCCCCATTAACCTCTTCCAGCCTTCTCACATCCCCCACCCCAGGCCCTCACCACCCCATTGTCTGTGTCCAGGGGTTATGCATGTCTGTATACAAGTTAATTGTTGCTCTCTTCCCACTTACCCCCCCCTGTCTTCCCTCTGAAGTTTGATGGTCTGTTCCATGCTTCTATGTCTCTGGATCTATTGTTGAAAGTTAAAAACATATGTCTCCTTATCCCCTCATTTACCTCTCCCCACTTGCTCCCGCTCCCCAGCACATGCCCCCAACCATGTATAGTCTGTGTCCATTGGTCATGCTCATATGCATGGATACAAATACTTTGGTTGACCTCTTACCTCACCCTCTCTCACCCTCTTTTGCCTTCCCTCTAAGGTCTGATGGTCTGTTCATGCTTCTAAGTCTCTAGATATATTTTTGTTCATCAGTTTCTGTTGTTCATTATATTCCACAAATGAGTGAGATCATGTGATATTTATCTTTCTTTGACTGGCTTATTTCACTTAGCATAATGCTCTCTAGGTCCATCCATGCTGTTGTGAATGGTAAGAATTCTTTATTTTATACAGCAGCATAGTATTCCATCATGTAGATGTACCCCAGTTTTTAATCCACTCATTTGCTGATGGGCATTTAGGCTGTTTCCAAATCTTAGCTATTGTAAATTGTACTGCTATGGACAACTGGTGCATATATTCTTTCTGATTAGTGTTTCTGATTTCTTGGCATTTCTTTCTAGATGTGGAATCACTGGGTCAAATGGGAGTTCCATTTTTAATTTTTTGAGGAAACTCCATACTGTTTTCCACAGTGACTGCATCAGTCTGCATTCCCACCAGCAGTGTACAAGGGTTCCTTTCTCTCTACATCCTCATTGGCAATTGTCGTTGGTTGATTTGTTGATGGTAGCCATTCTGACAGGTGTGAGGTGGTGCCTCATTGTCATTTTGATTTGCATCTCTCAAATGATTAGTGACTTTGAGCATGTTTTCATATGTTTCTTGGACTTCTGTATGTCCACTTTCAAAAACTGTCTATTTAGGTCATTTGCCTATTTTTTTTATTGGATTGTTTATCTTTCTTTTGTTAAGTGGTATGAGTTCCCTATAAATTATGGAGATTAAACCCTTATTGGTGATAACATTGCAAATATGTTCTCTCATGCAATGGGCTTTCTTGTTGTTTTGTTGCTGGTTTCTTTTTTTCTTTTGCTGTGCAGAAGCTTTTTATTTTGATGTAGTCACATTTTTTTATTTTCTTCTTAGTTTCCATTGTCCTAGGAGACATATTCATAAAGATATTGCTATGACATATGTCTGATATTTTGCTGCCTGTGGATTCTTCTAAGATTTTTATGGTTTCCTATCTTATATTCAAGTCCTTTATCTATTTTGAGTTTATTTTTGTGTATGGTATAAGTTGGTGATCTAGTTTCATTTTTTTTGCATGTATCTGTCCAATTTTCCCAACACCATTTATTGAAGAGACTGTCTTGACTCCATTGTATGCTATTGCCTCCTTTGTCAAATATTAATTGAGTATAATGGCTTGGGTCAATTTCTGGGTTCTCTGTTCTTATCCAATGGTCTATATGTCTGTTCTTGTGCCAGTACCCTAGGCTGTTTTGAGAAAAGTGGCTTTGTAATATAGCTTGATATCTGGTGTTGTAATTCCTCTAACTTTGTTCTTCTTTCTTAAGATTGCTGTGGCTATTTGGGGTCTATTTTATTCCATATAAAGTTTTGGAGAGTTAGTTCTTGGTCTGTGAAATATGCTGTAGGGATTGCATTGAATTTATAGATTACTTTGGTTAGTATGGACATTTTAATTATGTTGATTCTACCAGTCCATGAACATGATATATTTTTCCACTTGTTTATTTCTTAAACTCAGTGTGCTGTAGTTTTCTGAGTACAGGTCTTTTACCTCCTTAGTTTAGTTTATTCCTAGGTACCTTAATTTTTGTTGCAATGGTAAATAGGATGCTTTTTGTTTTTTTATTTGTTTCTCTTTCTGTAAGTTCATTATTGATGTATAAAAATGCCATATATTTTTTGGGTGTTAATTTTGTATCCTGCTATGTTGTCAAACTCATTTATTAAATCTAGTAGTTTTTAATATGGAGCCTTTAGGATTTTCTATGTACAATATCATGTCATCTGCAAATAATGACCATTTTACTTCTTCTTTTCCTATGGCTAGCACTATAGGGATCAGACAAGAAGAAGAAATAAAAGGTATCTAAATAGGAATGAAGGTGCAGTAGTGGGGTGGGTGCAGGGCGCTCATCTCTCACCATGGAGGGGCTGCTGGCAGGGGTGCAGGGGGTGTTAGGGGTGGGGGGTTGGAAACCCTGCATCTGCTGCCAGGACAGCTGCAGCTCAAAAGGGAAGTGACTTCCCCAAGTTCACTAGCTGTGGACTGAACCCACCCCACTACTGCACCTTCCAGTACTATATCAAACAGGAGTGGTGAAAGTGGGCATCCCTGTCTTGTCCCTGTTCTTAAGGGAAATGAGTTTAGTTTTTGCCCATTGAGTATTATGTTGGCTGTAGGTTTGTTTTTAAGGTTTTTATTATGTTGAGGTATAATCCCTCTATTCCCACTTTGCTGAGAGTTTTTATCAAGAAAGAGTGTTGGATTTTGTCAAATGCTTTTCTGCATCGATTGATATGATTATGTGATTTTTGTCTCTCAATTTGTTTATGTGATGTATCATGTTTATTGATTTGCAGATATTGTGCCATCCTTGCATCCCTGGAATAAATCCCACTTGGTCATGGTGTATGATCTTCTAATGTAATTGTGGATTCTATTTGCTAGGATTTTGTTGAGGATTTAACATCTATGTTCATCAGAGACACTGGCTTGTAATTCTCTTTCTTTGTAGTGTCTTTATCTGTTTTGGGGACTAGGCTAATGATGGCTTCATAGAAAAAGCTTGGAAGCGTGCCTTCCTCTTCCCCTTGAATTTATTGTAATAGTCTGAGGAGGATAGATTTTAGTTCTTTGAATGTTTAGTAAAACTCCCCCGTGAAGCTTTCTGGCCCAGGGCTTTTGTTTGCTGCAAGTTTTTTGATTACCTCTTCAATTTCCTCCATAGTTATTGGCTTATTCATATTTTTTTATTCTTCCTGATTGAGTTTTGGAAGTTTGTATTTTTCCAGAAATAGGTCCATCTCTTCTAAGTTGACCAGTTTGTTGGACTAGCATTGTTCATTGTATTTTTTTATAATCCTTTGTATTTCTGTGGGGTCTATTGTTATTTCACCTCTTTCATTTCTAATTTTGTTTATTTGTGTCCTCTCTCTTTGCTTCTTGGTGAGCCTGGCTAGCAGTTTATCAATCTTGTTTATCCTTTCAATGAACCACCTTGATATCTTGGTTTCATTGATCTTTTGTATTATTATTTTTTTTGGTCTCTATGTCATTATGAAGTATCATGTCATTTGCTAATAATGTGAGTTTTACTTCCTCTTTTTCAATTTGGATTCCTTTTATTTCTTCTTCTTATCTGATCACGATGGACTTCCACAACTATGTTGAACGAGAGTGGTGAAAGAGGGCATTCCTGCCTTGTTCCTGTTCTTAGGGGAAATGGTCTTAGTTTTTGCCCATTAAGTATAATGTTGGCTGCATATCCTCATTTTTTTGTGTTTTGTTTTGTTTTTGGATTCTTTTTCTTTTTGCTGTTATGATTGGGTGTTATTTCCCTCCTTATTTTCCAAATCTCTGGTTCGATCCTCTAATTTATCTACTTCACTGCTGATTCCCTGATTCTTCTTTTCAGTTAATATATTTTTTATTTCTGACTGGTATTTTTTATTTTTTCTAGTTCTACTATTATGTTTGCTAGCTTTCTGTTAATGTTCTCACTAAGAGAATATCCTATCTAATAAAAGAGAAACATGGTAATTAGTGTATGACCGCTACCCTTCCCATTGGCTAATCAGGGTGATATGCAAATTAACTGCCAGCAAAGATGGTGGCCGGAAGCCAGGCAGCTTGAAGTTAACATGAGGCTTGCTTGCTTCAGTGATGGAGGACTCCAACATTCCCCGCCTGCCTTGCCGGCCTCTGAGCTTGCAGTTTGAAACATTGTAACAAATATAGAAGCTAAACAAAACCCCAGAAACCTGCTTTCAGCGAGCAGGGATCTCAGAGCTGGAGTTGATACAGAGTTTCGATTATAGAACCCAAACAAACCAGATACCTGTTTTCAGCAGCAGAGGCCTCAGAGCTGGAGCCAGAGCTAAAGCTGGCCCAGAATTAAAAAAAGAAAGAAAAAAATGAGCGGTTGGGAGCTTCAGTCACCCACCAACCTGAAAACAGCCCTAAGCCCCTCACCCAGACTGGCCAGGCACCCCAGTGGGGACCCCCACCCTGATCCAGGACACCCTTCAGGGCAAACCAGCCACCCCCACCCATGCACCAGGCCTCTATCCTATATAGTAAAAGGATAATATGCCTCCCAGCACCGGGATCGGCAGAGCCACGAGGCTTCCCGGCACCGGGATCAGCGTGACAGGGGGCAGCGCCCAAACCCCCTGATCGCCCTGATGCTCTGTGTGTGACAGGGGACGTGGCCACAACCTCTCTATCCGCCCTGCTCTGTTCGTGACAGGGGAAGGCGCCCCAACCCCCTGATCGACCCTGCTCTGTGTGTGACAGGGTGCGGCGCCCTACCCCTCCCCCCCCACTGGCTCTGCTCTGTGTGTGACGGGGTAGAGTCATAACCTCCCCATCGGCCCTGCCCTGAGTGTAAGAGTGGCAGTGCCCCAACCCCCTTGATGGGCCCTGCTCTGTGAATGACAGGGGGCAGCGCCCCAACCCCCTGATTGGCCCTGCTCTGTGCATGACAGGGGTGGCACCACAACCTCCCCATCGACTCTGCCTTGTGTGTGACAGGGGGCGGTGCCCCAACCCCCCAATCGGCCCTAACCTGAGAGTGACTGAGGGTGGCATCGCAACCTCCCAATCCGCCCTGCTCTGTGCATAACATGGGGCGGCGCCCCAACTCCCCAATCGGCCCTGCTCTGAGCCCGACCAGGGGCTGCACCTAGGGATTGGGCCTGCCCTCTGCCACCCGGGAGCAGGCCTAAGCCAGCAGGTCGTTATCTCCTGAGGGGTCCCAGACTGTGAGAGGGCACAGGCCATGCTGAGGGACCACCCCCCCCCTCGAGTGCACAAATTTTTGTGCACCGGGCCTCTAGTCCTATATAATAAAAAGCTAAGAATGAAGGAAGGCCCTGGCTGGCAGCCAGAAGGCCCCAATCAGCCCTGATTGCCTGCCAGGTCTAGGGACTCTACCCATGCAAGGATTTCATGCACCAGACTTCTAGTAGTCAATAAGATTGTAATAACTATATATGGGGTCAATGGTCCCTAGATTCATTAAGGTGATCATTTTGTAAATGATATAACCACTGAATTGCACATTGAAACTTTGTATGGTATAAATTTTCTGTGTCTGTGTCCACTAAACTTATATGAAGTTTGGAGAAGACAGCCATCTAGAAGCTAAGGAGAAAGGCCTACAAAGGAATCAACCTTGCTGATATATTGATCTCATATTTCTGTCCTTCAAAACTATGAGAAATAAAATTTCTGTATAAGCCACCTAGTCTGTGATACTTTGTCATAGCAGTCCTTGCAAACTAATACAATTTTTGGCTGCTTCTTTTGAGAAGTCAGCTATCTGTCTTACTTTTTATCCTTAGAAGATATGTATTTTTTTCTGGAAAATTTTAAGGTTCTCTCTATATCTTTTTTAAAATCCTCACTTGAGGATATGGTTTTATTGATTTTTTTTTTTTTTTTTTTTTTTTTTAGAGAGAGAGAGAAACAGAGAGAGTGAGAGAGATGTGAGAGAGAAGCATTGATTGTTTGCCTCCTGTACATGCTCCAACCTGGAATAGAACCCACCACCTAAGTATGTGCCCTGACTGGGAATCAAACCTGCAACATTTTGGTGTATGGCGCAATGTTCCAACCAACTGAGAACCCGGCCTGGGCTCTATGTCTTTTGTTTTTGACATGTTAATGTGATAAATATAGGTATTATTTTTGTTTTATTCCATTTGTGATTTGTAGTGGTCCTTGAAGCTATGGATATCTTTTGTCAGTTTTGTAATATTCTTGGCCATTATCTCTTCAGATATTGATTATTTCCTATTCCTTTACTTCCCATTTCTAGGACTGTGATTTCATGTATGTTTAAAAAATGTTATCATATGTTCTTTTATTTCTATTGCTTTGTGTCTCTGTTTCAGTTTGGATAGTTTCTTCTCATTTATAATATAAACCACCATATTGTTTTGGCTATGTGTAATCTGTTACTAATTCCACCTATTTAGTTCATAATTTGTTATTTTCATTTTGTTTTTTGCCTAGTTGTCTTTCTCTGATCCAGGGATTATTAACAAAACTTTAAAGATACGATTTGAGACTTTGGAAATAATATATTTCTTTAGAGAGGACGTAGTTTTGTTTCTAGTAGGCATTTCATATATATGCAGATCACTTTAAAGCAAATAAGAATTCATTTGATTCCAAATGCTGGGTTTAGTTTTTAGTTTTTTGTTTTTTGTGTTTTTTTTTAGGGGGAGGATCTATTTTAAGTTTATCTTTACATTTAAGGATTGCCTTTTAGGCCCCCATTGAAAGCGTGAAGCCATTACTCCTTATGGTCATTTATATACAATCCAAGCACAATTTTCTCCTAAGCTTTTTAGCCTCTCAGCTGTTGCTTTTAAATCAGCAAATATTTCACATTAAAAAGAGCACCAAATGTTGCACTTACCTCTCTGATTCTTCAGGTTATGCTATCATCTGGGACTATTTGCTCTTAACTTCAAGAATTTCTTTAAGTATATCCTATAGTGAGGGTCTGCTAGAAATAGAGCCTAATCCATTCCTGTTTGTTTTGGAACAGCTGTGTTCCATTTTCATTTTGGAAGCTTATTTCAGTGGGTATAGAATTCTGGGTCAGCATATACCTTTTGCTATTTAAAGATATTGTCCCATTTTTGCAGCGCCATTTAAGTTTTGTGTTTGTTTGTTGTTGTTTTTCACAAACACCATTTATGGGGGAGAATGCCTTTACTCCATTGTATGCTCTTGCCTCCTTTGTCAACTATTAACTGACCATAAAGATGTGGGTTTATTTCTGAGCTCTCTGTTCTGTTCCATTTATATGCATGTCCTCATGCCAGCACCAGGATGTTTTGATTACAATGGCTTTGTAGCATAGTTTGATATCAGGTATTGTGAAACTTTGTTATTCATTCTCAAGATTGCTGAGGCTATTCGGAGTATTTTTTTGGTTCCATGTAATTTTTGGAATATTTGTTCTAGATCTGTGAAATATGCTTTTTGTATTTTAATAGGAAATGTGCTGAATCTATAGATTATTTTGGATTGTATGGACATTTTAATGATGTTAATTCTTCCTTCCAAACATTAAACAGGATATATGCTTCCACTTATTTGGTGTCTTCCTCGGTTTCTTTGTTCAATGCCTTATAGTTTTCTGAGTACAGTTCTTTTACGTCTTTGGTTAAATTTATTCCTAGGTAACTTATTTTTTTGTTGCAATAGTAAATGGGATTGTTTTCTTAGTTTCTGTTTTCGATAGTTGATTATTGATATATAAAAATGCCAATGATTTCTGAATATTAATTTTGTATTCTGCTACTTTGCCAAATTCATTTATTAGATCTAACAGTTTTTGGTGGAGTCTTTAGGGTTTTCTATGTATAATATAATATCTTCTGTGAATAATTCCTATTTTATTTCCTCCTTTCCAATTTGGATCCATTTATTTCTTCTTTTTGTCTGATCACTGTGGCTAGGACTTCCAGTACTATGTTGAATAAGAGCGATGAAAGCAAACATTCCTTTCTTGTTCCTGATCTTAGGGAAACACTTAGAGTTTGCCCATTGAGTGTGATGTTGGCTGTGCTGTCTTATATATGGCCTTTAGTATGTTGGGGTATGTTCCCTCTATAAGAGTTTTTATCATAATGGGTATGAATTTCGTCAAATGCCTTTTTTAAAGGTACATGCAAGAAAAATGAAACTAGACTACCACTTACACCATACATAAGAATAAACTCAAAGGGATAAAAGACTTAAATGTAAATAATGAAAACATAAAAATTCTAGAAGAAACTATAGGCAGTAAAATCTGTAAGATCTCGCATAGCTATATTTTGGCAAATATACTCCTAGGACAAGAGAAACAAAAGAAAAATAAACAAATGGAACTACATTCAACTGAAAAACTTCTGCACAACAAAATAAACCATCAAAAAAAATGAAAAGGGAACCCACTGTATTGTAGAACATATTTACAAATGGTACATCTGATAAGGGGTTAATTTCCAAAACATATGAAGTCTTCATACAACTCAACACCAGGGAGACAAACAATCCGATTAAAAAATGACCAAAGGACCTAAATAGATATTTCTCCAAAGAGGACATACAGATGGCCAATAGGCATAAGAAAAGGTACTCAACATCACTAATCATCAGACTGATACAAATGAAAACCACAATGAGATGTTATCTCACACTTGCTAGAATGGGAACCATCAATGAATCAACAAACAGCAAGCACTGTTGAGAATGTGCAGAAAATGCAACCCTAGTGCACTGTTGGTGAAAATGCCGACTGGTACAGCCATTGTCAAAAACAGTATGGAGTTTCTTCAAAAATTAAGAATGTAACTGCTTTTTGACCAAGCAATCTCACTTCTGGTAATATATCCTACGAATCCTGAAACACATATCAGAAACAATATAAGCACCTCCATGTTCATAGCAGTATTATTTACAATAACCAAGATCTGGAAACGCACCGAATGCCCATCGTAGATGAGTGCATAAAAAAGGCCTGGGTGAAAGTGGACTGAGAAGTGAAAATGGGGGCATCTGTGATAGTGTCCACAATAAAAATAAAGTTAAAAATATATTGTTCTAATGTCTTCTGGCTTCTATAGTTTCTGCTGTAAAAGCAGCCTAACATATCCATTGCAACTCTATTGATGTCTTTTCTTCTTTAGCTGTTTTATTTTTTTTTATTTTTTTTAAATATATTTTACTAGAGGCCCGGTGCACAAAATTCGTGCACTGGGTATATGTGTGTGGGGGGGAGTGTCCCTCAGTCCAGCCTGCCCCCTCTCACATACTGGGATCCCTCAGGCGTTGAGGCCCTCAGGGGACCCTCATTTCCCCCCATCACTGGTTCTGCCCCCAGCCCAGGCCTGATGCCTCGGCCAGAGGCGTAGACCCCCATCACCCTCCGATTGCCTGATCGGCCCCTTGCCCAGGCCTGACGCCTCCGCCAGAGGTGTCAGGCTTGGACAGGGGACCCCCATCTCCCCCTGATCACTGGCTCTGGCGCCCACCCAGGCCTGGGGCCTCTGGCCCAGGAATCATGCCTGGGCAGGGGACCCCTGTCTCCCTCTGATCGCTTGCTCCACCCCCTGCCCAAGCCTGACACCTCTGACCCAGGCTTAAGGACTGGGCAAGGGGACCATCATATCCCCCCAATCCCCGGCTCAGCCCCCCACCCAGGCCTGATGCCTCGGCCAGAGGAGTTAACCCTCATCACCCTCCGATCACCAATCACCGGATCGGCCCCTTGACCAGGCCTGAGGCCTCCGGCAGAGGTGTCAGGCCTGGGCAGGGGACCCCCAGCTCCCCGCGGTTGCAGGCTCCGCCCCTGCCCAGGCCCAATGCCTCTGGCCTAGGCGTCCGGCCCGGGCAGCAGGGACCCGCAGCTGCAGCGGCCTTGCGATCCTGGGCTTCGCTTTAGGCCCAGGCAAGGGACCCCTAGTTCCCGGGACTGCCAGCTTCGACTGTGCCCAGCTCCCATTGCTGGCTCCACCCCTACTTCCTGCTTTCACTGGCCAGGGCGGAAAAGGCGCCTGATTCTCTGATCATGGCTGGGGGGCAGGGCAAAGGCGGCCCCAGGGCCGCCTTTGCCCTGCCCCCCAGCTCTTAGCTCCCCCCTGGGTTTCCGATCACTGTCAGTGGCAGGGGGCTTCTTCCTGCTTTCCCTTTCGCCTCCCTGCATTGTGCCTACATATGCAAATTAACCGCCATCTTGTTGGCAGTTAACTGCCAATCTTAGTTGTCAGTTAACTGCTAATCTTAGTTGGCAGTTAATTTGCATATAGCCCTGATTAGCCAATGAAAAGGGTATCGTCGTACGCCAATTACCATTTTTCTCTTTTATTAGATAGGATTGGTTTTTTACAGAGAGGAAGGGAGAGAGATAGAGAGTCAGAAACATCGATGAGAGAGAAACATCAATCAGCTGCCTCCTGCACATCCCCCACTGGGGATGTGCCCGCAACCCAGGCACATGCCCTTGACCAGAATCGAACCTGGGACCTTTCAGTCCTCAGGCCGACGCTCTATCCACTGAGCCAAACCGGTTTCGGCTCTTTAGCTGTTTTAGACTGGGATTTGGTTTCAGTAGTTTGACCATGGTGTGATTTTCTTTTTATTGATCCTTCTCCGTTTCCTCCGCCTTTTGATCTGTGAGTTTATATATTTCATCAGTTTTTCAATTTTTTAAAAAATTATCTCTTCTAATATTGCTCTGTCTCATTCTTACTCTCCTTCTGATACTCCAGATATATATGTCTTTTTATTTCTATTTTTTCTACTTTTTGTGTTTTGGACATTTTAAATTAACTCATCTTTAGAGTTACTCATCCTGTCTTCTGCTGTATTTAGTAAAATTTAGTCCAATTCTGGTTCATTCCTGTTCCTCAGATTTGGTCCTCTTTGGCTTTTGACTGAGTAGTGGTTAACCTCATTTTCTCAGCCCTAAAATTTACATAAGAAGCAGTTCTGTTCTTTGGAAAATTTGAGCTTAGTGCTTTAACTCCTACCCCAAACAGCTTCAAAATCTGGCAAGTATCTTGTGAAACTCTGTATTTATGTCAGGCTTTCCACCCCCAGCAAGACTTGTATCCTGTACACTTAAGGGGATTTTAGTTTGCCATGTATAAATTTCTTGGCTGCTCCTTACTGTCTTGCACAAAGAACCTAGCTAACATCTCATGGTGCAAACTTGTCATTTGTTTGGAAATCTTTCAGTTTCCAATCCATCACATCTGTCAAAAGTCTACTGGTTTCTCTCTTCTACATTTGGTGCCTTTACCCAGGCCAAGTGTATTCTTACCCAACCTCAGCATCAGTAAATGCCTCCAAGGGCAATAAATGGTTAGCAATTATCAGCCCAGATAATAAGGGCTCTTCCTTTGTGGAATTTTAGTTAAATAAATTCTCATGGTTTCCATGGTGTCTTTATAAATAATACTTTTAAAATGTAACAGTTTTTATGTATTGATAAAACATACTAAACTAATCTTATTTAGAAGTATAGGTCCACTATTTTTTGTACTACAATATCCCTTATTCCGTGAGTCAGGCAGTCAATGTGGGAATTCTTTCAGTTGTTCAAGGCATCCATTCCATCTATTTATGCAAGAACTTGAATAATATTCATTATATATTTTGGGGTACATTAGGCCTCCTAAGAGTAGTCTTTGCCAAAAACTCCATTGAACCGCATACAGCATGGCCAGGGGTGAACCTGAGGAGGGGCGGTGAAGGATTAAAGAAGACAGATCAGAGAATACAGTTGGGGCCAAGTGGGACACTGTTCTCGGATGGAGCGACAGTGCCACAGCCTGCAAGCTGAGTCTTTATATTATAGTCGGATCCCAGGAGGCAAAGCAAGGGTGTGGTCAAGATGCTTACAATGTTCTCACGTGTTTCAAATCTACTTAATTACATGCACCCGAGAACTCTATCAAGCTTTGTTTTGGCAGCACTTTCTGCATCTCCCACAACCCATATCACTCAGCCACCTGGGCCCACAGGTTCGGACCACAAGGTCAAGCTTACATCCATAGGCTTTGGCTATAATTGTGCTGGGAGGGCTTTGCCCTCCAAGCTGGGACTTGCACGTGGCTTTGTCACAAGGGGACCATGCCCTCTCATTAGTTCAAGGCTTAAACCTGTCCAAAAACTGTAGTCACTCTCCAAAATGCACTTCTCACCTGAAATTTCATTTATTTCTATTCTGATAATGGAATAAATTCTGACAGTTATGGAATTGGCTGTCATGCATTTATGAATCCAAAGAAAATAGTGTTGGTTAAGTTAGTATAAGTATCCACTAATCTCACCCCACTCATCACCAACACTTTTTTTCTTTCCCCAGGTACTGGTGTGAAAGTTAATGGTTTCACATTGCTTTAGAAAGGCTAACAGGAATATTCATACTGTACCTTGTACTGATTAAGAGAATCTGTCATGAAGTGTGGTGAGCCTCCTGCTTTTCATGAGACTCTGCATTTGTGAACTGAACCAGGTCTGGGAGTAGGCTATAGGATCATAACTAAATAAGTAGTTCAGAGGCCTCTCTGATCAAATGTCTTTGAGAAATTTTGGGTTGCATATCAAGTAGCTCCTTAGTGAGTTTCTTGTTGTTTTTACTTTTATTACTGTACTTGAGGCTGGTACACAAAAATTTGTGCACTCAGGGGGTCCCTCAGCCCGGCCTATGCCCTCTTGCAGTGTGGGAACCCTCGGAGATGTCCACCCCAGTGGAGACCCTCACCCCATGGAGGTTTGGCCAGCCTGGGTGAGGGGCTTATGGCTGTTTTCAGGCTGGCCACACCCCCTTTAGGGTCGGGGGGCTGACTGGGGTGCCTGGCCAGTCTGGGTGAGGGGCTGAGGGCCGTTTTCAGGCTGGTCAAGCACCCTGGCAACGTAAGCTCCCAGCCTCTCCTTTTTTTCTTTTTCTTTTTTTTTTTTTTTTTAATTCTGAGATTTATTTACCTTCTATAATTGAAACTTTGTTGCCTTTAGCAGAGGCCTGTGGAAAGCTTGGCTTCCTCCATCGCCAGGGTCAACCCACTCCTGCTCACTCCAGCTTTGTGGCCTTGGCTGGCTGAAAGCAGGTATCTGGGGTTTGTTTACCTTCTATAATTGAAACTTTGTTGCTTTCAGTGGAGCTCAGAGCCAGGCCGTGTCAGGCAGGGAAGCTTGGTTTCCTCCATCACTGGAGCAAGCAAGCCTCCTGCGCGCTCCAGCTCTGTGGCTGCCGGCCACCATCTTGGTTGGGTTAATTTGCATATAGTCTCTCTGATTGGCTGCTGGGCGTGGCTTAAGGCATAGCGAAAGTACAGTCAGTTTGCATGTTTGTCTTTTATTAGTATAGGATAATTAGAGATATTTGCATTTTGAAAATTTCTTCAGGATATGATGACTATACCTATTCTTTTGCTTATCCATAGCCACTTTGCTTCTTTGATTAGGGTCTGCCTCTAGGCTGAGCTACTTCAAAGATCTCCAATCCCAATCCATTACAGCTGCAATCCTTCTCTACCAGATTTTATGCCCTATAGAGAACTGCCTGTTGAGTGATTTTTTAAAATTCTAGTGCTTCTTTCACCAATATATTCCATGGGGATATTTTGAGGAACAGGAGAAAATATAGAAAGAAGAAAGAAATTATACTTGTAATTCTGGGATAAACCCTATTTGATCATGTTGGATTATTCTTTAATAAACATTATGGCTGGATTTCAGCTTCTTGTGTTATTTGGGATTTTAACAGCCACATTCATAAATTAAATTAGTATAGTTTCTTTTCTGTGCTAAGTTGGGTTATGAATAGTTTCATCTTATTCTTTGCACTCTGTTCCTTAAAACTACAAGTTTAATTTGAAAGAAATCATTGACTACACTAACTGAATAAACTGTGTTTTAGAGGACATTCTTTGAAGAATTTTAAATTTATTCAAGTTTTCAATTTCTTGAATAAAATTTTGATGACCTTACATTTTTGAAAACCAAGTAATTTATTAAGACTTTCAAATATATCCACTACTCTCATAAATATTATTCTCTTATGATTTTAATTCTCTCTATACTCATTCTCTCAGCCTGTTGGCTTTACTCTCTTTTAGACTTGTAATAGATGTTTCACTAATTTTTAGAGTAGCTCCTAGATTTACATATGAAAATCGCTGTTTTCTCTTTTGTGTTATTACTTTTATTTTTTCAGATAATATAATGGTGAATATCTTTTTTTCTTCTTAGATCTTGAATTACCCCTTTAGTTCACTTATTTTTAATAATGAAAACTTTAAACTTATATATTTTTTCAATATGGTTTGGAAAAATTCTTTAATTTAAAAAAATAAGTTTTGTTATGAAGTAACATATAGTGGTTGCTTAGTATAACAACCATTCTTTTCCCAGCTATCACCAAAGTTTGGTTATTTCCCTCCCCTTTGTGCTATTATTCAGATTAATAGCTCTCCCCTTTTTGAGGAAAGGTCAAGAAGAGTTTTCATAGTGTTCTTGTGTAAATCATTATGATTTACAACAGTTTATTTGTAGCTTTAGGCTGTATCTATTTTTTACTGTTCAAAATAATGCACAATGAGTAAACTTGGTCATTTTGTGTTTTGCAGCATATCTTTGGAGTAGAATATAAGAAGTAGGAATACTGTGTCAAAGGGTAAATATTTGTGATTGCTTTCCAGGTATTTCCAAATTTTTCACCATAGGGCATTATATCAACATGCATTTATATTCTCAGCACCAATATACATGAGTATCTGTTATCCAGTGCCTCAACTGAAGTATATGTTGTCAAGCTTTCAGATTTTTTTCAATTAATTGAGTAAAGATGTTTCTCATTGTAGTTTTTCATCCATAACATCATTAATGTTGAATCATGTATGATGAAATTAATAAAACTTAATTACAAATATATAAACTTGTATATCCACCCTGCTTTCAAGACAAATAATATTGTCATCATTTCAGAAAGTTCTCTCGTATTCCTTTCCTCAATTCCTCACCTGTAAGCAACCACCTTTCTTATTTTGACCACAATAGATTAGGTTTGCCTATTCTAGAACTTCACATAAGTGGAATCATATAGTTTCAATTCCTTTGATTTTACTCTGTGTAATGTTTTAAAGATGTATATATATATATATATATATATATATATATATATATATATATAGTTTTATGTATCAATTGGTCATTAATTTTTACCACTAAATACTATTCCTTGTAGAATAAACAAATTTTCTTATTTATTATTATGTTGAATTACATTTGGATTATTTCCAGTTTAGTCATTCTAGTAAGTGAGGAATTATATATACTAGTAATTTATCCTTCCCTAATGTCTAATAATCTTGAATGCTTTTCTTCTTTTTAATGGCTATTTAATTATCTTCCTTTGCAAAGTATCTTATTAAATCTTTTTCTCATTAAAAAATAGTCTGTTTAATTATTGAGTTGTAGGATATATATATATATATATATATATATATATATATATATATATATCCTGGATACAACACCTTTGCCAGATAGATGCATTGAGAATATTGTCTCCCAATCTGTAACTCTACTATTCACGTTTAATGGTGTCTTTTGATGATCCCAAGTTTTAATTCTGTTGATATTAAATTGATCAATTATCAACTAACCAATTTATTTGGTTTTAATTTGTGCTCTTCATATCTAACCAAAAATATTTTTTGTTTAACCTAAGATTATGGAAATAATCTCCTGTGTATTTTTTATAGAAGCCTGATACTTTTAGTTTTTACATTTAGTCTATGACTTACCGCAACTTAATTTTTGTGTATATTGTGAAATAAAGGTAGAGCTTCATTTGTTTTCATATGGATATCCAGTTGCTTTAAAATAATTCATTGAAAAGATATTTCTTTCTCTTTTGAATTGGTATAGCATTGTTTGTTGAAAATAAATTGATTATATATGAATGGATGTTTTTAGATAATCTGTTATGTTTTATTTATTTATTTTCTGCCTTTATGGAATTAACACACACTTCAGCGAACTGTCAGTGTAAGTTTTCCAATATTGCAACATTGCTTTCACTATTATAAGTCATTTTCATTTCTATATAAATTTTGCAAGTAGCTGATCAACTTATATCAATAATTAGCATCTTAACAATATTGAGTTTTCTGATTCATTAATATGGCATAGCTCTCCACTTTTAAATTCTTTAGTGTTCAAGACTTGCCTGCACTTGGATAGTCTATTTCTAAGTATTTAAGTATTTTATACTTTTGGATCCTATTGTAAATGATATGGTTGTTAAATTTCTTTTCCCATGACTTAATCACCTCTCAGTGTCCCCACCTCCAAATACCGTCACCCCACCTCCAAATACCGTCACATTATGGGTTGGTTCTCAACGTATCAATTTTGAGGAGACACAAATAAATCTATCATTCACAAAACACTGGCCTGGAAGTGACACTCATTATTTCTTGCATTCTATTGATGAAAACAAGACACATGGGCGCTCCTGAATGCAGAAAGCAGTGTGGGAACAAGCAACAATATGTAGTCTGTGTCTGGACAGCAATTTCCATGTAATAGCCCTACAGATGGAAGGGAACATTAACTTTTGGTGGACCTGCCATATACTGAAGGGAACTATTAGTTAACTAGTCAGAAACTATGAGCAAGCCACTTTTTTATTGTCTTTATTGATGGAGGAGTCTGCAAAGTGAAAATACTCACTTTTCCAGCCCAAGTTCAGCTAAGGATGATGAGTGATGCATTTCTGGGACCATGATATGCAGCCAAAGCCCCTGTCCCTCAAAGAGAAAGCTTTTTGTCCCTTTAGTCTTCCATGATTTTGTTTGTTTGCTTTTGTTTGTTTGTTTGTTTTTGCCTGTAATGTGACCATGAGGCCACACCTGACAATCATGAGTATGAAGACTCTCACAAGAAGTGGAAGGAGTGTGGGCCAATGACATTGCTGGATGGTTGCATCAGCCTTGGTTGCCTCCCTTTGGGCATTTTTGTTATATGAGGAAATTAACTATTTCCTTCATTCTTTACTTGACTCTCTATTGGGGTTTCTGTTAGTTGTAGCTACAATCCTAACTGATATATAATTACAGTGACTGTCCCACCCATGCAATAAATTTTTCTTTGAGATAGTAGAACTATTCTTAAAGTAAATTATTTAACTAGTAGCTGTCTTCAGCTACGTTTACATCAAAAGTCATTTTAAAATTCACACCAGCCTGGCAGGTGTTGCTCAGTGGTTGAGCATTGACCTATGAACCAGGAGGTCATGGTTCAATTCCCGGTCGGGGCACATGTCCAGGTTGTGGGCTCATTCCCAGTAGGGGATGTGAAGAAGGCAGCCAATCAGTCATTCTCTCTCATCATTAATATTTCTGTCTCTCTCTCTCCCCTCCTTTCTGAAATCAATAAAAGTAGATTTTAAAAAATAAATAAAATAAAATAAAACTCACACTACCTCAAATTTTGTTGTATTCTTTGCACCAAGAGCACTAAAAAATGTGAATTCATAATCTAGCTGTTTCAAGAACCCCTTTTACATTAATTGGGCAAAGTAGTCCCTAGAAAATAAAATACTAAAATATCCAGTATTGGTATAAACACACATGAAAAATATACAAGAGAATAAAATCATTAAAATTATTTGTTACAATGTAGCAATTATGTATTATAAAAGGGCATATAGGAAAGGAAACAAAACTATTTAATTGGTGGAAAAATGAATTAATTATCTGATTTCAAAGACCAAAGCTGTGAGTACCTTAGGGAGAGGAAGAAAAAGTGCAAGAAGATATTTAGTAGAAGGAAATGAGAATATTGAGCATGGAGGTGATAGACTAGCCAAAGTGTCCTTTGATATCCAACAGAGCAGCAAGTATACCTTGCCAGGTTGGAAATTAAGAATCAGTTTACAAAAAATAGTTGAAAGATTATGCATCTAATTGCTACTCTCACTTCAAAAGCAGACACCTAACAAGACAGACAAATAAGTATCACTTTCAGGAATTTCTTAAAGTTGAAATGAATGTAACAGTTATATTTCCAGAAAAGGCCCAATTTGTCAAGTTAATGCTTCTGCAGAACTTTACCACTTTTACTGAGGAAAGGATTATTGCCCACTCCCACTTCATTTCTTGTGATGCTGACTCATTGGTTTTATTTTGGGGTCTCATAATTTAGAGACTAAGATTGTGTGCAAAAAAAAATTCATTCCCTTCTGATTTCCACTGCCTCTCTGAGCTTCATACAATAATATATAAATAAGACATTTATTGTATATACATTTTAAAAAATCGATATTGTTCTTTGTAACAGTTCCTCATTAGTGAAGACTGGCCCATAGTTTCTATATTAATTTTCCTCTGTCTCAAAGTGAATCGATGCTGTGCCACTCCTTCTTACTATTATTTATGACCTCCCAAAGTGTAGACCCTTAAAATTAAAACCAAAAGAAACATGATGTGTCGGAAAGCACTGATTCCCATAGTACAATTTTAAAGCTCCCTGACTAACAAAGTTATTGCAAATTTTAATTTTGTTACTATTTCCACATGAACAGATGTTTCTGCAGCCTGTCTGGTTACTAAATGTGGCTATTCGTCCCCTAGAACTACTTGTGGAGTAATAAGAGTCCATGTTGTCACATCATGGGCATAAATGCATGGAAACATCATTGGCACATGGTAAATTGGAAGGTACTTAGGGAAGAACATCTTCAATGTCATTTGGCAGTGGTTTATAGGCATTTAATTAATGCTCTTTTGCTAAGATTTGAGTGGAAAACAAAAATATATTTTAAAATATCATAATCTTTGACAAATTCACTAATATCTTTAGAAATATGTAATTAGTTTTTCAAACTTAAGTTTGTGAAACAATCTAGGCTTCCCATTTAACTCTTTACGTTTAAAGCTGAGTAGCATCCAATGGATCCGTGGCTTTGGCTAAATTAAAGAACTTACTTGTTATATTTTACTACATGATTCTTTCCAAAACTAAAATAATAGGCATAAGATTAAATTAAGAACAAATAGCATTAAAACTATGAAGATTTTAAAATATAGAATGAAATGAAAGAGAAAATTTAGACTGGATATCGAACTCTCTCTTTCTCCTTCCATCGCTCTCTTCCTTCCTCCCGAACCTCTTCCCTGCATGTTCTTTTCTCCTTTGTGTTCTTAGATGGAAGTCTGGCTCTGAAGTTGTGATTCTCTTTTACTCGCACAGCCCTGAGTACCCTAGACCCAGAAGTGAGTTGTTTCCAGGCTCAATAATGCAGCGTCCAGACCTTTTACCTTCTTCCTCCCTCTTGCCTCTTCAACTGTGAATCTTATTCCTTTTCAGAAGATTTTATCATCTACCGCTTCTCAGTATTGATGTTATCAAGGAACCTCTTTATTTCTCTACAGTCTGAGCCCCCTTTACTTATGGTAATTTTTTTCAATATTATTTTAAGGTTTTAATACAGAATGAGATGATTCTTTTTTTAATTTAAATTCTATATTGTTAAAAGTATTACATATACCTCTTTTTCCCCCCATTGATCTCTCCCCAGCCGTTCCCAATCCCAGCACATGCCCTCACACCCCTACTGTCTATGTCCATGGGTTATGCTTATATGCATGCATACAAGTCCTTTGGTTGCTCTCTTAGCCCCCCAACCCACCCTCTCCTGTCTACCTAATGAGGTTGGATAGTCTCTAAGATTTGGAAACAGCCTAAGTGCCCACCATCAGATGAGTGAATTAAAAAGCTGTGGTACATCTACACAGTGGAATACTATGCTGCTGTAAAAAAAGTAGGAACTCTTACCTTTTGCAACAGCATGGATGGACCTGGAGAGCATTATGCTAAGTGAAATAAGCCAATCGGAGAAAGATAAGTATCACATGATCTCACTCATTTGTGGAATATAATGAACAACATAAACTGATGAACAAAAAAGAGATGATTTTTCCAGGCCCTGGTTTCCAATTCTATGAATTCCTTTTCTGCAATAATCTTACACTCCAACCAACCTCAACATCTCACTCTCATCCTCTAGACCAGTAGTTCTCCTGTGGGTCGCAACCCCTTTGGGGGTCAAACGACCCTTTCACAGGGGTTGTCTAAGACCATCGGAAAAACTCATATATAATTATATATTGTTTACAGTAGCAAAATTACAGTTATGAAGCAGCAACAAAAATAATTTTATGGTTGGGGGTCACCACAACATGAGGAACTGTTTTAAAGGGTCACGGCATTAGGAAGGTTGAGAGCCACTGCTCTAGACCTTCACATAACCAATATCTGCAAAATCCTAATTCCATTCTATGACCACCACCTCATATCACTATAACTCCTTCCTCCTATGGTATTCCAACTTCAGCAATCCTTTGCAACCATTAAAAAACAATTCACTGATGCTACAACTTCTTATTTTCCTTAATCAAACTTGGTATTCTTTCTCTTCTTCACATGCTTCATTAAATTCTCTGGTCTTTATAAACACTCTTTTATATACACCCATGGTTCTCCTGCCTCAGGACATATTAGTCCTTCAAATTTGTTCTTCTTTTTCAAGAGTGTTTTGGTTTTGGGGTCCCTTGGGATCTCATATGAATTTAAGACACATTTTCAATTTCTGCAGAAATTGCCACTGGGAGTTTGATAGGTATTTTATTGAATCTGTTGATAGCTTTGGGTAGTAGTGTCATCTTAGCATTATGAAGTCTTTGAATTTATGAAAACAGAACGACTTTCCTTTTATTTGTGTCTTAATTTTTTTCAGCAATATTTTAGTTTTAAATATACTAGTCTTTTGCCTTCTTGGACCAATTTATTCCTAAGTATATTATTTATTTTGTTTATTTTCTATTAAACATGTCACCTGTGTACTCTATTGTGTGGTCACCCCCTGGTATAGTCTCCTGTCACAGTGTATTTTATCTTCTTTACTTTCTTCATCCTGTACCCAACCTCTTCCCCTCTGGTAGAATGTTATTTATTTTGATGGTATGGTAAATGGGATTATTTTCTTAATTTCCTTTTACAGTATATAGAGACACAACTGATTTTTGTTAGTGGATTTTTTGCTCCACAACTCTGCTGAATTTGTTTATTAGTTTTAAAGGTTTATTTATGAAATCTTTAAGGGTTTCTACATGTAAGACCATGATGTCTATTAACAAAGATAAATTGTACTTCTTCCTTTCTAATTTGGATTCCTTTTATTTCTTTTCTTTTTAATTATTATTTTTCCATATTGCCCTGATAGAACTTCCTGCACTATGTGAAGTAGATATGGCAAATTGAAGATCCTTGTCTTGTTCCTGATCTTTAGGGGAAAATTAAGTCTTTACCATTGAACATAAAGTCAGCTGCGAGCTTTTCGCATGTGGTCTTTATTATGTTGAGGAAGTTACCTTTCTATTCCTGATTTATTGAATGTGGAGTGTTTTGTTGTTGTTTTTTGATCAGGAAAAGATGTTGAATTTTTTAAAAATGCATTTGCTTCAAAAATTGGGATGACCATTTAGTTTTATGACTTTATTAATGTGTTGTATTATAATGATTGATTTTCATATATTGAACCACCATTGCATTTCAAGAATAAATCCCACTTGGTTCTGGTGTATAATTCTTTTGATATGCTCCTGAATTCTCTATTGGAATCTTGTTGAGGTTTTAGTATCAGTATTCGTGGTGGATATTAGTGAATATTCCTTGTAGTGTCTTTGCGTTTGGTATCATGGCTATGCTGCCCTCATATAATAAGTTAGAAAGTGCTCCCTCCTCTTTAGTTTTTTGGGAGAGTGTGAGAAGGGTTGGTGTTAATTCTTTTGTAAATGTTTGCTGAATTCAGCAGTAAAGTCATATGGTCCAAGTCTTTGTTGCTTTTGGGAAGTTTTTATTACTGTCTCAATCTTCTTACTAGTTATAGGTCTCTTTAGATTTTCTATTTATTTTTTAGTAAATTTGGGTACATCATGCATTTCTAGAAATTTGCCCATTTCATCTAGGTTTTCTTCCTTCTGCCAATTTGTGTTTAATGTACTTTTATTTTTAAGATTCCTTATGGTATAAAGTTGGGGTGTTGATTTGAGGTCATTCCTCTTTTAGAATGCATGCATTTATAGTTTTGAATTTCACTTATAACTGCTTTTGCCGCCTTCCCCAAATGTTTATATGTTGTGTTTTAATTTATTTGTCTCAAGATGTCATCTAATTTCTCTGGTGATTTCTTCTTTGATTCATTGGTTGCTTAAGAGTGTATTGTTTATTTTCCACATATTTGTAAATATTCTTGTTTCCTTCTATTACTATTTCTAGTTTCATTTTATTTTTTAATCTGGACAGGTACTTTGTATGATGTCAAATTTTTAATTTTATTAAGACCCTTTTTGTGGCCTACTATATGGTCTGTCCTGGAGAATATTTCACGTGCACTTGAGAAAAATGTGTACTCTTCTGTTGCTATGTGGAATGTTCTATGGATGTCAGTAAGTCCAACTGGTTTATACTATTGTTCAAATTCTCTACCTCCTTATTAATCTTCTGTTTCTTTTAATCCATATTGAAATGGTACATTGAAGTCTCCAAGTGTTATTACAAAACTATCTATTTCTTCATTAATTCTTTAAATTTTTTCTTCATTTATTTTGAGGTCTCTGTTTTATTGGTGCATATTATTTTTATATATTCTTGATGAGTTGACTTTTTATGTCAACATATAATGTCCTTCTTTGTCTCTTGTGAAAGTTTTAGATATAAAGTCCATTTTTGTCTGATATTAGCCTGGCTACCCCAGCTCTTTTTTGGTTACTATTTGCATGGAATAATTTTTGACATACCTTCACTTCATTCAAACTAGTTTCATCTTTAGATCTAAAGTGAATATTTTATAGATAGCCTATAATTGGATCATTTTATAAAAACAGGTTCTGTTAATTTCTGTCTTTTGATTGGTGAGTTGAATTTATTTACATTTAAGGTAAGTACTGCTAAGGAAAGACTTGTCCCATTTTACTATCTGTGTTTCTTTGTGTGTGTGTGTTCTTTTAAGATCAAAGCATTTTAATAAATAGCATTATTTTGGCAAGATTAGTAAATTAATAATATTTCTGTTTTTTTCATCACTTTTAATTTTCAATTAGAGTTTACATTTCATTTGTATTAGTTTCAGGTGTACAGCATAGTTGTAGACAATCGTATACTTTGCATAGTACTCCCCCTGATATTTCCAGTTCCCACCTGGCACCATACAGTTATTATAATATTATTGACTATAATCCTTATGCTGTACTTTACCTCCTTGTGACTATTTTTGAAACTACCAACTTTTAATTTTTAATTGCTTACCCTTTTCACCCAGCCCCCTACCCCAAGCACCTTCCCATCTCGCAACTATTAGCCTGTTTTCTATATATCTATGAGTCTATTTCAATTTTTTTTTAAAATTTTTTGTTTAGATTCCACATATATGTGAAATCATATGGTATTTGTCTTTCTCTGACTATCTTATTTCACTTAGTGTAATACCCTCTAGGTCCATCCATGCTGTCACAAATGGTAAGATTTCTCTGTACAGCTAAGTAATATTCCATTATGTAAATGTCGGGCTTCTTCTTTATCCACTTGATGGACACTTGGGTTGCTTTCATTTCTTGGCTATTGTAAATAATGCTGCAGTAAACATAGGGGTACATACATTCTTTAAATTAGTATTTTGGGTTTCCTCAGATATGTACCCAGAAGTGGAATTTCTGGGTCATAAGGCAGTTCCATTTTTTGAGGAAGCTCCATACTATTTTCCACTGTGGCTGTACCAGTCTGCATTCCCACAAGCAATGCACAAGGGGCCCCTTTTCTCCACATCCTTGCCAACATCTGTTGTTTGTTAATTTATTGATAATAGCCATCCTGACAGGTATGGGGTGATATCTCATTGTGGTTTTTAATTTGAATTTCTTTGATGATTAGTGATCATAAGCATCTTTTCATGTGTCTATTGGACATCTTTATGTCCTCTTTAGAGAAGTGTCTACTCAAGAGGTCCTCTGTCCATTTCTTAATTGGATTGCTTATTTTTTTGGTGTTGATTTGTATGAGTTCTTTATAAGTTTCAAATATTAACCTCTTATTGTATGTATCATTGCCAAATAGCTTCTCCTACTCACTAGGTTGACTTTTTATTTAGTTGATGGTTTCCTTTGTTGTGCAAAAAAAAATTTTAGTTTGATGTGGTCCAATTTGTTTATTTTTTCTTTTGTTTCCTTTGTCTGAGGAGATATATCAGAAATATATATAAGAGAGATGTCAGAAATTTTACTGCTTGCCATCTGTTTTTTTTATATGCCTCATAACTTTTTTGTTCCTTGTTTTCTCCATTACTGCCTGCTTTTGTATTTAGTTGTTTTTTATAGTGACATATTTTAATTCCCTTCTCATTTCTTTCTGTGTATATTCTGTGATAGTTTTCTTTTTGTTGCTATTGGGATTACGTATGACATTCTAAAGTTATAGTGATCTAATTTAAATTTATACCAACTTAAGTTCAATTGCATACAAAAAATAAAACTCTACTTCTATAAAGCTTCATCTTCCTTTTATGTTGTTGGTTTCACAAATTATATATCTCTTTATACTGTGTAGACAGTAACAAGATTTATAATTATTTTTATTCTAAATCATGTAGAGATTAAAAAGTATAATTATAAACCATAATTTAAATAAAACTGCTTTCATATTTACATATTTTAACCTATCCAGAAATCTTTGTTTTGTCATATGGCTCTGAGTTGCTGTGCAGGATCCATTCATTTCAACCTGAAAAACCTCCATTAGTATTTCTTATATGGCAAGCCTGGTGGGAAGTAACTCCCTCACTGTTTTTCTTTCTCCTGAGGAAATGTTATTATTAATTTTTGAGAAAGGAAGGAAGAGAGAGAAACATCAGTGTGAGAGGAAAACACTAATAGGTTGCTTTCCATACATGCCCTGATAAGGAATCGAAACCATAACCTTTTGGTGCATGGGACAATGCTCCAACTGAGCCATCTGGCCAGGGCTCCCTCACCTTTTGATTATCTGAGAATATTCTAATTTCTCCCTCATTTTAAAGGACAGTTTTACTGGATATAGAATTCTCAGATGACAGTTTTTTCTGTCTTTATACCCTTAAATATGTCATCCCATTGCCTTCTGGTCTCCAAGGTACCTTTTGAGAAAGAAGCTGATAATATTATTGAGGACTCCTTGTAAATGATACATTGCTTCTTGCTATTTTCAAAATTCTTTGTCATTGGCTTTTGAAAGTTTGATTAGGACATGTCTTGGTTTGGGTCTTGCCTGGGCTGTGAATAGTGTCCTAAATTCCGCCATATACACAGCTGCTTTCGAATGTCCCAATTTCCCAAAGAGTCTCACCCTAATGTCTCCGATAGGCCTCAGATGTCCTATGGTATGTCACTAGTTCTAACGTTTTGTCAAAGGTGTCTGTGGATTTGAAGTCACCTTTTAGCTTTTATGAGCCATGCCCACCGTTTTCCTGTGTTAGTTCTGTCTTCGAAGAATGCCTTGTGTCAGTTTCTCAGGTATTCCCCAGACAAGTTAGAACAGACACCCACAATAATTTGCAAATACAGTTTGTTCTGCTCCCTCTGATTCACAGGATACTGGAAACAGAGCTGCTGTTGGTTCAAGACCAAGACTGCCACCATGTTAGACGAAACCCCTTTTCTTTGATAAGCCTTTCTTACCTGACATCTAGAACACTTGTGGTGTTCATACCGTCATGAGAAAAGCTCCTCTCCCACAAACTCCAAAATCATCCAACTGCTAATTTGACTCCATACTTGTATGTTTTAAAGACATTCAAGTTCCAAAATCGAACTCCTGATATTTTCTTTCAAATAAGCTGCACTTGCAGCCTTCCGCATCTCTGTTGATTATAAACTTACACCTGTTCAGAGCAAAAGACCAGGGACCATTCTTGACTCTTGCTCTTCTCTCACTCTCTACATACAAATTGTTACCACATTTTTGGCTCTCCCTTTAAATCACACAGAATCCACAGCCACCAGCTCCTCTGCTTTCACTCTCCTTCCAGCTGGCATCATCTCTGTCCTGGATTGCTTTGAAAGGGAGTCCCCACTATCGGATATTGCCATTGTCCCTCTATTATTTAATGTCAACACAGCAGCCAAACTCATTGCTTTAAAATGTAAATCAGCCCTATCTGGTTTGGCTCAGTGGATAGAGCATCGGCCTGTGGACTGAAGGGTCCCAGGTTCTATTCTGGTCAAGGGCATGTACCTTGGTTGTGGGCACATCCCCAGTAGGGGGTGTGGAGGAGGCAGCTGATCGATGTTTCTAACTCTCTATCCCTCTCCCTTCCTCTCTGTAAAAAATCAATAAAAATATATTAAAAAATAAAGTAAAATAAAATATAAATCATGCCACAGCACTTGTCTGTTCAAGACTGTAATAAATCTCATTTTACTAATAAAAGCCAATGTTTTTAAGTGACTTATAAATACTTCTCTAAGTATGTACTAAGTAGCACCTGCATCAGAATCCCCAGTGTTGAGTGGTTGTTCTGGTTAAAATTCAGAGTCCTAGGCCTCATTGCAGACCTTCTGGATGACAATCTCTGGCAGTGGCTCTTAAGAATCTATATCTTAAACCCGCCTTCTGATGGCTGTTGTCTACACTGGAGGTTGAGCACCAATGGCACATACTGTGTATGATATGCCTCTCTTCCCTTGTCTCTCTTAACGCAGCTTTTACGATCCTCCTTGTTCACTCTGATCGAAGCACACTGGCATCCTTCATGTTCCTCAGGAACCTTTCCAACAGTCTTTGAGTGACTGCTCCTTCTGCCTAGAAAGCTCTTCTCCCAGACTACTGCATGGCTCACCTTCTCACTGACCTCAGATTTTTGCCTAAATATCATCCTCTTAATAAGGCCTTCTTGATCTCCCCTATTCGCACTCACTTCTTGCCCAGCCTCTCACATTCCTGCCTTTGCTCAAACCTCTTCAACTTTTTCTTTTTTTCTATGGAATATAAAACTCATAAATTCTGTATGCTATTTGTTAATCACATGTATTGTGTATGGTTTGGATTTCCTTCTAGAATATGCGCTCCGCGGGCAGGCGTTCTTGTTTTGTTCACTCACAGTTCTCTAGTGCCCACAACAATGTTAGGCATATATGGTGGCTCACTAAATATTTGGTATATATTATTTGCTGCAATAATTTATTTTTGTAGAAGTATATTACACATTTTTATTTTTGACTTGGAAAAACACGTTAAAGCCAGGATCAAGAAAAGTTCTTATAATAAGAATAAACATAACTATGAGAAGCAAACATCCAGTCATATTTGAAATGACCATATTTTCAATGGATATTTGTTTCTACTACAAAGTATACACAGAATTTGTCGGTAGAAGTTTTATAAAAGAAAACACTTTAAAACAAAGATTTGATAGAATAATATTTAAAAAGACTAACCATCTCCTTCATTAAGAAATACCCATAACTAGTATAAATTTCTTCTCTAAAAAAATTTTTGTGGTAAGCAATCTGTCATTTTATTTTATTTATTTATTTATTATCATTTTTAAATTTTGTATTTTCTTTCTTTATTTTTGGCTACTATTTTTCCCAAATATAATCTATAATCCTTTATTCCTTTTAAATAAAAATAACATGGAGCTGTTAAGTTCATCTAAAAATAAAATGCAGCTCTTAAATGTGTCAATTTTTGTATTCTACAATTGTCAATCTAGATATGTTTAGTTTGAAAGACTGAATAAACAAAATGGGAAGAGAAATGCATTGTCATTAAAATAATTCTGAAAAGTCACCAATTTTTCATAGAACTTTTAAGAAAGATGGACTAATTCTTCCTAGAAGTTACCATTTTGAAGACGGCTTGACATTATAAGATTAAATTGCAAGTTTATTTTTATAACTCAACCTGTTATTTAGTTGGGAACCCAAGCTTGAGTGAATTTTGAATGGCTTTGCTTTTAACTATGTATAATTTACAACTACTTATAACTTCTGTGTTGAGGTATTGACAATAAGAGATGAAGAAAGGGACTTGTATGTGAAAGAAATAGAGGCTACAGAAATTATCCTACTAATTCAAATCCCAGTGTTATGAACCTCCTAGCCTCTCAAATGAGTCCTTGCCATACATAATAAGTTAAGTAATAGTGCTTATTATAATCTATTGTAGAATTTTAATAGTCAACATATCATCAGTATTATAAAAAATAAACATTTTAATAAGTTAAAATTTAGAAAGGAAGTTTTGAAAGGAAAGCATGAAGAATATTATTCATTGAAAATAATCACTTCAAGATGGCAAAAATTAACTGCTCTCATTTTCATTGTTCTACCTTCTATTGTCATGGGCTAAATTATTCATTTTTTATTCCTGGCATACAGCATAGATTAGAAATGTTATAAATGTTAGTTGAATAAGAATGCGAGATATATTTTTAAATTATCTACGCTCAATTCTCCTTTTAAAAAATAGTCTCCAAAATAATTGGCTATTCTTCCTCTAGAGCACTGGTTCTCAACCTTCCTAATGCCACGACCCTTTAATACAGTTTCTCATGTTGTGGTGACCTCCAACCATAAAATTATTTTTGTTGCTACTTCATAACTATAATTTTGCTACTGTTATGAATCGTAATGTAAATATCTGATATGCAGGATGCATTTTCATTGTTACTAATTGAAGATAATTAAAGTATAGTGATTAATCACAAAAACAATATGTAATTATATATGTGTTTTCCGATGGTCTTAGGCGACCCCTGTGAAAGGGTTGTTCGACCCCCAAAGGGGTTGCGACCCACAGGTTGAGAACCGCTGCTCTGGAGGTTCTGAGGTATTGATAACCTAAGTTAAGCTCCTTAAGGTATTTATGCTAAACAAACAAGAGGTTTATTTAACCAAACAAAACTACTCACCCATTAGTTTTGATCAATTGCTTTGTGGTCACTTTCATTACACTGTTTAATTTGAACCACAATTAGACTTTACCCTTTTAAAAGATAAAGGAGATTCCCCAGCCATTAATTAAAGGATCTGATTACAGTTGGTTCCAAGATGGATGTTTCATACCTTCCACTGATGACCCAACTCAGCAAAATAGTATAATGCTAGTTTGAGAAGCACATATTGTAACTCTAATCATGAAAACTTTAGTTTCTTCCCAGAGCATGTGGACAGGGACTCATGGAATGCTTTCAGGTATGCTACCATAGCACTCTGCTCCCTGAACTCCATAAGGAATCACACAGTGCATACCAGCAAAATAAATCCATGAATGCTATTCTTTTATAAGAATATGAATTCATACATATAATTTATAATTTGAGTAAAATGGGAATAAAGTCTAAATGATATTCTGCATAAACCATTCTTGCTCCTCATTAAAGTGCTAAATTAAATACCAGATCTCAGCTTCCCAGATTCCCTGGAACATATTTGTCTCAAAGGCAATGGCAGAAATAGCTCAAAGATGGAAGTTTCTGCATCTTGGAGAGGTAGAACCTCAGCAATAGCCACCGGTTCTCTAGTCTGTTCTTAGTATACTTATGCTTTCAAATTCATATTTGTGTAACTCTAAAGCCCATATTATTTTTTTTATCTTTAAATTCTTTATTAGTTAAGGAATTACAAATGTGTCATCATCCACCCCATTAACCCCCATCCTCCCCCTCCCCACTCATGCTCTCATCCCCCTGTTGTCCATGTCCATTGGTTTGGCTTATATGCATGCATACTAAAGTCCATATTATTAAGACTACTAGAGGCCCAGTGCACAGATTCGTGTACCAGTGGGGTCCGTAGGCCTGGCCTGTGGGTATCGGGCCAAAACCGGTTCTCCAACATCCCCTAAGGGTTCCCAGATTGTGAGAGGGTGTAGGCCAGACCAAGGGACCCCACTGGTGCCTCTAGTATGCATATAAGATCTTTGGTTAATCTCTTACCACCCTCCCCCCTTCCTCATTCCCTCTGAGGTTCATCAATCTGTCCCATGTTTCATGCCTGTGGTTTTTGCTCCTGTGTTGAGCATCTGCCCTCTGGTGGTCAGTGCACATCATAGCTACTGGTTGGCCAGTCTGAAGGTCTGCCTGTCAGCTGGTCACTTAGGCATATATATATATGGTAATAATGATATGGAGTATTGATATTTTCAATATATTGCATTTACTGACACTCTACTAAACCCAGAAAAAATAAAATTCGAAATCCAATACTACCTTCAGTAAAAGTAGGATATAGCCATAGCTTCAACATACAGAAAGAAATAATACCTTCCCAATTTATAGCAAATTAAGGGAGGGCACAGGAGGTGATGTAAGTAGCAGATGTAGTTATGTCTAAAGGTAAATGATATGCCCCTAAAGCTTTAATGAGTATTTAATTTTCTTGGAACAACAATGTCTAGGAGCATGGATGGACCAAAGACAAAGGAGGACAGTCCTATAAAAACTTAGTTAAACATAATTTTAAAAAGTTAGTAGAAATGAAGGAAGAAATGAACTAATCCTCAATCAACTATAGTTAGGAACTTTAACTCATTTCTCTCAAGAGCTGACAGAACAAGCAGAAAAAAAAATTAGAAAGAACATAGAAGTTTTAATTAACACAACTACCGATCTTGACCTAATTGGCATATACTATTATTTGAATAGAAAGTGTCAAAGTAGATATCAAGTCACATACATGACTTTAGGGAGATTATATAAATATTTAACTATCAAATATTTGTATAGGTTAATGGAAGACATTGTTTGTCAAATTAAGACAGCTTCTTATATTTAATATGACTTGGTGATTAAGGGCAATCTTTCTAGAGCTAGATTATCTGGGTTCAAGTATGCCACACTATTTACTGGTCACAGAGCACGGTAATAGTTCTGTATTTGCTATCTGCCTGATACAGCTTAATTACCACCTGCTTTTGGCATAGTATGTGTGCATTATCAATAGATTTCCCAGGTATGCTGGAAAAGAATATATGTTTTAGAAAGTTGGTGTGTAGAGCCTCTATAAACACACATTAGCCCAAATCTGTCAAATGATCTATACTAGTATGTTTACTAATTTTTGTTTGCTCAACCTATCAAATATGGGTTCAAGTATGTTTGATTTGTTACTCAACAAATTCACCATTATATTTAAACTAGAAGCCCAGCGCATGAAATTCATGCACAGGTAGGGTCCCTAGGCCTGGCCGGTAATCAGGGCCAATCAGGTTCCACATCTCCCTGCCTCCCTGCCTCTCCCCCTCCTCCCTTCACAGCCTGTGTCTGCTGCCACCCACCCCCAGTTCCCCATCCCAGCCCGGGGGCCTGGCCCCGATTGGACAATGGGGGCCTGCCAGCTAGGGGGAGGGACCAGGAGCTGGGTTGACAGGCCCCATCAGTGATCAGGGTCTGCAAACTGGGGGCAACTCCTGCGTTGAGCGTCTTCCCATCATAGCAACCAGTTATTCCAGTCATTCCAGTCATTCCAGTCATTCCAGTCATTCCATCGTAATGGTCACTTAGGCTTTTTTGTATATAGATATTGTCTAATTGCCCTAGGTAGAAACTGTAAGAGAATATTGAGTGAAAATTGCAATAGTGGACATCCTTATATTGTTCTTGATCTTAGGGGAAAAGAATTTAGGTTTTTTTTTTTAATAATAAGTATGCATATCTTTTTATGCATATCTTTTATCAGGTTGAGGAAATTTTTCTATATTCTTATTTTTTTCAATGTTTTTATAATAAAAGATCTTTTTTTAAAAAATATATTTTATTGAGTTTTTACAGAGAGGAAAGGAGAGAGATAGAGAGTTAGAAACATCGATGAGAGAGAAACATCGACCAGCTGCCTCCTGCACACTCCCCACTGGGGATGTGCCTGCAACCAAGGCACATGCCCTTGACCGGAATCGAACCTGGGACCTTTCAGTATGCAGGCCAACGCTCTATCCACTGAGCCAAACCGGTTTCGGCCTTTTTTTTTTTTTTTTTTAAATAATAAAAGATCTTGTATTCTGTCAAATGCTTTTCTTGAGTCTTATGGTTACCATCCTGTAGTTTTCACATTCGTTGCTTTAATGAGGTTTCACTTTAATAAATTTTCTAATGTTAAGACCATCTTGCACTCCTGAAAAAAATCCCAATTTCTAATGGTGCATAATACTTGCTATATGTTACTAGATTCTATTTACTAATATTTTGTTTAATATATTTATATCTATAGTCATAAGAGATATTGGTCTCTTTTGTGTTGTGGTTATAACATCTTCAGTTTTAGTATTGGTAATATTGGCTTTATAGGATGAGTTGAGAAGTGTTTCCTACTTTCCTGTTTTTAGAAGAGTTTATGCATAATTAATATTAATTCTTTAAATGTTTGGCAGAATTTGTACCTAATCTTCTTTCTAGGAAATTTTTACATTACTATTTTTCTTGAGTCAGTCTCAATATTTTATGTTTTCCTAAGAATTTTTCCATTTCATCTAAGTATCTAATTTTTGGTGCCTATATTTGTTCATAGTATTTTACTGTGATTCTTTTTTATAATTTCTATAAATTTGGTAGTATTATCTCCTTCCTCATTCCTTATTTTAATTATTTTAGTCTTTCCTCTCTCTCATCAATTGAAGAGTAGAATATGACCTTAGGTAAAGTGTAGTGAAAGATGTTTGCTTTATAGAAATAAATATATTAATAGGAAACTATTATTTTCCCAACCAAATTATTTGACTCTGTCTTCAAGCAAACCATATATAACTTTTCAAATGTTCATAGCAGCATAATTCACCATAGCTCAGATTTGGAAACAGCCTAAGTGCCCATCAATAGATGAGTGGATTAAAAAACTGGTACATCTACACAGTGAAATACTATGTGGTGGTAAAAAAGGAGTCCTTACCATTTGCAACAGCATGGATGGAACTGGAGAGCATTATGCTAAGTGAAATAAGCCAGTCAGAGAAAGATAAATATCACATGATCTCACTCATTTGTGGAATATAATGAACAACATAAAGTAATGAACAAAAGCAGATCCAGAGACAGAGAAGCATCAATCAGACCGTCAAACCTCAGAGGGAAGATAGGGGAGGGTGGGGGTAAGGGAGAGAGATCAACCAAAGGACTTATATGCTAGCATATAGGCCTAACCTAAGGACACAGTCATCAGAGGTGTGAGGGCATGAGTGGGGGGGATGGAGGGTAATGTGGGGATAAGGACACATATGTAATAACTTAATCAATAAAAAATTAAAAAAATAACTTTATAATAAAAGTGGTAGATACAATAGCAATATGTGATTATAAGAAGTCATTTTAGCAATATCATTATTGATAAAAAAAAGCTAACAAAGACACCATCTTTTGATTTTTACTGTTGTTTTACACAAATTGTTTGCAAATTGTGATAGTTTTAAAAAGATTAGTATGCACGATAATCTAGTAAAATCATTTTTATCTCCTAAACTTTTAAAATCTTAAAAAATATATGCTTCTTACTATTATCTCATTTCTTTATCTACAAAACAAGATTAATTACAATAATCTGGGGATATTTTGCTGCAAAGATTCAAAATTTAAAGAAGAATCTGGAATGTAATTTTTGCTACTTAACAAGGAAACCTTATATAATAAAAGGCTACGTTATTCAGATGCTGAATATCCCAAATGCTTAATGTTGTTGGAGCTGTGGCATGCTGCAGAAAGTTAAATAGTTCACTATATGCAGTCTGTCCTTTATTTAATCAGTACTTTAGAAAGAAAGAGAGAACAACTAGATCAGGTGTCACAAGTCATCCATTTTTTTCACCCACTATATTTATAAATGCTTTTCCCTAGGCTTTGCTTAATTATATTTTTGGGTTCCAATATATATTTATTTTTTATTCTTTATTATTGAAAGTATTACATATGTTCCCCTCTCCCCCCATTGACCTCTCACAGCCTGTCCCCACCCCCCAGATAGAACTTCAACCCCCATTGTCTGTGTCTATTGGTTATGCATATATGCATACAAGTTCATAGGTTGATCTCTTCCCACCTGCCCACCCTCCCCTGCCTTCCCTGGGTTCCTGTATATTTTTAATCAAGCTGAAATAATGAGCATTCTTCCAAACACTGAATGCTCAGTAAGCCTGTTTGTTGCCCTTGGAAAAGGTTCTACTGTCATATGTGGTGGCCTGTATTCCAGCTCCCATCGTATTTCTGTGTGTAGTCAGGGTACCAGCTCAGTTTCCAAAAAGCAAAAGTTAAGCAAAGAAAGGAATCATCTCAATTAATTTGATATTCACTATTAAGAAAATCCATTAAAAATAAGCCTGAACATGAAATAAAGAAATACTCTTAGTTGTATTAATTAGATAAAAAAAGAAAGAAGAAACAGTGTCTAGTTTTGGAACCTTGCTAACCTCCAAATAAGACTTGCCTTCCAGATTTATCTTTTTCTGACTATGGTCTTTAAAAGAGTCCTAAATTTAGCCTTTTCTTTTGACTACTAGACTTGAGAGACACTATATTCTCACCAACTTACAACTCAAAATTTGAGCCTTTCCAATTTAGAACTTAGAGCCCTATTTTCTTTATACCTAACTCAACTCAGAACCTTCTTATCATACTGTTAGCATGTTTTAAAAATCTTAGTAACAATTGAGAATAACATTTACAGTAACAATCATAACAGTAAGTCCCTTCAATGGCTGGAATTATGTTTTACCATAGGATGCATTCAGTAAATATTTATTAAAAATAAAGTAGAAAAAATAATAATTTATGAAAATTACACATTGCCTATCATGAACATTGACAGCTGTCAATTGAAGTAATTATGAAGGTTTTATATAGGAGATATGTTCACAGGGGAAAAGTTCAGGTATCATTCATAGGCTATTCCATGTCACAGGAAGTATGAGTCCAATTTAGAGCCATTTTTTCTTACGTTACCAAATAAAAAAAGTCTGAAAACCAAATGAGCTACCAACTTACATTAACATTGGTTCAAGCTATTATTTTTTAGTTTGATTGTTTGCAGAAGTAGGCACAAAAAAGTATTTCCCTGATGTATCATCACCAAGCATCTCCCCACAACATACACACCATGATATGGACTCTGTACAAGTTAAAGATTAACTTTAGGTGAGAAGACAGGTAAAAAAATCATCACCTTGGTTCAGATTTTCTAATTCCTGTCACTGAAAGCAGTTCACAAATGCAAATAAATTGGAATATATGTGGGGTTCTATTCTTGTCTTTTTATAGAAGAGAAATTTTGAGAATAAATGTTTAATTGTTAAAGGAAAGAGCTTGTTGGAATTTCTACCATCTACTAGTAAAATGATAGTAACAAGTATGTATCACGATGTCAGGGAGTACTAGACTTATTAGGGGGCCACTTTTAAATTATATAAATGTCTAATCACTATCTTATGCACCTGAAACAAATATAGAATAATATTGACTATCAACTGTAATTGAAAAATGAAAATAACTTTTACAGTAACAATTGTAATAATAATTTCTTGTTCAGCTCTGCAGAATCCCATATAAGGGAAATCAGACCTTTACTCTTGGCTATAATGTGATTTCAGTCTCAACAATATAACTGCCATTTCAGCTAATCACAAAGCATTACCATGTAAGCACTTAGTAGGTGTACCACTCAATAAGGCAGATTTTTTTCAATAGATGGAGTTACACATATGTTGATATATATATGCGATTTGATATGTATGCTATTTTGTTGTATTGATAACAAGCTTCAAAACTTCATATGTCAAATTTGCTGAAGGTGTTAACATCATAGATATTTTTACACTTAAAAATGTCAAATTTCGTGCCAAAAAAAAGAGCATTTGTGGGAAGTTATAATTCATTACTTGATTTTAGAGAAAAGCGCTGCTGAATACTTCAGGAAGCTTATGGTGAACATGCTCCATCTCAAGATACTTGTGAACTCTGGTTTAAACACTTTAAAAGTGATGACTTCTATGTGAAATACAAAGAACGTCCAGGTCAACCAAAAAAGTTTGAAGACCAACAATTACAAGCATTATTGGGTAAAGATGCGTGTCAAACTCAAAAACAACTTGCAGAAAGATTAAACAATTTCTGATCATTTACAAGCAATGGGAAAGATTTTAAAGGAAGGAAAATGGGTGCTACATCAACTGAATGAAAGACAAATGGAAAACCGAAAAGTCATCAGTAAAATGTTGCTTCAATGGCATGAAAGAAAGTCTTTTTGCATTGAAAGAAAGTCTTTTTGGTGATGAAAAGTGGATTTATTTTGAGAATCCCGAATGCACAAAATCATGGGTTGACCCAGGTCAACCATCAACATCGACTGGAAGGCCAAATCACTTTGGAAAGAAGACAATGTCCTGCGTTTGGTGGGATCAGGAAGGTGAGGTGTATTATGAGCTTCTAAAACCAGGTGAAACCATTAATACTGATCGCTACTGACAACAAATAATCAATTTGAACCATGCTTTGATCGTGAAATGACCAGAATGTGGCAGAAAACATGGCAAAGTAATTTTGCTTCATGATGACGCACCATCACACACTTCAAAAACCAGTTAAAGACATGTTTAAAGATCTTGCCTGGGAAGTATTAACCCACCCGCTGTACTCACCAGACCTTGCTCCCTCAGATTACCACTTGTTCCAATCGATGCCACTTTCTGAGCAGCACTTCAAAACATACAAAGAAGTGGAAAATTGGGTCTCTGAGTGGTTTGCCTCAAAACAAGAGAAGTTCTATTAGGAACGGTATCCATAAATTACCTGAAAGATGGAGGAAATGTGTAGCTAGCGATGGACATTACTTTGAATAGAGCACTTTTGATGTATCTCTTGAAATTATCGTGTGTTTTTTTTATTACAAAATCTGCCATTATTACCCGGTACACTTAGTACTCTATAGCAAACACTGAGCCAATTCTTGGGGAGAGAGAGTAACTATAATTTTGTCCATGTTTCAAGGCAATTGTCTTAGTCCGTTCAGGCTGCAATAACAAAATACCACGACACGGAGGCTTATAAACAACAGAAATTTATTTTGCACAGGTCTTGAGGTTGGGAAGTGTAAGATCACAGTGCCAGCAGAGTGTGATGGCTGGTGAGGGCCCACCTCCTGGTTCAGAGGCAGCATCTTCTTATGGTGTCCTCACATGGTGGAAGCATCAAGAAGGTTCTCTGGGGCCTCTTATGTAAGGGCACTACTCCTACTCATGAGGGCTCCAACCTTGTGACCTAATAGCCTCCCAAGGGCTGCACCTCCTAATACTGTCACCTGGGGGATTAGGATTTCAACATATCCATTTTGATGTCACACATTCAGACCACAGCAGTGACATTCCACTGGGGAAATTGACCATTACAAAGGTTGTTCTAAGTGCTACAACAAGGCCTTCGATGGAGTAGTGTTTGGGTGACGTGGTGGAATATCCAATTCATTAAAGTGGCTTCTAAGTTAAAAATTGGAAGACAAATAGAAAAACTGAGTTATACAAGGAAGAAAACACATGGAACTAAGGTATTCAAAACAATAATTACTTTCTAAGTCATTGGGTTTTTAAAATTTTTTCTTTATTTCAATTTTTTACGTTTTTTCTATATCTAAAAATAAATTTAAATTCCTAGCACTTTATACATACCAAACAGATGAACTGTCTTTTATTCATTAGAGCACACTGATAATGCACACAGGCTCTCAGCTTCTGGGCAGGTGAAAGCTATCATTATCCTTCTGAAATTCCTTCTGATAAGGAAACAGCATTTCACAGAAATATCATAGTTTACAGGACAATTCAAAAGAACCTGCCCAAATCATTTGAAATAGAGAAAGAGATAGATTAAAAGCAAATGTTTGTTTTTTTATTTTGTTTTTTGTTTGTTTGTGCATTTGTGTGTGTTTGTTGCTATTGAGTTGTAGGATTTCCATAAGTATTTTGGATATTAACCTCTTATCAGATATATGGTTTGCAAATATTTTCTCCTATTTTAGGGGTAGCCTTTTCACTCTATTGTTCCCTTTATTGTGCAGAAGCTTGTTAGTTTGATGTAGTCCCACTTGTCTATTTTTTCTTTTGTTGCTTGTGCTTTTGCTGTCATATCTAAGAAATCATTGCCAAGACCAATGTCATGAGATTTTCCCATGCTTTCTTCTAGGATTTTTATAGTTTCATACCTTATATTTAAATCTTTTATCCATTGTAGCTGGTATTTGTGTAGGGGTTAAGATAAGTGTTCAGATTCATACTTTTGCATTTGAATATCCAGTTTTCCCAGCACCATTTGTTGAACACCATTTCCTTTCCCCATTGTGTACTTTTGGCATCTTTGTCACAGATCAGTTGACTATATATGGCTGAGTTTATATCTGGGATTTATGTTCTGTATCATTGGTCTATATGTCTATTTTTTATGCTAGTACTATAATATTTTCATTCCCATTGCTTTGTAATATTTTGAAAACAAAAAAATGTGGTATTTCCAGCTTTGTTATTTCTCAAATTTTGGCTATTTGAGGTGTTTTTATTTTTCATATAAATGTTAAGATTTTTTTTAATCTGTGAAAAATGATATTGGGATTTTTATAGGGATTGTGTATATCACTTGGGTACTAAGGGCATTTTAACAATATTAATTCTTCTAATCAATGAACATGGAATATCTTTCCATTTGTTTGTATTTTCCTCAATTTCTCTTATCACTGTTTTGTAGTTTTCAGTGTACAAGTTTATAGTTAACTCCTAAGTATATTATCCATTTTTATGTGGGATTGTAAGTGGGATTGTTTTCTTAACTTCTTTTTCACATTGTTTCTTCTTAGTGTATAGTAGCACAACTGGTTTTGTATGTTGATTTTGTACCCTGCAACTTGAATGAACTTATTTATTAATTCTAATAAGTTTTCTACATATAAGATCATTCATCTGTGAACAGAGATTTTACTTCTGCCTTTCTGGCTTGTATGCTTTTTATTTTTATTTTTTTGTTTTTTTCCTAATTGCTCTTGCTAGAACTTCTAGTAGTATACTGAATGGAGTGCTAAGAGTGGGCAACCTTGTCTTATTGCAGATCTTAGGTTAAAAGCTTTCTATTTTTCATGGTTTTTCATGATGTCAGCTGTGGTCTTTTTATATCTGACCTTTATTATGTTAGACCTACATCCATTCTATACCTAATTTGTTGAGAGTATTTATTATGAAGTGTGTTTAATTTTGTCAAATGATTTTTCTGCATCTATTGAAATGATCATATGAATCTTATTTTTCATTCTGTTAATGTGGTATATCACATTAATTGATTTTCCTTGTGTCCTGGGAATAGATCCCACTTGTTCATGGTATATGATCCTTGTAATGTGCTGTTGAATTCAGTTTGTTAGTATTTTGTTTACGATTTTTTACATCTATGTTTATCAGAAATATTGGCCTATAGTTTTTTTATGGTGTCCTTGTCTGGCTTTGGTATCAGGGAAATGCTGTCTCATAAAATTACTGTGGAAGTGTTCCCTCTCCTTTTGTTCCTGGAAGATTTTGAGAAGGATTGGTGTT
Source organism: Myotis daubentonii (assembly GCF_963259705.1). Taxonomy (NCBI): domain Eukaryota; kingdom Metazoa; phylum Chordata; class Mammalia; order Chiroptera; family Vespertilionidae; genus Myotis; species Myotis daubentonii. The sequence continues at coordinate 131,592,744 of NC_081840.1, read as the reverse complement.
GATTCTTCTGTAAGTGTTTGGGAGAAATACCCAGTGAAGCCATCAGATCCTGGACATTTTTTACGGGCGTATTTTTTTTATTACTGATGCATTCTACTTCCTTGTAATTTGGACTGTTTAGATGTTTTGTTTTTTCATGATTCAGCCTGAGTAGGTTGTATGTTTCTAGGTATGTATCCATTTCTTCTTGTAACTCAATTTGTTGATATACAAGGCTTCATAGTATTATCTTACTGGACAAAGAGCATAGACATTTCTCAAAAGAAGACATACAAGTAGAAATGGGTCCACATCACAAATATATAATCAAAGAGGTGAAAATTAAAACCATGATGTATCACCTCATACCTGTTCGAATGGATATTAATAAAAAATAAGTTAACAAGTTTGGCAAGGTTGTAAAGAAATAGGACTCTACCTTAAAGCCGTGCAGTCACTATGGAAAACAGTTGGGAGTTCCACAAAAATGAAAAATACATCTCCCATATCTTTCAGCAAGCCCACCTCTGGGTACATATGCAAAATAATGGAAATAAGGATCTCAAGGAAATATCTGCATTCTCATGTGCATTGCCGCTATATTCACAATAGCCAAGATATGGAGACACCTTAAAAGTCCATAGAGTGACATGCAATTCAGCCTTAAAAGGGAAGAAAATCCTGCCATATGTGACAACATGGATGAACCTGGAGGACATTATGAAATAAACCAGCTCCAGAAGATAAATTGTATAATTCCATTCATGTGAGATTATGAAATAATCAAACACACAGAAACAGAGTAGAACAATGGCTGACAGGAGTTAAAGGAGAGTTGCTGCTCAACGGGTATAAAGTGTTAGTGAGGCAAGATGAACAAATTCTAGAAATCTTCTATAAAATATGTCTATAGGTAATACTAGTGTATTATGCACTTAACATTTTATTGCTATTTGATATCATTAAGATTAGACTGAATTTAAATTTAGCCCTTGGGTTATAGTTGCTCACTCTCTTTATGGAATACTTTTACACCAAAGTCTCAATCATGGTTTTGTTTATTTATTTATTTTTTTACTTTTCTTACATTTTCCTATTCTTATTCCTTTTCTTTCCTTCTCTGTTGTATTTATGTTATTTGATTTTCTTATGCAATTATACTTCCTTTATGATATTTTTGAAACCACAGAGGTAATAGTACATAAATACAACATTTTGAATAAAAATGTAAAACATTTTCAAAAGAGATTAAACACATGTATACAGTGAAACCAGTGGCATTTTGGTATCACCATGTATCATGCTCCCAGAATATAGACAGCAAGGGGAAAATAAGACAACAAAATCTTCATAGCACATACAATTCAAATCCAGCTGGAAATAAGAGCACACAAAAGAATTCCAAAAGTGGAAAGGAAGTTTGCTAATCTTGAGGGAAAGGAAAGTTACTTATTGACTAGAAAAAAAAATCACTTCAGAACTCCAAATAGTTAACAAATACAACTTTGCTGCCTAAAAAAACTTTAATATTTGGTAATTAATACAATTATTTTGTAAAAATATGTAAAATGTAATCAGTACCAATGGTGGTTGTTTTATTAGTGAATATTCATCCATATTTTATCAATAAGTATATATTTAACATTAAGATACACATATCTTTCCTTAATATTTTCATTACTTACAAGATATACATACACTTAATTAAGAATATACTTAATAGCTGGTATATCAAAATCTAACAGTCAGCACAGGACTGCTGGGTATGCTTTCCTTCCAAAAGTCGCAAGTCACAGCAGGATAGTCACAAACCACTACAAAAATTTAATAGTTAATACTAAATTTTTGAAACAGCTAATAGGTAAGGTACAAGAAATGATCTTCTTTTCATGGCATTAACTTATTGCAATTCTTGTTTTATGTGATTAAAATAAAAGGTAGATCATTTGAAGAAGGACTTAAATAAAAAAGAAACTTTGAAATGGAAGGAAAGGAAATATCAATAATTTAATTATATGAGTGGTTGCATATTTGGCAAATTTCCTTTTAACCCAAATGATCCTTCCATGTTTGATTATTAACATGGAAAAGAAACAGGATGTCTCTTCATTTGATTTGAACTGCAACACTGCTGATCTGCTGATTTCACAACCTGCTTCTTTATAATTTATCACTTTAGTGTTACTGTTAATATAAATGACTGGTCTGCAAAACACTAAAACACAATTACAAATTGTTTACAGAAGTGCCAGTGTAAGCAACAGGGGCAGAGGTCTTTCATTTATCATGATTTGCTTTGATAAAGCAACACTCATTTCATTTATCACTTGGTCCCTTTCTATTATTTCTTTCATGAGCGAGTGTCTAATCAGCATTATGTATCTCAAAATACATTTTATTGAAAGCTTTTAAGAAGCTCTTAACAAGGGCACAGTCACTGTTCTCATTTAGGAAACACCCAGTCCCAGAAGGCAAAGGTTCATATTCTGATTTCCCTTTTTAAAAGTGAATTATTAGGAGAGATTTTAAAGAAAATTTAATTTTCACTCTTCTGTGGCTTCCTGCTGTGTGTTAACCAAAATGGCACTCATGAAAATGAATAAATTAATGAACTGCCACTTATTAATTAATGTAATCAATAAAAAAGTTGGATGTTTAAAGGGAAATTCAATAGCCTACTGGTTAATGTGGCAAATGAAGAGGCACATCCATTCATTCTGAAACCTACTCAGTTCCAAAATTCCATTAAAAGGCCCCAAAGGGAACTGTACTAAAGCTGGGTTGTCACCTAACCTCAATTATCATGCTGACACACTACATAGACCGTATATCATGGGTAAGCAGGGAAAGGAGACCTCCTGAATCTACTTTGGCTCCTAGGTCGCATGGAAAGAACGCAAATGCTCCTGTTTAACCTGAGGGCAGGGAAAATGAGCCGCGAAATGGTGGGCCTTCCCAGAAGGCAGCGAAGGCAAGGCATGAGATGACCTCCGTAGGGGCTGTGCGGTGCAGAATTCCTAAGCCAGAGGCCAGAAAGAAAGTGTAGCTGACTATTAGAGGCGTCTTCAGGACCAGTGAAGCCTGAATTGGGAATGAGTTGAAGGAGAGCGCCATGCAGTGACTAAGCCAAGTGAAAATACAGACTTCAGAGGGTCAGCTACAGGCTTCCGTAGATGATCCCAGAAGAGCAGTCACCACAAGCAATGAAGGCCCATTATGGATCAAGCCAGAGGTGAACAATAATAACCTGAGGTTGCCAGTGAGAATCCAGAGAAATAGAAAGGCCTATTCATTGCTGTGACAATGCAAAATAATATAGCCACTTACCATAGGACCAGCAATTCTACTCCTAGGTATTTACCTAAGAGAAACGAAAACTGATGCTCACACAAAAGTTTATATATAGATTTTTACAACAGCATTATTCATATTGCAAAATCCTGGAAACAGCCAAGACGCCCTTTAAACAAGTGAATGAATAACCTATGGTAGGTTTACAGAATGGAACTCTACTCAACGATAAAAAGAAAAACCCCCACTTCTGATTCATGTAATAACATGGACAGCTCTCAAGTACATTTTTTAAAGTAAAATAAAACAGACTCCAAAGGCAATATATTATATGATTCCATTTATATGATAATCAGGAAATGACAAAACCATAGGGACAGTAAGCAGAGTGATAACAGCTTCATCTGGTGTTGCTGCACTGGCACGCTATTCTTATTCTAGAGCACTTGGATCCTGCACAGGATAAGACCTCAGAGCTTAGTACCAAGAGGACTTGATCTCCTGTGCTGGCCTAGTCTCTTAAAGATAACTAGCCTACTGCAGTCATCTGGGTTTGTATATACCCATGAGGCACATATTCCTTAACCAGACTCATTCTACTTATTATCTAACCTCTTATTCTAGGAAAGACACAAAATTAAGTTTTATAATATATTATTTTTCTAAAGGCCAACATCTGGCCTTTTCAATATTACCATAATCATCTTCCTTCTTTTAAAGTAGAATACATTCTTCACAGGAATATTACAAGCAGTAGACCTGTAAAGTCTCAGACAAGAGGGAAAAATATCAGAGAAAAGACCAAGTGCAAACTAATAAAGCATAAAACACTTGCACCATAAAAAACTGGAAATGTATCATTAGTGTTGCAAATTATTGGAAGAGCAATTATCCCCAAGATGTTTAGCTACTGGCTACATCTTGCTTGCAAAAGGCTGACCTAATGCAGTAAGGAAATAAAACTGTCAGCCAGCCAATGTTTGGGGGGTGGGGAGGGATAAAGTTTGAACATGAGATTAAACTAGCTGTACAAACAAGTTCAATGACACTACAATGAAAATTGGATTGTGGATATTTTGAGTGCATATGTGAGATAAGCATTTGAATGCATAGCACAGACGACCTTGAATTGTTTTATTGGGGGAAAAGAAGATTAAAATTTTCCTCTCAGACACTGCCATTACTTACTTTTTCAAATAAAAAAGACATCGTGACTGTATATGTGGCTGCATGACATACTTATTAGAGTGAAGCTCTGATCAGACTATGACATTCGGTTATAGAGGTTTCTCAACAGCTTTCAGGATATTGAAACATGCTGAGATTAGGTCATCAGGGGACACTCAAGATCCTCCACTTTAAAGACAGTCACGACATGAAGTCATATTCTGTGAGGCCAGTGTCATCCAAACCACTCACATGTCAACTTCGGGCAGGAGGAGTTGGACCTCTTGGGCTGATTTGGTGGCACAATAATAAGGGAGCTTATAACAGAATCTCATTTAAATTTAATTGTATTAGAATATCCTTTTTGGGAGAAAGGCTAAATTTTGAGGACAGTCACATTTTGATTCTGGTTTTGTCAGTTCTTAAGTCATTACCTAATTGTAAATTAGGGAAGTAATTATTCTGACTGCTATTTTAATGCAAGTCAATTGTTCATTGATTTCTACTAATCTAAGAAGTCCATATATTACCAGGAAAACCAACCTTCTTTGTCTAAACATTATATGTGCATGGATCAAATATTTCTTGACATGTGCCTTTACTTAATTCACGAAGAGTTTTGCCCTCCACATTGTCAGTTGGCACTAGAATTGAACAAATCACATGAAATTTCAGGGAACCAAATTGCATTGTGTGGCTATTCATTGGTGGTGGCTTATATACTACCAGAGGCCTGGTACATGGAATTCGTGCACTGGTGAGGAGTGTGGCCTGCCGGGATGGCCCGCTGTGGGAGCGCCACTCATCCCAGTCAGTGGGAGCACACTGACCACCAGGGGGCAGCTGCTGTGTTGAGCGACTTCCCCCTGGTGGTCAGTGAGTGTCATAGCGACTGGTCGACTGGTCGTTCTGGTCATTCCACCATTCAGTCACTGGGCTTTTATTATATAGGATTGTCTTATAAATTAAGATGGTTCATTTTATCTTTAAGCCTATCTTCCTTTTGATGCTTCTTGGAATTTGCTAAATAAAAATGATCAATATTTACATGAGCTTTATGTCTTGTATCGCACTTTCATATCTATATTTTCCCTTTGGATTCTCTAGTTATCATTGGGAAGTTTGATGGTATTTTCATTATGGGTGAGGAAACTGATGTTTCCAGAAACAATTTGCCCAACATCATTTGGTCACTAACAGTAGGGCTGGGATTCAAGCCCAGATCAACTGATTCCAGAGTCCAAACTTCTTCAAATATGGCAAACTAGAAGTCTGTTCTGTATAAGGACAGAGGTGATGTCCGCTCTAAGCCATCTTGTCCGGAACATCAGTTGGTAACCAGTTGTCTACATGATAAGTAAAGCCCGTTTGGTGATGTTAGACTAGAGCAAGAAGAGCTGGTTAAAGGAAAGATGATTAATTCCACTTTGGAAACATGAACTATTTAAGGGGAGATGTTCAGTTGACACTGGATGTATGTAAGGGTCTAGAGCACTAGAGATAAATCTGGGCTGGTGGTTAGGATTTAGAAAACCCTAGTTATGAATGGTAATTAAAGCCATTAGATGGAAGAGACCTCTCTGAACAAGGGAAGCACTGTAACCTGAATTATGTCATGAATGATGTTCAGATGAAAGGAAAGACAGTTTAACTTACACTTAGCTTATGGCTTCTTGACTTTTATGATAACAGAGAAAAAAGAACAAGGAAAAGTATTGTATTCTTGAAGTATTACTCAGTGAACAACAACAACATTTTTTTGTGGTTTGCTACATATAACATAGTGATAAAACATGACATTTAGACTTAAGCACTTTAAATAGTCCCTTGGGCTATGTTCAGGGCACAGAACAGCTGTATGTGTAATTAAATAAAGCTAATTTAAATAAATGATGTTAACCAGAAAAATCACTCAAAGTTTGCATTCATAAAAGTGTTTTTATGTAAGAAGTTGTTAATGCTATTTCTCCAAACAGCATATTTTTGAAAGTTTTGGGCTCTGGGAGAAGAAATACATTTTAAAGTAGTACAACTGGAAAGATTTTTTTTTCTTCAGATTTTATATTGAAAGTATAATTTTACTTATATCTTACACAAATGAATTACAAGAGAATATTGCAATATAATTGTAATCAAAGGCACCAAGAAAGACAGTGAAGTAGAATAAAAATATGACTTTAGTTTCTCTTACTGCACACGTTTTAAGCACAATGCATGCATCTTTGAAATAAGACCCTCTCCATTTTGGTAGAAGCTACCTTCTGAACACACTTTCACATCAGTATTTATATGAGAATCTATATTCAAGAAATTGGTCTATCTTTTGTTTGTTCCAAGGCTTGAAAAGGGGGATGTTGTTTTGCAAAGCTAAGAATTTTTAAGGTTAAAAATGAACATATAACTAGCAAGAATGTTATAATGTAATCATCAGGGGCTAGAAAATTGTTTTCATATAAAAGCTATAAGGACTTTCTGGGAACCAATGTGAATTAAGACTTGACCTTTTAAAATATTGCCTTTTGACATGCTCTCTCATAGATACTTGCTTTCAGGTGTCAGGAATGAAAGTGCATTGATCCTGTTTCTAGAGATCAGTCTTGGGGGCAAACAGGAGGCTCTGTGATTTATGGCCAGACCTGCTGGTAGCTCCTTGGAGGGACCCAGCTTTCACAGACTGAGAACTGTTTGAGGAACCAGGGATTCAAACATTACAGGAGCATGCCCATTTCAGAAATGAAAGTAACTGCACGTTTATATTTATTAGAGTCCAATATAAAGAAATCGAATATCTGGCCAATCCTTAATAAACAGATTTTTTTCTGGCCTTATGTGTGACTAATCACTTCATTGGTCTCATTTCTTTTTACATGGGCTTAGTCCAAGTGTTTAAAAAATGCACTGCCCTGGTCAGTGTGCTCAGTGGATAGAGTGTGGCCAGTGTACCGAAGGGTCATGGGTTCAATTCCTGGTCAAGGGCACGTCCCTGGGTTGCAGGTTTGATCCTTGCCCCAGTGAAGGGGCATGAGGAAGGCAACCAATTGATGTGCCTCTCTCACATCAATTGATGTTTCTCTTTCTCTCTCTCCTTCTCCCTCTCTCCTACACTGCTTCCTCCCTCCCTCCTTTCCACTCTCACTAAAAATCAATGGAAAAGTTGTCTTCAGGTGTGGATTAACCAAAATAAAAAAAAAATAAATAAATTTAAAAATGCACTTACATCTGTATATGGACAGATGCTTTTCGGCTATTTAACGTAATCCTGTTCTAGAACCAACTGTCAGAGGAAAAACTTGAAAAACAGAAGAGCTTTACGAAAAAATTTTCAAAACATTTACATGCACTGTCAGCTTTGAGTGTGATTTCATAGCAGCCTTGCAAAAAGAAAATATTGTGTGCTACATCTTTGTTACTCATATTAAGTGCCATCAATATAAAATAAAGCAAATACAATAATTACCCACAATGCATTAATCAAAATCTCTTTTTTCTCAATATAAGTCAGCCAAATTGACTTTTATAATAAAGATCTTTATTTTAGAATCATATGTGCTGAAGAATTATATACTGGTATATCAGAAAACAAGATATTTCATTTGATTTGCATAAAATTTATATATATGTATATATAATACAAGTCGTATGTGTTTTATAGCTATATATGACTCTTACACTGAGCATTTGAGTTGTGTCAAATGAAGATGTTTTGCAAAGCTTAGAATTATTTGGTTAGTTTTTGCTTTTATAAAAAATCAGAACATAAAACATAGCAGTTATTTTGCTACTCTATTTAAATTCTTCTCAATATGAATGTAAATCTGATTTCTTTTTTCCCTTAAAATAGTGCCAACATTCTTCCAATTCTCTTTGTTGTAATTTGCCCACTAAAACTGAAAGCAAAGAATATCTTTTATCCACATTCCTTTGTGCTCGGAGCTAGTTCTGTTTTCCCAATGTTGTTTGCAGCAAATGCTTCAAGTACAATGCACTTATAAAATCAAACTGTTTACTAACTGCAAGAAATATAGCAATATTTTCACACTCCTATTTTGAAGATATTTGAGTCCATACATTATTGGACACTTGTAGCCTAATGTTCAATCCTAGTTTATATGTAATAAAGCCTTGTACTTCTGATAGATCTCTCTGGGAATTGGTTCCATATCTCTTATGAATAAAATACTATATGCCTTGGGAGATTTACTGAAAATTTCATCTATTTTGTACAAATTACCCATATGATAAACAGACCAATAAACATCAAAGTCAATGTTTGAAAGTTTTTTAAATGGTGTAATCAATGTACCAATTCCAACTATGATCATATGCCTCTAAGATATGAGTGTTACATCCTTTCTCTAAATGGCAAGTATTTTCCAATCGCATTTGTACACTGGTCAATGTCAAACAATTACATCTAATTTAGAGGCAAAGTGTTTCTTTTTCTTTCTAGAAAACAAAAACTTTGAAAGTAAAATTTTTTTATTATTTTATCATAATTGCACTAAACACCAAAAAAAATGCTTAAACTAGTATGCCTCATCTAGTTAACTAATTTGATTAAGTGCTATCAAAACAATGTTATGGTCTTGGGTTCAATTAATATATAATTCAACTAACTTTGTGTTAAAAAATACTGTAACAGGAATTTAATTTGCAAAAATAGGAAAAAGAAATCTGTAGCTCAATTAACTCCCTCCCACGTCAAAAAATTTAACAATTATGGATAAAGTTTTTGAAAATGTTTTAAATTTGTTAATAAGCTGGCAGGAAAGTATGAAATCATCAAGCCAAGAAATCTGTGGTATGATTGGAGCACTTTTCAGTAGCTGGCTTTTGTCTTGTGCTCCTCTGCCTAAGATCCATTGGCACTTCCGTTTTCCAGGACTCCAGGGGACAGTGCGGAGGAAACAAAATCCAACGACCACCAAAAGCACTAAATATAATAGATATTTTTCCTTGAAGGCTGGGACCTTCCAGAGATTCCTTTTGTAAGAGAAAACAAGAAATCAATCCATCTACAAGAATTCTCACAGAGGATAAACTTACCTCAAACTAGGTGCAATGCAAAAGGTGGAAAGAATAATCGCCAAATACTTAGAACCAAAAGATGGCCATTAGGAGAGTTTATAGCTGAAATTCACATAACTTTAGATCCTAAAAATATCTCAAGAAAAAGTATAATTTATCCCAGATATACAAAAGACCCCAAATAGCTGCAGCAATCCTGAGAAAGAAGAACAAAGTAGGTGGGATCTCAATACCAGATTTCAAGCTCTATTACAAAGCCACTATCCTCAAAACAGCCTGGTACTGGCACAATAACAGACATATAGATCTATGGAATAGAATACAGAACCCCAAAATCGACCCAAACCACTATGTTCAATTAATATTTGACAAAGGAGGCAAGAACATACAATGGAGTCAAGGCAGTCTCTTCATTAAATGGTGCTGGGAAAATTGGACGGATACATGCAAAAAAATGAAACTAGACCACCAACTTACACCATATACAAAAATAAACTCAACCAAGTAAAAAAAAAAAATAAACTCAAAATGGATAAAGGACTTAAACATAAGATAGGAAACCATAAATATACTAGAGGAATCCACAGGCAGCAATATCTCAGACATATGCAAAAGCAATTTCTCCACCAATACCGCACCTAGGGCAATGGAAACTAAAAAGAAAATAAACAAATGGGACTACATCAAAATAAAAAGCTTTTGCACAGCAAAAGAAACTATCAACAAAACAATAAGAAAGCCCACTGCATGAGAACACATTGGCCAATGTCATCACCGATAAGAGTTTAATCTCCAACATTTACAGGAAACTCATACAACTTAACAAAAGGAAGATAAACAATCCAATAAAAAAAAAATGGGCAATGGAACTAAATAGATACTTTTTGAAAGAAGACAGAAGGAAGGCCAAGAGACATATGAAAAAATGCTCAAAGTCACTAATCATCTGAGAAATGCAAATCAAAATGCCAATGCAGTACCATCTCACACCTGTCAGAATGGCTATCATCAACAAATCAACAAATGACAAATGCTGGAGAGGATGCGGAGAAAAAGGAAACCTGGTGCACTGCTAGTGCAGCCACTGTGGAGAACAGTATGAAGTTTCCTCAAAAAACTAAAAATGGAACTCCCATTTGACCCAGTGATCCCACTTCTAAGAATATATCCCAGAAAAATAGAAACACCAATCAGAAAGGATATATGCACCCCTATGTTCATAGCGGCACAATTCACCATAGCTAAGATTTGGAAACAGCCTAAGTGCCCGTCAGCAGATGAGTGGATTAAAAAACTGTGGTACATATACACAATGGAATACTATGCTGCGGTAAAAAAGAAGGAACTCTTACCATTTGCAACAGCATGGATGGAACTGGAGAGCACTATGCTAAGTGAAATAAGCCAGTCAGAGAAAGATAATATCACATGGTCTCATTCATTTGTGGAATATAATGAACAACATAAACTGATGAACAAAAACAGATCCAGAAGCAGAGAAGCATCGATCAGACTGTCAAACCTCAGAGTGAAGATAGGGGAGGGCAGGGGTAAGGGAGAGAGATCAACCAAAGGAATTGTATGAAGAATATAAGCCTAACCAATGGACACAGACATCAGGGGGGTGAGGGCATGAGTGGGGGGTGAGGGGACAATGGGGGGATAAGGACACATACGTAATACCTTAATCAATAAAGAAATTTTTTAAAAAAGAAAAAGTATAAAGTAATCATGACCCTGACCAGCGTGGATCAGTTGGTTGAACATTATCCTGTGCACCTAGAGGTTGCTGGTTCGATTCCTAGTCAGGGCACATAGCCAGGACCTGGCCCCATCCCAGATCGGGGGCATGCAGGATGCAGCCAATCAATTGTTGTGCTCTCACATTGATGTTTTTTCTCTTCTCCCTTCCTTTCTCTCTAAAAATCAATAAACAATTCTTTTGAAAATATTTTAAATAAAATAAAATAATCATGGACAGCAGTGTCTCCAGCCAACTTAAAAAACCAAATACAAATACTCTCTAGAGAATTTACCTTCATTCTAGGAAGTGCTATTGCTTATTCAGAACAGATTAGTGTATATGTATGTGTGTGTGTATATATCTACACTAATAAAAGAGAAACATGCAAATTGGTGTCACTCTGCTACCCTTCCCATTGGCTAATCAGGGAGATAAGCAAATTAACTGCCAGCCAAGATGGCAACCGGAAGCCAGGCAGCTTGAAGTGAACATGAGGCTTGCTTGCTTCAGTGACGGAGGAAACCACCGTTCCCCGCCTACTGCTGCCGGCCTCTGAGCTTGCAGTTTGAAACATTGTTACAAATATAGAAGCTAAACAAAACCCCAAAAACCTGCTTTCAGCCAGCCGGGATCTCAGAGCTGGAGTTGAAACAGTGTTTTGATTATAGAACCCAAACAAACCAGATACCTGCTTTCAGCACCCAAGGCCTAAGAGCTGGAGCCAAGCCTCAGAGCTAAAGCTGGCCCAGAATAAAAAAAAAAAAAAAAAAAAAAAAAGGAGCGGTTGGGAGCTTCAGTCACCCGCCAGCCTGAAAACAGCCCTCAGCCCCTCACCCAGACTGGCCAGGCACCCCAGTGGGGACCCCCACCCTGATCCAGGTCACCCTTCAGGGAAAACCAGCCAGCCCCCACCCAGGCCTCTATCCTATATAGTAAAAGGGTATTATGCCTCCCGGCACCGGGATCAGCGTGACAGGGGGCAGCGCCCAAAACCCCTGATCGCCCTGCGGCTCTGTGTGTGACAGAGGGCGGGGCCACAACCTCGCTATCCGCCCTGCTCTGTTCGTGACAGGGGAAGGCGCCCCAATCCCCTGATCAGCCATGCTCTGTGCCTGATAGGGAGGAGCACCCCAATCCCCTGATCGTCCTATGGCTCTGTGTGTGACAGGGTGCGGCACCCCTATCCCCTGATCGGCCCTGCTCTGTGTGTGACAGGGTAGAGCCATAACCTCCCCATTGGCCCTGACCTGAGTGTGACAGGGTGCAGCGCCCCAGCCCCCTGATCCGCCCTCCTCTGTGTGTGACAGGGGGCAGTGCCCCAACCCCCTGATCAACCCTGCTCTGTGCATGACAGGGTATGGAGCTCCAACCCCCCTGATGGGCCCTGCTCTGTGCGTGACAGGGGGTGGCGCCGCAACCTCCCCACCATCCCTGCCTTGAGCGTGACAAGGGGCGGTGCCCCAACCCCCAATGGGCCCTACCCTGAGCGTGACTGAGGGTGGCATCGCAACCTCCTGATCCGCCCTGCTCTGTGCGTGACAGGGGGCAGCGCCCCAACTCCCCAATCAGCCCTGCTCTGAGCCCAACCAGGGGCTGCACCTAGGGATTGGGCTTGCCCTCTGCCACCTGGGAGCAGGCCTAAGCCAGCAGGTCATTATCTCCCGAGGGGTCCCAGACTGCGAGAGGGCACAGGTCAGGCTGAGGGACCCCCCCCTCCCCACCGAGTGCACAAATTTTTGTGCACCAGGCCTCTAGTATATATATATTTACTGCTAGTGTTGTTTCTGTTTCTGATTGAGCCAGTAACTGTTTAGACTGGTTGATCTTCATGCCATGCCAGTTAAATATTTTTAATATTGACACTGTTGAAACTAGCATCTGTTTTGATTTTATACTGTCCCTATCATAGCAGTTGCTAAGCAATTTTTATTTAATTCTAATATCAGCCTTTAAAAAAGTTTCTATAAAAATATCCAAGGAGCCCTAACTGGTTTGGCTCAGTGGATAGAGCGTCGGCCTGCAGACTGAAGGGTCCTGGGTTCGATTCTGGTCAAGGTCATGTACCTTGGTTGTGGGCACATCCTCAGAGGGAGGTGTGCAGGAGGTGGCTGATCGACATTTTGCTCCCATCATTGTTTCTAACTCTGTATGACTCTCCCTTCCTATCTGTAAAAAAATCAATAAAACATATTTTTTTTTAAATCCACGGAAATTGAGCAGCTAATAGAAATTACACAAATAAAAATGTCACCTTCATAAAAGAGAAATGGCAGAAAAAGAGTCAGCAAGAATAAAACTGCAGTATTTTAGATATTATAATGTGAAATCCAGATTATGAAAAACAATCTTAAATATGTGTACAGAATAAAAGAAAATCTTGGATAAGTACACACAGGAAAAAAAAATGTTTAAACTGCGCAAGCAGAATTTGGAAAAAAAAAACCTCATAAATACGGAGAATAGATCGATAGATGCCAGAAATGGAAGTGGGGGTTGGCAAAATGGGTGAAGGTGGTCAAAGGTACAAACTTCCAGTTACAAAATATGTAAGTTTTGGGGATGTAATGCATGTTGACTGTAGTTAATAATACTGTAATGTATGCTTGAAAGTTCAAAGAGAGTAGATCTTAAAAGTTCTCATCACACAAGAAAATTCTGTAACTATGTATGGTAATCAATGTTAACTATACTTATTGTGGTGATCATTTTGCAATATATACAGTTATTGAATCATTATATGGTGCACCCAAAGCAAATATAATGTTATATATCAATTATATCTCAATAAAATGGTTAAAAACAATAATTAATATAATCTTACAGTATGTAATCTTTTGGAGATGACTTTTTTCACTCAGAATAATTCTCAGGAAATTTACACAGATATCATGTATATCAATGATACTTTGTTTCTTCTTATTGCTGAGTAATATTCCATGTATGGATGTACCACGGTTTGTTAAACATTTACTGTCGAAGGCCATATGAGCTGTGTCGAGTTTGGGGCTATTATGAATAAAGCTAATATGAGCATTTTTAACATGATTTTGTATGAAGATACATCTACATTTTTCTGTTATTAATGCCTGGGGATATGATTGCAGTTGGAAAATAAGTCCATGATCCATTTGAGTTATATTTTGTGTAAGGTGTGAGACTTAGGGTAAGGTTTATTGTTTTGCCTAGGGAGGTTCAATTGCTCCAGCATCACTTGTTGAAAAGGCTATCCATCCTCCATTGGACTGCCCATTTATCAAAAATAAATTGGTCAGGTTTTTATGCATCTAATTCTGGGTTCTATATTATATTCAACTAGAGGCCCAATGCATGAAATTCATGCAAGAATATGCCTTCCTTCCCCCAGCTGCTTCCCTCCAGCACCTGGGACCTGGGCTGCTTCCCTTGAGCCCCCCGCAGGCACTGGGACCCAGGCTGGCTTCCTTCCGGAATGATATCCAGTCTAATTAGCATATTACTCTTTTATTATTATAGAAGAAGATTTCTCTGTATGTCTCCCCTCCACCAATTCTATTGGATGAGTTGTGGTAGTTTGTACTTTCTGAGGAATTGATTCATTTTACCCCTATGTGTTATAGTATTCCTTCATTATCCTTTTTTTAAATCATTTTTAAATTCTTTATTGTTTAAAGTATTACATATTTTTGCCCCCATTGACCTCTCCCTGGCTTGGCTCTCTTCACTCCCCCCCACCACATACACACACATGCCCTCACCCCCCTAAGTGTCTCTGTCCATTGCTTATGCTTATATGCACGCATACAAGTTCTTTTGTTGACCTCCATTATCCTTTTGATATTTATGAGTCTGTAATGATATCCCCTGTTTTCTCTCTAACATTGGTCATTTGTGTCTTCTCTTTTTATATTGGTCAGTCTTTCTAGAAGCTCCTCAATTTTATTGATACTTTCAAGGAACCAGCATTTTGCTTCATAATTTTCTCTATGGTTTTGATATCTTCATATTATCTGCTCTTATCTTAATTTCTCTCCTCCTACTTGCTTTGGGTTCACTTTGCTATATTTTCTAGGTTCTTGATAAAAGCTCAGATTATTTTTTTTATTATGTATTGGCTTCAGGTGTACAGCTTAGTGGTTAGACAATCATATGATTTACAGTGTTCTCTTCAATATTTCCAGTATCCCAACTAGCACTTACATAGTTATCATAGTATTATTGATTGTATTTCTTATGCTTTACTTACTTCCCCATAACTACCTGTAACTGCCCATTTGTGCTTCTTAGACCCTTCACCTCTTATACCAAGTGCCCAAATCTCCTCCCCTCTGGCAACCCCCAATTCTCTCTCTGTATCTATGAGTCTGTTTCAATTTTATTTATTTTGTTCTTTAGATTCAACATATATGTGAAATAATATGGTATTTGTCTTTCTCTGACTGACTTATTTCATTGAGGATAATATCATTAGGTTCATCCATGCTGTTGCAAATGATACAACTTCATTCATTTTTATGGCCCAGCAGCATTCCATTGTACAAATTCCATTGTGAACACTTGGGTTGATTCCATTTCTTGACTATTGTAAATAATGCTGCAATGAACATAGTGGTGCATATATTATTTCGAATTAGTATTTTGGGTTTCTTCAGATAAATCCCCAGAACTGGAATCTCTATTTTTAGTTCCATTTTTAATCTGTTGAGAAAATGCCACTGTTTTCCACAGTGGGTGCACCAATCTGCATTCCCACCAACAGTACACAAGGATTTCCTTTTCTCACCAACACTTATTATTTGTAGATTGATTGCTGATAGCCATTCTGACAGGTATGAGGTGATATCTCATTGTGGATTTAATTTGCATTTCTCTGACAATTAGTGATGATAAGATAAACATCTTCTCATAGTCTATTGCCCTGCTGTATGTACTCTTTGGAGAATTGTCTATTCAGATCATCTTTCCATTTTTAAATTGGATTGTTTATTTTTTGGTGTTGAGAGTTATGAGTTATTTATAAATTTTGGATGTTATCCCCATATCAAATGTATAGGCAAATATGTTCTCCCGTTCAGTGGGTTGTCTTTTCATTTTTTGATAGCTGTGCAAAAACTTTTTAGTTTGGTGTAATCCCATTTGTTTATTTTTTCTTTTGTTTGCCTTGCCCAATGAGATATATCAGAAAAAAATATTACTATGAGATATATTTGAGATTTTAATGCCTATGTTTCCTTCTAGGATTTTTATAGTTTTGAGTCTTACATTTAAGTCTTTAATCCATTTTGAGTTTATTCTTGTATAAAGTAAATGGAGGTGGTCTACTTTTATTTGTTAATGTATCTGTCCAATTTTCTCAGCACCATTTATTGATAGACTGTCTTTACCCCATTGTATGTTCTTGCCTCCTCAATCAAATATTAATTGGCAATATTGACCTGTTTTTTTCTGGACTCTCTATTCTATTCCACTGATTTTTATGTCTGTTTTTATGCCAGTGCCATGCCATTTTAGTTATGGCCTTGTAGTATCTATACTAATAATAGACATATATGTAAATTTACCATCCCTCCACAATGCCCACAGCCAATCAGGAGTGAGTATGCAAATTAATACAACAAAGATGGCCGGCCTGAGGGCAGGTTGGGGGCAGGGTGGGAGAGCAGCGGCTTTGGGGGGCTTGGCAGAGTGGGAGAGCGAATGGAGAGTGGGTGGCTTGGGGGGCTTGGTAGAGCAGGAGAGCAGATGGACAGAATGCGGCTTGGGGGGTGAAAGCCCAGAGCACGGGGAGCACCAGGAATGCTGGGAATCATAGTTCTGGTAGCAGACATGTTGCGGGAACTCCTAGACCAGTGGATCTCAACCTTCCTAATGCCACGACCCTTTAATACAGTTCCTCATATTGTGGTGACTCCCAACCATAAAATTATTTTTGTTGCTACTTCATAACTGTAATTTTGCTACTGTTATGAATCATAATGTAAATATCTGATATGCAGGATGTATTTTCATTGTTACAAATTGAACATAATTAAAGCATAGTGATTAATCACAAAAACAATATGTAATTATATATGTGTTTTCCAATGGTCTTTGATGACTCCTGTGTAAGGGTCATTCAACCCCCAAAGCGGTCGCAACCCACTAGACACTAGACACTAGAGCAGGGGTCCTCAAACTATGGCCCACGGGCCACATGCAAATACAAATATTGTATTTGTTCCTGTTTTGTTTTTTTACTTCAAAATAAGATATGTGCAGTGTGCATAGGAACTTGTTCATAGTTTTTTTTTAAACTATAGTCTGGCCCTCCAACAGTCTGAGGGACAGTGAACTGGCCCCCTGTTTAAAAAGTTTGAGGACCCCTGCATTAGAGCAAAGTGAGCCTGGAGCAAGTTACTGTTGCAGGTGGGGAATAGAAGGAAAGCAAAGGTGAGAGACATAAGTAAAGTCAGAGTGTCGAGGAAAAATTAAAAGGAAGATATCCTGCAACTTCTAGGAAATCTCCACTAATAGAGCAAAGAAAAAAAATAGACCTCTATTATTTTGTGAGCACCAAACCAAACTGGTTGGGATCTCAGACAATTCGCTCATATGATTGCAAAGACAGACAGAAACTCCTGGATAGGAGAGGGCTCCCCTGAGGGCTCTCAGATTGGAGAGGATGCAAGTCAGGCTAAGGGACCCATCCCACATGCACAAATTTTGTGTACCGGGCCCCTAGTGGTTTTATATTAGGTAGTAAGACAACCCCCAACTTTTTTCTTTTTCACTATTGTTGAGGCTATTTGGTATTTTTGGTGGTTCCATATAAATTTTTGGATTATTTGTTCTAATTTTGCAAAATACACCATTGTTATTTTGACAGGGATTACATCGAATATATAGATTGCTTTGGGTAGTATGGACATTTTAATGATGTTCATTTTTCCTGCCCATGAACAGAATATGCTTCTATTCATTTGTATCTTCTTTGATTTCTTTCTTCAGTGCCTTTATAGTTTTCTGAGTACAGGTCTTTTACCTCCTTGATTAAATTTATTCCTAGGTGGTTGGGGTTTTGTGTGTGTGTGTGTGTGTGTGTGTGTGTGTGTGCAATTGTAAATGGGATTGTTTTCTTAGTTTCCCTTTCTGATATTTTATTATATATAAAATGCAACCAATTTCTGAATATTAATTTTGTATCCTCCTACTTGATTGCATTCACTTATTAGTCCCTAGTAGTTTTTTGCACTTGATCTTAGCCAAAAGGCCGAGAAGCGATCCTAGTAGTTTTTTGATGGAGTCCTTAGAGTTCTCTCTATATAT
This sequence comes from Myotis daubentonii, assembly GCF_963259705.1. NCBI lineage: Eukaryota > Metazoa > Chordata > Mammalia > Chiroptera > Vespertilionidae > Myotis > Myotis daubentonii. The sequence continues at coordinate 131,574,254 of NC_081840.1, read as the reverse complement.
ACAGTATCACGTCATCTGCAAATAAGGAGAGCTTTACTTCTTCCTTTCCAATTTGGATGCTTTTTATTTCTTCCACTGTTCTGAGAGCCGTGACTAGGACTTCCAATACTATGTTCATTAAGAGTGCGGAAAGCGCTGTGTCCCATAGGTTTTGGGTTATTGTTGTTCATTTTCATTTGTCTCAAGGTAACTTCTGATTTTTTTCCTTGATCTCATCGTTGCCCCATTCATTGTTTAATTAGTAACATGTTATTTAACCTCCATGTGTTTGTGTTTTTCAGTTTTTTGTTGTTTTTTTTTAAATATACTTTTATTTATTTCAAAGAGGAAGGGAGAGGAAGAGAGAGATAGGAACATCATTGTTGAGAGAGAATCATTGATGGGCTGCCTCCTGCACACCCCTTCTGGGGATCAAGCTAGCAACCCAGGCATATGCCCTGACCAGGAATCAAACTGTGACCTCCTGGTTCATAGGTCAACGCTCAACCACTGAGTCATGCTGGCCAGGCCAGTTTTTTTCTTATAATTGATTTCTAGTTTTATACCATTGTGGTCAGAGAAGATGCTTGATTATGATTTCAATCCTCTCAAATTTACTGAGACTTGTTTTGTGTCCTAACATGTGATCTATCCTCAGAAATGTTCCATGTGTACTTGAAAAATAAGTATATGCTGCTGTTTTAGGGTGAAATACTCTGAATATATTAATTAAGTCCTTCTAATCTAGTGTGTCAATTAAGATTACTATTTCCTTGTTGATTTTCTGTCTGGAAAATCTATCCAATAATGTCAGTAGTGTGTTAAAATCCCCTACTATGACTGTATTACTGTTGATCTCTCCCTTTATGTTTATCAAGATTTGCTTTATATATTTAGATGAACTTATGTTGGGTGCATAAATATTTACAAAGGCTATATCTTATTGGATTGATCTGCTTATCATTTTGTAGTGTGCTTCTTTATTTTGTATTATAGTTTTTATTTTAAAGTCTATTTTGTCTGATATATGAACTGCTACCCCAGGTTTTTTAATTATTTCCATTTGTGTGGCATAAACTTCTTCATCCCTTTATTTTCATCTGTGTGACTTTCCATCTAAAGTGTGTCTCTTGTAGGCAGCACATACAGTGTGCCCACCCCCCAAAATGTATACATGCTGTAAGAGTTGGCAGTTCAATTTCTAAAATCAAATGTATTTTAATAAAAACTGCCTTGATAATTATTCAAAGTGTGTATATACATTTTTGGGAGGAACACCCTATATATGGATCTTGTTTTCTAATCCTTTCATCTACCCTATGTCTTTTGATTGGAGCATGTAATTCATTTACATTTAAAGTGATTATTGATAGGTATGTATTTATTGCCATTTTATTATTTATAACTATGTTCCTTTCTGTTGTTTGTTTGTTTGTTTTTTCTTCTTCTTAAAAACATTTCTCATAAGACTGATTTGGTGGGCGGGAGGAGCCCAGCCCTGTGACCATAGAAGCCCAGCTGCCTGCCAGGGAAGTGATCCCCCCACACCCTAAATTCACACACACACACACACACACACACACACACACACACACACGCAGCAGCAGCAGCAGCAGCAGCGGACCACCCCTGGGGCCCCAGTGCCCCACTCCCCAGGCTTAGACATTTTAGATATTATGTTATAGCATTCTAAATTTTATTAAATTTTTTGTTTTGGCTGGGTTTTTATCTCTTCTTTTTTTTCTTATAAAATATTTATTTATAGGTAAATGAAATATATTTCATTTGTTCAAAATTTTATTGACAACTTTATGTTCACTGATTATTTGTGTTTTTAAATTTTTATTTTAAAAAGTTTAACATTACTTCACATTTTGGTCATTAAAATTGCAACTTGATTTAATTTTATTTGTGATTCCTTAACTCTTTAATCCTTTATTTTATTTTATTTTAATTTTATCTTTTACAGTATTACAAATAGTAGTACATATGTCTCCTCTTTTCCCCATTGACCTCCCTCTGGCCATCCCTACCCCCCAGCACATGCCTTCCCCCACTCCCATTGTCTTGCATCCATTGGGCATGCATACAATTCCTTGGGTTGATCTCTTAGCCTCCCTCCCACATCTCTCCCCTGCCTTCCTGCTGAAGTTTGGCAGTCTGTTCAATGCTTCTTTGCCTCTGTATCTATTTTTGTTCATCAGTTTATAACAGTGGTCAGCAAACTCAGTCAACAGAGCCAAATATCAACAGTACAATGATCGAAATTTCTTTTGAGAACCAAATTTTTTAAACTTAAACTATATAGGTAGGTACATTGTTATTAACTTAATTAGGGTACTCCTAAGGCTTAGGAAGAGCCACACTCAAGGGGCCAAAGAGCCGCATGTGGCTCGTGAGCCGCAGTTTGTCGACCATGGGTTTATAATGTTTATATTCCACAAATGAGTGATATCATGTGATATTTATCTTTCACTGACTGGCTTATTTCACTTAGCATGATGCTCTCCAATTCCATCCATGCTATTGCAAATGGTAAGAATTCCTTCTTTTTTACAGCAGCATAGTATTCCATTGTGTAGATGTACCACAGTTTTCTAATCCACTCATCTGCTGATAGGCATTGTTTTGATTTGCATCAAAAAGTGTCTATTTAGGTCCTTTACCCATTTTTTGATTGGGTTGTTTATCTTCCTTTTGTTAAGTTGTATAAGTTCCCTGTGAAACAGGAATTTTAGGGGTAAAATAGGACAGGTTTAGGAAATTTTAGGAATTTTAGAAATTAAGGGGACCATGGAGGAAGCGCAGGGCTGCAGAGCAGCAGAGGGTATATTTCCATAGAATAGGGGAGCTGAAAAGCTGCAACAGGTACATTTCCATAGAATGAGGGAGCTGGGAGCAGCAAAAGGTCTATATTTACAAAAGAAAGAGAAGGAAGCCCTTCATGTAGAAGGAGAAGAAGAAAGCCCAAAGGGAATAGGAAAACAATAGGGAAGGAGGGGGGTGGGGGGAGAACCTCACATGACCCATGTGAGGTTCAACCTTTGAGCCCAGGAGTTACTATGGTAACCAGACTAAGGGAATAGTGACCAATCAGAGAGGATATCAAGGCACGAGGATCTGCAGCCTTCATAAAGAACTTAGCGGGACCTTTTTCCCCTCCCTACTTGGGAGTCCATTCTGTGGGACTCTTTCCCTCTCCCCATGTGTGAGTCTGTACTTGTTCTTCAATAAATTTCTACCTTTGCTATACCACTCTCTGTCCGTGGATTCATTCTTTGATTCTGGCGGACAAAGAATCTGGGTTCCAGTCCAAAATTTCCATATCACCTGTAAATTTTGGAGATTAAACCCTTATCGGAGATAACATTGGCAAATATGTTCTCCCATGCAGTCGGCTTTCTTGTTGTTTTGTTGATGGTTTCTTTTGCTGTGCAGAAGCTTATTATTTTGATGTCCCATTTTGAAAGAACAAAGCAGAACTGACTATCCCCATACTTGTAGAGCTGGGTCTTCAGCCTGACCCCCTGCCAGGGAGTGACCACAGGAATGCCAGAAATGTCCTAACTCCCCCAACCACCGCCTGAGTGGACCAATGAAGCCCAAGGAATGCAGCTAAGGACCTAACAAGGCTATACCATAAAATGTTCCCTATGCGTCGCTGTTGACCAATCAGGACGTAGTGAGGGATGGCTCAAACCTTAGAATGTGTTGGTCATTTCCTGACCACTGTGCTGTAAGACCCTGCTGAAAGACCCTGACCAAAGTGACCAGTCTCTGTACTCCACGTCACTTACCTAAGCCCACCCAAATGACTAGCCCTATATAACCTTTGTTCTCCTGGGGCTCTCTCTCTCTCTCTTTCTCTCTCTCTCTCTCTCTCTCTCTCTCTCTCTCTCTCTCTCTCATCTTGCCACTGTGTTGGTAAAGAGGCTGGGAACCAAACCCGGGTTTGAATAAAGACTCTTTGTTTTTTGCATCAGAAGAGGCTCCCTGGTGGTTGATTCTTGGGGACCCCGAACTCTGGGCATAACACCATTTGTTTATTTTCTCCTTAGTTTCCATTGCCCATGTGCTGTATCAGTAAGATATTGCTACAAGAAATGTCTGCTATGTTGCTGCCTATGGCTTCTAAGATTTTCATGGTTTCCCACCTTACAGTTAAGTCCTTTATCCATTTTGAGTTTGTTCTTGTGTATGGTGTAAGTGGTGGTCTAGTTTGTTTTTTTGCAAGTATCTGTCCAATTTTCCCAACCCCATTTATTGAAGAGACTTGTCTTGACTCCATTGTATGCTCTTGCCTCCTTTGTCAAATATTAATTGAGCATAATGGCTTGTGTCAATTTTGGGGTTCTCTGTCCTGTTGGCTGGGTGTCGTTGTTTTTTTTGATGTTGGTAAATGTTAGTCAGTAAAGGAGGATGGGAGTAGGGTGGGGGTGGGGGAGGAGGGAGTGGTTGATTACTGCCAAATGGGAGCAGAAGTCCAGAGTTTCCTCTTGATTTCTGTTGCTGACACATGGGGGGAGAGTCCCCATGTGACCGCTGGGCTCCCCACTAGACCTCCCCTGATTCTGTCATGGCTGGAAAATGTGTCAGTGCCTTGTTACTACTTCTCACATGCCTTTCACTGACCCCATGGCAGGAGGCATGGCCTTCTCCGTACCATAGCTCTGGGGCATGGTAAAAGCCCTACATTTCCACTAGACCTCCTCTGACACCATGCCTGCAGTGAGGTGAATGGGGTTCCCTGTTGCTGGAGCTGGTGTAGAAATTCAGGCCCCCAGTGTGGTTTCCACTGATACCACAGCAGCAGCAGCAGGACAGCGGTGAGTTGCTCAGTAACACCAGTGAGAATGAAAGTGTTCAATCTGTACTTGGCCTGCTCTGACCCACCCAGCAAGGTGGCTTGGCCACCTTATCACAGTCTCGCAAGGATAGCAGTCTAGACTCCCCTTAGACTTAACCTTCTCTAGTGTGTTAGGGGTTATGGCTTTTTCTGTGGTGTTTGCCTGGAAGAGAGCAGTTATTGTTTAGATCTTTTCTGTTCTGGTAGACTGTTCTAGTTTTGGTTTTGTGACTAAAGAAAACTTGATTTTGTTGGAACTTTTTATTTTTGTCTATACCTATTGATATTTCTAGGTTCCCATATTCTTCAGCTATAAGTATGAGTATCTGGGTCAGAAATAAGCCCCAAGGAACTCTGCCTATTGTTTCTAGATTTCAAGATCCCTAACCACTCTACTGACTTTTCTCCATCTTTCAGAGTTTTCTTATATTTATTTTATATAAAATTTCAAGGGGCTTTAGTTGTACTTAACAAAATAAATAGAGAAAAGAATACATACTGTGCCTTTCTTGAGGCAAAGTCTACTGAGATTATTTATACACTGCATTGTTTTCTATGTTGGTTTGCAGCCATATTTACTACACTTATTTAAGCTTAATTCGGTTTATCCTATTTAAGTGCTTACTGATATGATTCTACATGAAATATTTTGTTTGTTTTGTTTTGTTTTGTTAATCTTCACCCGAGGATACTTTTCTGTTGATCTTTTAGAGAGGAAAAGATAGAGAAACATCGATGTGAGAGAAACACATCTATTGGTTGCCTTCTGCATGTGCCCAGACCAGGGCCCAGACCAGGGAGGAGCCTGCAACCAAGGTACCTGTTCACTTGGCTGGAATTGAACTCAGGACCCTTTGACCCACAGGCCAATGCTCTGTCCACTGAGCCAAACTGACTAGGGCTCTACATGAAATCTTTAAAATTTTCATTTGCCTCACCATTGGTGTATTAGAGAATAAAATTTTGTGTGATAATTTTAGGAAAGATATAAGAATTGTTTACTACTTTTCAATTCTTAAATATCTAAGACTATTTTTCTGCTTCCTTCATGTACATATTTTTCTAATATTTTTTTATTTTCTGACCAAATTTTTTAAATATTTTTTAATACCAACCTAATTATTATCTTAGGGTCACCTGTTCTTTCTGCTTAGATGCTTATGGAACTTTTCTTTATTTTGATTGTACATTTTTTACTACATAGTTCCCATATAAAGTGATAATTCATGCTATTAGTTAATGTGTTTTATTTATGGCTTTAACTCCTTTTCCTTGTCTGGAACGTTTCCTTTTAAACATCTAAGTGGTTATTTCTTCTGGTCTCTCTTCATTGATCTCTAAGCAAGTTTGTAAGTTACAGTGGTTACTCTGAATGAGGGTCCTACTGGGCCCAGGAAACCTGGTCTTTTTTTTTAAAATATATTTTATTGATTTTTTACAGAGAGGAAGGGAGAGAGATAGAGAGTTAGAAACATCGATGAGAGAGAAACATCGATCAGCTGCCTCCTGCACATCTCCTACTGGGGATGTGCCTGCAACCCAGGTACATGCCCTTGACCGGAATCGAACCTGGGACCTTTCAGTCTGCAGGCTGACGCTCTATCCACTGAGCCAAACCGGTTTCAGCAAACCTGGCCTTTGATCATATAATTCCTCAGCTTTCCTCTTTCTGGCTGTGAGGGTAGTGTGTTTTTCAAAGTTTTTTCTAGATTTCATTGGTTCATGTTTTCTGAGTCTGGAGAGGAACAGGGTCTTATAAGACAAGCGATATCAATCATATCAAAGCCTACCACAGAGAGGCAATGAGGAATGTTCCAATTCTCTGCTAATAATAAATATATAACCTCCTAGTCTTACCCTCTTCAATGGAATGAAAACTGATGAGAGAATTTCTCTCTGAGGGTCACTTATAATTTCTGCAAAACTGGAAGTAGGAAGTCTGCTGCTTTAGGAGGTCTATGATCACTTCCTTGGCGGCCAGTCAGACCACATGATAGAATTCCCTTCACCAGGAAGCTGCTAGGAAGTGAGACAAATCAAAGATGCTACATGATAAGAAAATGTGTTGCTTTTAAAAACCCAGATGTCATGTAATTGGTGGAATAAAAAGACATCCCAAGGAGTTGGGATCGCAAATATGTCATCTAAATAATAGGAAATCTGGGGAGAATAAATCCTGTTTTTTTATTGTCATTTGTGATACCTCCACATTAGTTTTATGGGCTGAGGACAAAGACCTGGCTCTGGACAAAGGGAAAAAGGGAATGTGTCACCTTGCACCTGGAAATCAGGAGTTGCTGTTAAAGAGCTATCAAGCTTCAGTTCTGTGAGATAAATTAATTCTAGCGATCTGCTTACAACTTAGTGCCTATAGTTGTTTCAATGGGAATCTAAGAGGTGGCATTGAAAAGACTTTATTGTACATTTAAATATTTGTGGAAAAGGTAGATCTCGTGTTAAGTGTTCTTACCACAGAGAACAAAGAAAAGAAAATTACATGCCGTGTGTGCGTGTGGTGTGTGTGTGTCAGTGTGCGTGGTGGGGGTGAGGGTTGGTGTATGTTTTGCAAATGCATTGGTAGCTTGGCTCACACACTATTAAAATTGAGATCTATATTATATTCCTCTCATTATTCTTTATTCATTCATTCAGAATTATGGAAGAATTTTTAAATGTTGTCCTCTGCAGTTTGATTGTTTGCAGTATTCAATCTGATATACACTGCTATCCCCTGATTTTTATTCTGCAACCATTTTTAACCTCTTGCCATCTCTCTTGATCTAATTTTTTCTCTTTTGCTTTGAATGCTATATTCTCTTGAAACACAAAAATATCAGAAATCACAAATTTTCCTCTTGTCTTTTTCAGTAAATCTATACAACAGAGGGTATGTGTTCTGATTCTCTGTAGCATCTCATATTAGGTACTGGAATTTTTTCTCCCCAGTCTGCGATATAACATTTCTGCTTGCTTATCTTTACAGCAAGAATTCTACTGGCTTTTGGATGAATTCGGCATTAAAATGGGTCTGACAAAGACTGATGTGGAATTCTGTCCAGTTCTTTCATATTTGGACAATAGTGAAAGGGAAAATATGAATCTGTAAATTATCATGACCAGCTCACAATGCAGCAGCCTGAGGGAAGCGGGGTAGAAGCTGAATTCCTGCGCAGTGCCCTCAAAGATGAGTCTCAGTGTCAATGCTTCTCTGTGTTTAGTGAACTGCATGCTGGTTTCCAGCTCTCAGGATAGCCAATTTCTCTTTGCTTAGTCCAGTGCCAGGTCTGAGCGGCAGCAGTGCCTGGCATAGGTAGTGCCCCTTTCCCCTACAATGCTGCCATTCTGTTTATTATAGCTCATCCCTCCAAGTGTGAATCTGAGGCTCACCCACAGTTGTAGGAGTATCTCAGAGTGCTAACTGACCTAATGCTTGCAGTGAGTCCCTGACAGGCCCAACATTGCTTCTCTGTCTGTCATCCATCTGACTTACATGTTGTTAGTTGGGTGTACCACTATTTTATTACTTTCTTGGGATTCTTTCTTCTAAGTAGGATTTCTCTCTTTCATAGGAAGGGTTTTTCAAGTAATACATTTAGTTATTTGTTTCAGTGGGAATCAAGGAGGTGGCCAATGAAATTATGATTTTCCCCTCATTATCTTAACCAGAAATTCCTCCTGTAACTTGGACTCTAATGTTGAAGATCCTCACTGTTGATGTCTTTTCTCTTCTTTTTTTCTTTTTTTTAACCTTATGAGTAGACTAAAATTGTTCCAGAAACATAAAAGCAAAGTATAGCACCCTCAGAAACTGAGAGGCTTCTACAATCAATTGCTACAATGATTAGGGAGGACCTAGCAATCATATTCATGCAGCAAATATTTATTCAACACTAACTATTCAAGTGTCATGTTAGACACTGGAAAAATGTTAATATTTGTTCTCTTTCATCAAAACATCTTGTGGAGTAAACAGTTAAATGGGCAGTTATAATTTGCTGTATTAAGAACAGTAACATATATGGTGGGAGCTCCTTAAACAGTGCTGTAATGCAGATCAAAAAACATTTATCAGCGGGTTTGATAATTGAATTTAAAAAAATAAGTAGATGTTGTTCTAAAGGGGCTGCTAGGTGTGGATGAGAAAAGAAACTTTCAATTGCAGTCAAATCAGCTTCTGCTGCATTACCATTCAGCGCCTATAGTTACATTCTCCCATGAGCCATCCCATACACATCCATATCTACATCACCCTTGAGTATCACCATTCAGACACCCTTATCTACATTCTCCCATCATTGAGCACAACTGGCACTGCCCTGATAAGTCAGTAGAAATATTTTTTTTTAAATAATGGCAAGTTTTCTTAGTCCCCAGAGTGAGCAGTACAAACATAAGATGTGAAGAAAATGGTCTTCATGCAGCTTCTTTTGTTTGTCTTTGTTTCTAGTGTTGCTGTAGCTATGAGCACTGGGAGAAGGAGCTTCAAAATCAGATGGGCAGCTCCCACTTGACACATTCCTATAGAAATGCTAAAACCCAAAGAAATAAGTTCTGGTTGTGACTTATAGCAAGATAAATCCATAGCTGCTCTTTGCTTTTATAACTCCTCAAAACACTGATAATATGGGCATAACTTACCCAAGAATAAGTTTATGAAAGGATACACAAGTGTGTGCTTAGTCACTGAGCTCTCATGAATGAAATAGAATTTCAGTTCAGCCATGGAAGATAAATTTCAAAACCAGAGGAAAGGAGGATGGAGTCAGGTGAAACCTTGATTTGTTGCGGAAAGAATGAAGAAAGGAGCGTGAATAGAAGGATGATTCGAAACAGTGAGGACTGCACTGGAAACATGAGTCAGTGCCAAAGTGTAGAGGATCTTATTTGTCACATGGAAAAGTTTGAATCTTATCATTTTTTTTTAAATGTTTGTGAAAGCTAATATGGTTGAAAAATAAAATTTAGGAAGATTAGTCTAATATGTACATACAGTGGCTAATTTAGCAAAAATGATATAATGTGAGCATTTAATATATTGATCACTCCCCCAAGTTCTACTGTCTCCTCCCTTTGAACAACAAAACTATACTTTCCTACTTGAAGATACGCTAGTCAGGAGGGGATCATGTGGAGCATTCTGCAGACAGAATTGTTTCAAATCTGCAGCTGCCTGGGAAAGCTTCACACCCTTGAGCCCAGCCTCCCACCGGAGCTGTTGAACCACTTTCTTCATAGCTGTGACGCTGGAGGAACCAGACAGGGTGCACTCCAGAGCCGGGCAGGTTTGTTGGTAGTGCATCCACCGGTGATCGGGTCCGTGGGGCCAGACCTCAGGGCAGTGAAGCTGTGTGCTAAAATGCTGGTGAGATTGGACCATGTGTGTTTACCTGCATTTGCTAGGACATGAAGGAGATATTACAATATCTTCTTAGAAGCACATCACTTCCAGTGGGTCTTGGTTCAAATAAAAAAATGTCAGCTCTCTACTTCCCAGAACTGAGTAAAAACCTGTGCAAACAACTCCATTCTCAAGGCCGCACAAAAGCAGCCCCTGTCACAATAAAAACTTTGTGCTGAGATCCACTGTGACTTCTACGACAATCCTAGTAGGTTTATGTTTGCCTGGCTTTTTTATGTATTCCACATGGCAAGGATGATAGCATTCACCCAGTCATTCACTATCCATTGAGTGGCTCCAGGTATTAAGAGCTTCATAAATATACTCTACGCGTGCACAATGTGTACTTTCCACAATGTCTAAAGTTAAATTCAGCTTTTTCTATTACTCTATCTCTAACTTTCATTCTTTTATGTTTCCTCTTTATGTTATAAAACAATTGAAACCAACGTATGTCAGGAACGTTGACCCTCTCGTGAAGTCACAGACACTTGACTCCTTCATAATCAGAGCTATGAAATGCTAGTGGGCACGTGTGTTTACATCACTATCACCTTCTGGAAAGGAGAAGCTGCAGCCTGCAGAAAAAGTCACTAATAATATCATTTACAAATTACCCCCTCCCCATATGTACAAGACTATTTATGAATATCTATATTTATTCAACATATACATTTTAATTCCAGGTACAATGTGTGAGGATTTGAAGATATAAACTGACCAAAAACATAAAAGTCTCTATTGCCCTCATGAAGTTTATGGAGAAAACTTTTGACTTGACTTAATCTATCATTACCAAAAACGCCCTGTGAGGGACATCCTGCCAGGCAGACAGACTATGATGAGGTATAAGACGGAGTCCTGGGCTGCAAAGCATTTTATGTGAGAAGCAACACTTAAACCACTGAAATGCACAACACTGCCTGACTCAGCTATGTGTGCAGTAGAGGAGGTGTTGGTTTCTTGGGATGTTCCTTCATGATCTCAAGTAGAGCTATCTGACTATATTCCCTTTCAGTTCAAAGGCTGGATGTTCTGGAACCTTTGGGACACAATAAAACAGAACCTATAGTAGCAGTTTTCTGTCTTGCAACTTTGTTTTTTATTTTATTTGAATCACTTGAATAAATAATCCCTGAACCACTGTGGGTTTCTAATAAAAATTTTTCTTCACTCCTGTTACTTTCAAGGTCAATTGCATCCCTTAGGATTATGGCTTTTATTTCTCATATATTTTTGGTTAAAATGCACTTGATCTCCCATGAATCTCAGTGCCGTGATTTCACCCTGCCCTCCCTTGAATCATAAGTCTCTCCCCCTTTGCCGATACTTTCCACAGTGTCTTCATACATGAGCAGTTTTCCACTTACCTTGAATATATTTTGAAGTTTCTTCCTCTTCTGCTAACCTTCTATGCTTCTCCTTACTTTTAGTTCTCAAATTCATAATTTCTCTTCACTACTTGCAGTTTCTCATTATTCATTACTTACCAGGTCTGTGTAATTCTGCTTTTATGCTATATAAAATTACCAAACATGCATGTCATATCAAATTAAATGACCTTTTCCCTATAAAATTACTCTGACTCTATTTCTTTGTGCTCCAAAACAGCCTACATATTGTTACATTTAACTCTTCAAAAATGCACATTTAATGCTATCATTTCCATAGTGATAAATCTCCATGTCTCCCACTCTGTAGAGGATTTCACCTGGCACACACAGTAATCTGAACTCTCCATTAAAGCCAGATCAAATAATTTATGCATTTATAAACTCGGTGGATGTGCTAGATTGTCTTTTTATAAGTGTTGTAACAACACTTCCATAAAAATATCTTCCCCAAAGAAATGAACTATCAGGCCATGAAAAAGACATGGAGAAGCTTTAAATGCATATTACTAACTGAAGAAGCCAATCTGAAAAGGCTGCATACTGTATGATTCCAATTATATGACATTCTGTAAAAAGAAAACTGTGGAAACAGAAGAGATCAGTCAGTGCTTGCCAGGGGTTTGAAGGAGGGAGGGATGAATAGGCAGAGCACAGAGGATTTTTAGGACAATGAAACTATTTTGTCTGATAATGGCAGATACAAGTCATCATGCATTTGTCAAAACCCATATCATGTGCAGCACCAAGAATAAACCTAAAAGTAAATTGTGGACTTTGGGTGATGATAATGTGTCAATGTAGGTTTATCTATTGTAATAACTGTACCACTCTGGTGTAGGCTGTTGATGGTAAGGGAGGTCATGTGCATGAGTAGGGGGCAGAGTGTAAATGGGAACTTTCTGTACTGTCTTCCCAGTTTCGCTGTGAATGTAGAGCTTTTCTAAAAAAAATAATAATAATGACGATTAAGTCTATTTTAAGTGTTTCTTCAAAGCCTCACAATAGAATATATAATGAAACTTTAAAATGTTTGCCCACAGGTAGGTGCAAATTGTATCTCAGGGTAGTTATAATTTTCATTTCTTTTATTATGAGTAAAATATGTTCTTTTTCTATGAACCCCATTCATGTCCTTTGTTCTTTTTTCTATGGGGTCATTTAGTGGTGTTATTTAAAAAATCTGATTTGAAGAGTTTCTTTAAAAGGCCTTAAACAAGTTTCACTATTTTCTTTGCCTTCTTGAAGTTTAGTTTCTCTTATATATAAGATTATTACTTTGTTTTCTAGATGTTTTCAATTATAGTTGACTTACAATATTATATTAGTTTTAACTGTATAACATATAGTGATTAGACATTTATGTAACTTATGAAGCGATTACCCCAATAAGACTAGTACCCATCTGACACTGTACTCAGTTATTACAATGTTACTACATCCCCTATGGCAGTGATGGCAAACCTTTTGAGCTCGGTGTGTCAGCATTTTGAAAAACCCTAACTTAACTCTGGTGCCGTGTCACATATAGAAATTTTTTGATATTTGCAACCATAGTAAAACAAAGACTTATATTTTTGATATTTATTTTATATATTTAAATGCCACTTAACAAAGAAAAATCAACCAAAAAAATGAGTTCCCGTGTCACCTCTGATACGCATGTCATAGGTTCGCCATCACTGCCCTATGGTGTACATCCCTGTGACTATTTTTATAACTGGCAATTTGCACATCTTAATCTCTTTCACCTTTTTCTCTCATCCCCCCAACCTCCTCCTCTCTAGTAACCATCAGTTTATGACTGAGCAATATTCCATAGAATATATGTAAATGTTCTTATTTAGTTACACTTTTATGTAATAACCTTAGTTTTCTGCCATAAATATTGATCAGATCATTGCATTTCAACTCCTACTCCTTCCTTTCTCTCTCTTCCACCCTTCAGTTTCAGCTAATTATACTCTTTAGTATTTAGGTTTTTACTTTTAAATATTTTTAAATAAAACACATTACTTGATTTGTTGTCTTTAAATGATATATTTTAATTTACAGCTATCATAGATGATGGACTCAATAAACTTATTCTGCCTCCCACTTTTTCTCTTCCTTCTCAATTTTTTTTTCATCAGTGGTAGTTCTGCATTATCAAGGCATATAATATTCAATACTTTTCTTTCCACCCTAGTCCCCACATCTGTTTGAATATTAGTTCTTCAGTTAAATGTTTTCATGGCTTACTAACAGTGAGGAGTTTCACCATCATTTCTGAAACTGTTCCTTGCTTTGCTGAAGTCATCCTCTAATACTTTGAGAAGCATTTGTGGAAGTATATCCCTTGAATTCTATTTGATGATCTTTGCCTATATACTTGGAGAACTTTCTAGGTATCAATTTGGTGACTTTCTTCTTTTAAAAAATTTTGGATGTTGCTCTACTATCTTCAAACATGGAATGTTGCTTTCTAAAATCCGGTGTCAGCCTAATGCTTTTCTCCTACAGTAGGGTGATTTTCAGCCCTGTTTGTCTAAGATGGTCATGCCATGTGGCTATCTCAACATCTCATTGCACTTAGCAAGTCTTATTCCCTTTTACTGTCAAAAGTGTTATAATGACAAGTTTTATGGCCATCCTACCTTATGTTGACTCGGTCCTTTGTATACTTAAAAATATTTTATTTAAAGTTCAATAACTACCTCATGGTATGTAATGATGTTGAAAGTTAAGAGACAATTTCACACTACAATGTGCTCATCTAAAATGTAGATTCAGGTCTTATTTAGTGTTTATGAAATTATACCTTTAAATCTTTTATTCTATTATATTGTTTTGATCATCATTGTGACTTTCTTCAAGGGTTTCAATTATGCTTATGTTGAGTATTCTTAGTCTTTCTTCTTTATTTACCATTGTCTGCTAATCCTTCTTAAAATGTGTTTAATTTCTATTTTATTTTAATGACTTTATTTCCTTGTTGTGTTTATTTTCCCCAATTGTCCCTACTGTTCCTTTCAATTTTGTCTTCTTTTCTGAAAGGACATGTTTTTCTATTTCTTTTCTGTGCTCTGCTAACTCATGTCATGTTCTATAGTTTCACGATCTCTTCTCTGAGTTCATATATTGCTGCTTTTGATGTTCCTTTATGGAAACAATTGGCTATGTAAGTTTTTAAATTTTATTTATGGCACAATATTTTTCACAATTTTCTTCTTTATCATGTTTCCATTTTTAAAAGAATGCTAGTGTATAAATATTAATAAGAAAATATAATTTAAAATAGAAGTAAGTTATAAGTGGCATATTATAAAACTTAAAAGGAACAATTCACCAAGGTGATTAAATATTAACTTTGTAAGCCTGCAACATCATCCTAAAATACATAAAGCACTGATAGAAACACAAACAAAATAAACAGGCTAATAATAATGATGAGAACATATTTTTTAAATAATAAAAATTGCTTTTTCCCCTTTGATTCTTTTTATGCAATATTTGAATTGATACTTCGCTAATTCTCTTTTTTATAACTCATCATAGAATGAGATGAATTTTTATGGCTCAAATATTTTTACAGAAAGAGAAATAATATTTGTGAATGCATAACTGTTTACAGTGTGTTTTTATATTCATTTTCTTGAATAATCTTCAATTATCTCTATGAAGTCAGCAAGAAATGAATTATTATTCCCATTCCACAGATGATGAAAATGTAACACCACTAATTTTGCTATATGCTGTGATGTCAATGTTATATAAAGATTTTATAGGCCACATCAGGATAATTTATGCCTATGTAAGATCATTTTCCTCATGAATTTAAACAAGATATATTTAAAAATGAGGAACTGAATATATTTTCTTCTTTGAATGCTCCACATACCTCGGAGCACTTGATTTTACTTCTGCTCAGTATAACATGAAGATTTCTGAAGACGTACATGCCTTGGCACTGAGAGGGACACTGGAGGTCTGTTTCCCATTGAACTGTTAGAGATGAGGTTTCCATGTAAGATTCCATCTCTCAGAGAAGTTCATCAGCTACAATAGTGATGCTAGGAAACCACTTATCTACACAACAGAAGGAAACTTAACTGTGGCATCTTTGTGATCATCTTAGGTAAATCACATTTACTTACTAGTCACCTAGTCTTTTTTATTTCATCAATAGCCAAAACATACCAGATATATTTAGGCTTATAATTTAACTATTATACCTTGGGTTTCACTAAAACTAAGTGTTAAACTTGAGTAGGAGTTACTGAAGGAAAAGGTGGGAATGGGTCTGAGGCCTTGGGGACAGCACGAGCATGGACAGTATGTGCAGGGAACTACATACAGTTTGGAACTACGGAAGTATAAGATGAAAGGCATGTGCTTTATTGCCTTACTCCATGTTTAGAAGTAAAAGGTGTAATTTCATTGTTATCATTTAACTGTGATCTACTTACAAATGTGTGTGTCTGCCAGGCTGGTATGGCTCAGTGGTTGAGCATTGACCCATGCACCAAGAAGTTGCCAGTTAGATTCCCAATCAGGGCACATGCCCAGGTTGTGGACTCCATCCCCAGAATGGGGCATGGGGCATGCAGGAGGCAGCCACTCTCATCAATGTTTCTCTCTCTCTCTCTTCCTCTCCCTTCCTCTATCTGTAAAAAGCAATATAAAAATCTTTAAAAAATTGTGTGTCTACATGATATATATATATATATATATATATATATATATATATATAATTACCTTATGATAACTTTTTTATGGTATTTTTCTGATTTCCTTCATTCCTGCATCTTTTTCCTTTGTAAGCTGTTGTAACTCCTTTGAAAGATAATGGAAGGCAATGTGATTTTGGAACTGGAGCTTGAGAAAGAAAAAGCCAGAGACTTTTCAAAGATTCTGAAATCAGTTTGCTCATCAAACCAAAGGAATCACAAACTGGCCCTTTGCCTGAAGAAGAAGGATTTACTATGCATGGTTTTTCCATCACCTCCTAACATCTGTTTATATCTACCTTCCTGTGGAAGAACCTTCCCTGCGACTCTTCCTTGTCTTTCCTCGCTTCCCATCTCTATCAAGGATTATGTACAAATTGAAACGTGAACTTGAAATCCTTCATAAATAACATTTAAAGACAAAACACTTAACTTTAGAACAACCCTGTGAGGATATCCCTGTAAGAGCTGGTCTAGAATTGCCCTCAGGTGAGACGTCCTGAATCAAAGCCACTCTGGCCTGGCTTTCATTGATATCTCTTATTAATTTTTCTCTTTAGTTCTATAATTACAATTTTCTACCATCTTGCATTTTTTAACCATCGATAGGTAATAACTGACACAGCTTGGATGCGCTCAGTTTTATTTTGCCCCAATATAATGAACATGGACTCATTGGGAAGTGTGATGAAGAATTACATGGTACAGGGAGTATAATAGAATTTTGTGGGTCAAGTTAGGCTAGTTGTTTATTTTCTTAATCTCTTGATGGTTTTATATTTGTTCCAAGTCAACAAATTTATTTTTAATTTAAATGTCATGAAAAGTAGAAAGAAAGATGATTCTCAGGGAAAATATCCCCAAAATGGGTAGAAAGATTGCAGTGGCAAGCTCGCTGGTCCCTAACAATGAAGCTGGTTGCTTTAATTATGGTAAAATGCTAAAACCAAGGAAGTACTTATTATGAAAACTTTCAAAGAGACAAGAAATGGAATATGCAGCTTTTCTTATATATCTCTATTCAAATGGCCTCCCTTTGGGGTAGGTGGGAGATATCCGCATCCTAGCTATAGAGATACTGAGATTATGATGAGCCACTAAAAATCTAAGATCCTTAAACCAATGAATTTCATTTATTAAATGATTCAATAGTATACTCTGGTTTCTCTTCAGATCGCATAAATCTTTCGCCTTTTTAAATGATTCAATAGTGTTTATATAATCTGAACAGGTTTTTTGTAACCATACCAATCCCTCACCAACTCAACAAAATAAATCCATGGGCGTGGTTAAGTCATTATCTCTCTCTCACCCCTGTAGGTTCTTGAGGGAGGACCTACAGGGACCTCCCCACTACTTATTCTCCTGATTTGGGAGATCTTGTTCGGGTCTGCCCAACCTCTTCTCCCCATTCCAAAGCTCACAATACAGATGCATTTTCCCTCAGCTTCTAACTGCTGGGATCGTCCTGCTCTGAAGTACCAGCAAGTTGATTCAAGTCACATTCTTTATTGCCTGCTTGGCCCAAGGACAATTGCATAGGTTTCCCATGCGATGGAGTGAGGATAACGGCTACTTTTCACTCCAGAATTATTGTTCCTCAGTCATCTTTGGCATCTTTGTCTTTCCCCTCCCTCAGCAGAGTCGGATAGTCATTAGACCCCACAGAGTGGAATATGGGACAGGTCAGAAACCGGCCACTTCACAAGTGACTTCCTTGGAGTTTGCCTTCCCTGCCTTCAAGGAGAAGAATGTCCTCCTTCTCTCTTCCTGAAGGAAGTGAGGGCATGGCATGCCATATTGGGAATATCATAGTTCATATAAATCTTCCTGAAGGGAGTGAATATTAAGACAGGACCCAAAACCTAAATAATTTTCAGGAGAGGAACAAGAATGGCCAAGTGACAAAGAGATGAAAGAAAACATATGATATTTACCCCATAGCTAAGATCCAAAGTCTCCCTCCTTCAAATCCCTAACACTTCCCATGACACAAAGCAGGCATCTTATCTTATCAATGTATAATCATATCAGCTATTCACCCTACAGGAAGGTTTCCAGGGTTATAGGGCTGGCTGTTCCTTGTGTACTAAAATGTTAATTCATATACTTAACTATGATCACAGCACTCCTGCTGGGAGTTCTGTGGACGCCTTCTGTAGGAGGCTGAATCATGCCCCCACCCCCAGGATATTTACTTTCTAATCCTAGAAACTTATTCATATGTACTTATATGATTTAAAAAAAAAAAAAGACTGTGGATGTGATTAAATTAGGCATCTTGAGATGGGGAAGTTATCCTGGTAGTTCCAATGTAATCACAGGAGTTTTTTAAAGAAGGTTAGAGTCAGAAAAGGTAATGTGACCGTGAAAGCAGAGCTTCAGTGATGCACCCATGAGCCAAGAACAATAGTACAAGAAGCTGCAAAAAGCAAGACATGTATTTTCCTCTAGAGAAGCGGTTCTCAACCTGTGGGTCGCGACCCCTTTAGGGGTCAAATGACCCTTTCACAGGGGTTGCCTAAGACCATTGGAAAACACATATATAATTACATATTGTTTTTGTGATTAATCACTATGCTTTAATTGTGTTCAACTTGTCACAATGAAAATACATCCTGCATATCAGATATTTACATTACGATTCATAACAGTAGCAAAATTACAGTTATGAAGTAGCAATGAAAATAATTTTATGGTTGGGGGTCACCACAATATGAGGAACTGTATTAAAGGGTCGTGGCATTAGGAAGGTTGAGAACCACTGCAGTGATGGCGAACCTTTTGAGCTCGGCGTGTCAGCATTTTGAAAAACCCTAATTTAACTCTGGTGCTGTGTCACATATAGAATTTTTTTGATATTTGCAACCACAGTAAAACAAAGACTTATATTTTTGATATTTATTTTATATATTTAAATGCCATTTAACAAAGAAAAATCAACCAAAAAAATGAGTTCGCATGTCACCTCTGACACGCGTGTCATAGGTTCACCATCACTGCTCTAGCTTCCAAGAGGAACACAATGCTGCTAATACTCTGACTAATCCACTGAGACTGATTTTGGACTTCTGTCCTCCAGAACTGTCAGATAGGATATCTGTGTTATTTTTAGGCCACTTGGTTTGGAATAATTTGTGACACCAGCTAAAGGAAATAAAATACTTTTCCAGTCCTTCGCCCTCCCCCACACTCTGCCCCATAATACCCCCTTTATGTTTCGAATGTTTCTTTTTCCTTCCTTTCTTACTCACTTCACTTCAGGGGTCAATTCTACCTACAGCTTGATTCCTTCTTGTCTCAAATAGTTTAAGCTGGTGCTTTTATCAATGTGACATTTAAATTCTACAGCTCTTACCCACACTCCACAATTTTCACTGGCTGCATGGAGCCAATTCTGCCTGCATACCTTCTTCACCTGGAATCTGTTTTTTTGGCAGGCTCAATGTTATTGCTCAGTGTCATAGACAAAAGTGAAAGAGCAGTTTGCTTGTTTTGTTAGTTTTATTCTGGAGTTTTCCAGCAAGTGACACACCTTTGTACAATATCTCTCTTGTGATGAAAACTAGACACACTTCTCTTTTATCAGCAATAATGAGGAAGAGGAAAGATCTGGCCTCAATGTGACATGCAAGATCTGAAATGGACCCTCTGAGTGTGTTAAACCTTCTGTAGCCCTTTCTTTCAAAATCCAAATGGTGTGAGTCAAAGAATAAATAGAGTCGGGGTCAAGTTGGTATTTGGCAACTCAATGAACAAACAAAAGCAAAAACCCTAACCTTGTCAGAAACTGAAGGTAAGGCCAAATTGTATTTTAATTCTCTGCTATATTTGTCTTTTCTTGTTATTTAGACTTAGAAACCACCTCAGATAGTATTTCTGATGCCTTCATAGTCCTTGTCTTTCTCTGCTAATTAAAATAATAATAATAATAATAAAGGGCAAATTTAGAGTTGATGGGGATCAATGTTCTAGCAGTGACAAGATTGTGCTTCCAATGTCCTATAAATCTTCTTAACTGTCTCCAATGAGCATCCACTCATTGTTAGCCAAAGTTGCTTTGTGATAGAATATAGTAAAAAGTATAATGTTCTTCCTCACTTAAAATGAAATTCTATATCATATGACACACTTTTTCTTGATTAATTGATTATTTTTTAAAAAATATATGTATCACTAAAATAGCTAAGCAGCCATACATATATTTTTTTTCTTTTGTGTAATAAATTAGACACAAGATCAAGGACATGCAAGTAAATGCTTCGGAAATGTTCTCTGGTTTCTAAAGTAACCCAGCTGTAAGTCAAGGCCTCCTACTCTTCAGAAATGTCGTCCAACTTGGCCTAAATCCCAAATCCATAGACTGTGACAGTCCAGAGCCCTCCCTGCAATTTTTCTGGAATCCTAATTAAACTCTCACTCTCAGGAAAAGAGGTCATAATGCAAAACGTAAGGGCTTCTATCTTTCCCTGGCTCTTCCCCTTACTGTTTTTTTCATCTTTCTTCGCCTTTCCTCCTGATCCAATCAAAATGCTCCTCTCCTGGGGCCTGGCAGGGTAAGCCCAAGCTGCACTGTGATTCAGGATTGCAGCGTCATAGACTTGTTCAGTCGTTTCCTCCAACACGCACAATACTGTCCGTGAAAGGAACGCTGATGGATCCATTTGATGCGACATTTTGCAGAAAGAAATGGTGACTCAGTCATATATCTATCAATGTAGGGTGGACATTTACCTTTTCCTTTCCCCCTGTCTAATTGCTGTTGCCGGGGAAGACAGATGTCTCCAGTCTCGGTTGTGGCATTGATTGAAGATGACCCTCAGTGGTTCGAAGCACTGGGTGGGAAATCAGAAGGCCTGGCTCCACTACGGACTTGCCTTGCTTTTCACCTTGATCGTGTAGCCTCTCACAGTCTCAGAACTTCACAAAGGTACTAGGAGGATAAAATTATCTCTTGCAAGTGAAAATAATGTGCAAAGCGCACAGTACCACACAGGTGTCTGTTGTGATTATTCCTGTGATGTTCATTTAAAGCAACAAACAGCCCATGTGTCATTGAACACAGTTGTGAGGAGAAGACTCACAGTTTGCACTTGATAAGCTTCCCAGATTTAGCAACATCTTGGCCGCACGTTTGGCCAGGAAACTGTAAAGATCTGTTTTCTGGGGAGAGACTTAGGACTTCCTTCTCACTTAAGGGCTAAAATTTGTGAACTGTCCTTTCTATGCCTGTGTGTGTGTGTGTGTGTGCGTGTGTGTGTGTGTGTGTGTGTGTTCACAAGTCCACCCCCATTCCAGATGGTATAAGGAAGCACAGTGGCAGGACAAAATAACAAACAACAGCAATTACATTTTTTTCCAACTATTCCTCCATTTGTATGCAGTTCAGGAGATTGGGAAATGTTTGAGCACAGCTTCAAGGATAAACAAGATCATGGAAATATAGAATATCAGTGATTCAGATGCAGGGAATAGTAAAGTGACATTTATTTATGCAGGGCTGGGATAAACAGTTTTATTTTTGAATCAGTTCTCCAGCTCTCTTCAGCAGAGACCCACAGGAGGAAGGTGAGAGGATGGTGGCAGCTGGGTGAGCACTCACCAAGTCTGGAAGAATGCCAGTTTCAGGAGTAGCAATCAGAAGGGGCAGAAAGGAGGAAGACAGCTGACACAGAGTCCAGGGAGCAGTAACTTATTTTTGCCCCCTGATCCTCTCTGTATACATTTGATAGCCAGACAATCACCCTGATAGCGACCATCCTCTCTGTCCTTCCTCCTCTTTCTGCTAAGGTCATCAGTGACCTTCTAGTTGCCAAACATGACAGCTTTACCTCCATGCTCTCCCTCTTTCATTTCTCCATAACATTAAACACTGGTGCCGGCTGGCATGGCTAATGGTTGAGTGTTGACCTATGAACCAGGAGGTCATGATTTGATTCCTGGTCAAGACACATGCCCTGGTTGTGGGCTCGATCCCCAGTGTGGGGCCTGCAGGAGACAGCTGCTCAATGATTCTCTCTCATCATTGATGTTCCTATCTCTCTTTCCCTCTCCCTTCCTCTCTGAAATCAATATGAAATATATTTTTTAAAAAACAACATTGGTGACCACTTTTTTGTGAAGTTCTTTTTCCCACTGGCCTCTAGGCCAGCCCTCTCTTGATTGTCTCCCTGTCTCTTACACCTTAAGCCCTGGCAACTATGTTCAGGCCCATACTACACTGCAGAGGTGGTGCCAAGGATTTTACTGTGGTTCTTTTTCTTCCTCCCAAAACCCGATGTCCTTGGAAACTTTGCTAACTTGTGGTTTCAGTTATCAATTCTATTGCTCTCAAACACTATAGCTTCATCCTAATTTTCTCTCCCCTTTTTGACCAGTTTCAAGTATATCAATAACTTGATGCGTTATCAATATCCCTAACTCTTTAAAAATTAAAACTCATCCTCTCTTTCTGAAATTCCTGTTCCCTGATCTCTGATTCTATTAATAGAATTATTGTCCTTAATCCAGCTGCCTACCCTACCCATCCCCCATCCACTCTCACATCCTGCATCAACTAGTCTCACCTTTAATCTCTCACCAACTCTCCTTCCCTCCCCACACCCTCTTTTCTCCCATTCTCCCTTTCTTTCCTGTTCCCTCTCAGTAGTTAATTGGGTACCAAAAATCATCACTTTTCCTAGCTCAGTTTCCTATTTCTCTATTTGACCTGCTATTATCCCAGACCAGGTTCACTAACTCTCTAATTTTTTTTTTCCTTTTTCCTATAAAATATTTCAAACTTAAATAAAAATGTACATATAAATATAAGTAAAAGCTGTGGCAAACAACCATATATTGCAAATATCAATGTTTTATATTTTAATACATAAAACATTGAAAATTTCCCCATCGTCTTTATAACCATCACTACTTTACATTCCCTTCTCTCCCTTCTCCAAAGTTGCATCTATTCTGAAATTGGAAAATATTCTTCCAGCCATTTCTATAAGATTAATAAATATGGATACATTAAAAACATACAGTACTAGATGCCCAGTGCATGGATTTATGCACTGGTGGGGTTCCTTGGTGTAGCCTGTGGGGATCGGGCCCAAACCAACAGTCCAAAGCCACCTGCTGCTCCAGCCCACTGCTCCTGCTCATCCTGGCCTCACTGTGCCTGCCGCCGCCATTCGGTAGGCTCAATGTTGCTCTGCCCTGGTCTCCGGGCTGCATTGGCCAGCTGTGAGTCCGGCTTTTGGCTGAGTGGCACTCCCCTTGTGAGAGCGCACTGACCACCAGGGGGCAGCTCCTGTGTTAAGTGTCTGCCCCCTAGTGGTCAGTGCACGTCATAGTGACCAGTCGACCGGTTGTCCGGTTGTTCGGTTGCTTACGCTTTTATATATATAGATAGTTGTGTGGACATTTTTAAATTTTATAAATAGTACTAGAGGCCCTGGGGGTGGGGAGGGGGTTCTCTCAGTCCGGCCTGTGCCCTCTCATAGTCTGGGACCCCTCGGGAGATAACGACCTGCTGGCTTAGGCCTGCTCCCGGGTGGCAGAGGGCAGGCCCAATACCTAGGTGCAGCCCCTGGTCGGGCTCAGAGCAGGGCTGATTGGGGAGTTGGGGCACCGCCCCCTGTCATGCACAGACCAGGGCGGTTCGGGAGGTTGCGATGCCACCCCCAGTCACGCTCAGGGTAGGGCCGATTGGGGGGTTGGGGCACTGCCCCCTGTCACACTCAAGGCAGGGTCGATGGGGAGGTTGCCGCACCACCCCATCACTCACAGAGCAGGGCCAATCAGGGGGTTGGGGCGCTGCCCCCTGTCAAGCACAGAGCAGTGCCCATCAGGGGGGTTGGGGCTCCATAGCCTGTCACGTACAGAGCAGGGTCAATCAGGGGGTTGGGGAGCTGCCCCCTGTCACTCACAGAGTAGGGCCGATAGGGGAATTGGGGCACCGCCCCCTGTCACACACAGAGCAGGGTGGATCAGGGGGTTGGAGCACCGCCCTCTGTCACCCACAGAGCAGGGCCGATCAGGGGGTTGGGGCGCCGCCATTGTCACACTCAGGGCAGGGCCAATGGGGAGGTTATGGCTCTACCCCATCACACACAGAGCAGGGCTCATGGCGGTAGGGGGGCAGGGGTTGGGGCACTGCACCCTGTCACACACAGAGCCTCAGGGCGATCAGGGGGTTGGGGAGATCCCCCTATCAGGCACAGAGCAGGGCTGATCAGGGTGTTGGGGTGCCTTCCCCTGTCACGAACAGAGCAGGGCGGAAAGGGAGGTTGTGACCCCGCCCCCTGTCACACACAGAGCTGCAGGGCAATCAGGGGGTTTGGGCACTGCCCCCTGTCATGCTGATCCCGGTGCCAGGAGGCCTTGCAGCTCCGCTGATCCCGGTGCTGGGAGGCATATTACCCTTTAACTATATAGGATAGAGGCCTGGTGCATGGTTGGGGGCCGGCTGGTTTGCCCTGAAGGGTGTCCTAGATCAGGGTGGGGGTCCCCACTGGGGTGCCTGGCCAGCCTGGATGAGGGGATGATGGCTGTTTGCAGCTGGTCACACGCCCTTCAGGGTGGGGGTCTCCATTGGGGTGCCTGGCCAGTCTGGGCGAGGGACTGAGGGCCGTTTTCAGGCTGGCGGGTGACTGAAGCTCCCAACTGCTCCTTTTTTTTCTTTTCTTTTTTTTAAATTCTGGGCCAGCTTTAGCTCTCAGGCTTGGCTCCAGCTCTTAGGGCTCCGCTGCTGAAAGCAGGTTTCTGGCCTTTGTTTACCTTCTGTATTTGAAACAATGTTACGATCCTGCTGGCTAAAGCCCGGGACTAAAGCAGGTTTCTGGGGTTTTGTTTAGCTTCTATATTTGTAACATAGTTGCTTAGAGTTGCAGCTCAGAGTCCTGCAGCGGCAGGCGGGGAACGTTGGAGTCCTCCGTCACTGAAGCAAGCAAGCCTCATGTTCGCTTCCAGCTGCCTGGCTGCCGGCCGCCATCTTGGCTGGCAGTTAATTTGCATATCACCCTGATTAGCCAATGGGAAGGGTAGTGGTCGTACGCCAATTACCATGTTTCTCTTTTATTAGATAGGATACTGTACATATCTTTTTTCAACCCTTTTTTCCCATCACTTACCATTGTGCTTTTGAGACTGATTTATGATGATCTTTCATTTTAATTAATGTATCAATTTCATTGAATTATTTTACCTCAACTTATCTATTTCTTTATTGATTTATATTGTTAGCATTTATTTTTTTATCTGATGTGTATTGAACAACACAACTATTGTACACTTTTGCAAGTTTCTTTAAGTGATATACCTGAAAGTAGAATTACGTGTGCATCCTCAACTTTACTGCAAATTATTGCCAAATTGTTATCTCAAGCAATATGTTAACCACCAACGCAAAGAAATCCTACTCTCACATATTCTTATCAACACTTGATGCTCTCAGAATTTTTAATTTTTGCCAATTTGATGAATGTAAAACTATATCTGATTGTTGCTCTAAATTACATTTGTATGGATCCTGGTGAGATTAATCACCTCTTCATATGTTTATTCTATGTAAGTGTTTTATATATAGCCCATATATGTTACTTGTTTAAATTTCTTTTGAGTTATTATGTTTTCCTTATTCATTTCCTAAATATTCAGTGTATCAAATTATTTTGGTTTTATGCATATACATTTCTACAGTTTTCTTATTTTTACAATGGCATATGACATCCTTTGTTGCATAAAAATATTAACTTTAGTAAGGCCAGATTTCTAAATTTTTTTTTATATTTAGAGTTTTTGAATCATGTTTAAGAAATATTTTCCTGTCTCAACATATCCTCCCTTTTTTTCAAACAATTTTTAATTTTTGCTATTCTTAGCACTGCTTGGTAACATGTCTTTGTCATATGCTATGTATATAGGTTTGAGAAGTTCTGATATCTAGTAATTTACATCTTTTAGTTGTATTTTCTTTAAGATTTCTCTATTCTTGAAGTTTTGGTTAAAACACTTTCTCTGGCTATAAAATGTAAATTGTATAATTAGCTTATCAAGTTCCAGAAGCAAAATAATCAGATTCTTATTGGTCCTGCATTAAATTTATGAGATATTTCTGGGATAGTCAATGCCTTTACAGTTTTGAATCTTCATATCGGTAAACATAGCATATTCCTCTGTGGGTTTAGGTCTTCTTTAACTCTCACAATAATTTTTGTACCTGTGCCTATATAATAAAAGGCTAATATGCAAATAGACCAAATGGTGGAACAACCGAACAACTGAACAACTGGACGCTATGATGTGTGCTGACCACCAGGGAGCGCGCACAGAACATGGCAGGCATTGGCCATGGCAGGATGGTGGAGCAGGTAAGCAGGGGCACCAGACCAAGGCAGGGTGCCAGTCGTTGTAATTGGAGTGAGCCTCTAGTCGTTACTGAAAATTCTGTGCCCACTGCAGCCTAATTGGCCCACAGTTCCTTTCAAGGTGCAGGAATTCGTGCACTGGGCCCCTAGTAGTGTAATAAGATATGATTTTTTTCATCATTCATTAAATTTATCCCTATTTGATGTTTTAGATACTATTGTAAATTATATAATTTATTAGTGATATGTAGAAATGCAACCTTATACATAGTGAGTTTTATAGATTCATTTATTAATTCCAATAGTTTGTCTGTAGGTACAAAAGTTTAATTTGCAAATAATAGCCTTGTTTTCCTTCTTTCTAATTGTTATATTAGTCTTGCCTTACTGTACTAAGTATAATATTGAAAAGAATTAATAATAGCAGACAACTTTGTCTCACCTCGATTTCAGGAGAAAAGCTTTCATTAATTCACCATTAAACATGAAGTTTTCTATTGGTTTTATTTGTAGTTACTCTTTAGCAATATAGGAATTTTCCTTTTATTAGTATTCTTGGTTTATCATGCATGAGTATTCAAGTTTGGCATGTGTTCCTCTTACTCTATAAAACTGATTATGTTTTCCTTTTGTCAGTAAGATGATCAACTAAATTAATTATAAAAAGGTAAGCCACCTTGAGTCTCTGAGACCAGTGTCATTGGTACTGTTGCATTATCTTTATCTCTGCATTAAATTTACTAATATTGTAGTTCAGATTTTTGCATCTAAAGTCATGGTTTCGATTAGCCTTTATTTTCACTTTACTATCAAGTTTATTCTAGCTTCATAAAAAGAATTGGCAAATGTTCTTTCTTTCTGTGTTCTGCAAGAGTTTGTACATGATGGTGTGTGTTTTTCCTTAAATATGTGGAAAGCTATCTGGTTCTGGACTATCCCTTATGAAATAGTTTTAAATGATTTAACATATTTAATATATAATAACTACTGAAAATTTCTATTTCTTCTATTTTCTTAGACATTTTTTTCATTTCATCTAAATTATTAAATTTATTGTCATGATGTTGTTCGTATTATCTTTCTAATGCAATTTTATCCACAAAACCAGTTTTTCTTTCCTGATGTTACAGTTTGTTAGGTTATGTTTCCTGATGTGATGGTTTGTTATGTTAATGTCTTTACTTTATGTTTTCTATTGTTTTGATTTTTGCTGTTATTTTTATTCACCTCTTTCTTCTTTCTTTGGGTTTGTTTATAGGGGTTCTTTTCCCTAGCTTATTGAGATAGAAGTGAATTAACTCATTGTTAGTCTCTATTCTTTCTAGGAAATACATTTATTTAAGATTATAAATTTCCCTTTAGGTCTTGATTTCTCTATATGCCACAGTTTGGAAATATTTCATTTAAAATATTTTCTAAATTCCACTTTTATTTCTCTGTCCTTGAGTTATTTAGAAGTGTATTATTTAATTTTTAAATAGTTTGATATTTCTTGGTTCAGTTGACATCAGTTTCTAG
Source organism: Myotis daubentonii (assembly GCF_963259705.1). Classification (NCBI taxonomy): domain Eukaryota; kingdom Metazoa; phylum Chordata; class Mammalia; order Chiroptera; family Vespertilionidae; genus Myotis; species Myotis daubentonii. The sequence continues at coordinate 131,546,061 of NC_081840.1, read as the reverse complement.
CTTAATTATTCTGAGGTTAAAGAACATGCTATAAATTATTTCAATTTTTAAAAATGTATTAAGGCTTCCTTTCTGTCTCAAAATATGCTCATTTTTGGTATATAATGCATACATACTTGAGAAAAACTATATTTTCTGCCGTTATTTTGTACAGTGTGTTAATTGTGTTGTTCATATTTTCTAATTCTTTATCGAATTTTATGTTTTCATTTAAACTCAGATTTTAGGTTCCTTTTTTTTTTCTTTAATAGAACAGGCTCTTCACTGTTTACAGGCTACATCTGAATTGTAAAAATTATCTCACCCGCTCAATGCTTTTGTAATTCATATATTTACTTCTCCATTCAATCTTGGCTGCCACAATCAGAGAGAAAGGCAAGACACTGTTTTTCTCGCCACCGTAGGGAAACCTAGCAACCAACTGTAATTGCTCCATGTCTGTCCAATAGATGCACTGGAATTTGTTTCTGCCTTTTCTGTCAGCTATTGAGAGAGATGTTGCCATCACATTATAATTGTGAATTTATATTAAGTCTCCTTTAGATCGTAAATTTTTTATTTTTTATATTTTAAAGTTACCTATTGGTATATACAGATTTTGAATTGTGTTACCTTCACTGTGGTTAAGCATAATTATTATTAACTATTTCTATTTGTTTATAGGTTTTCCTTAGTTTTCTATGATAGTTATTACTATGGCTATAGAAACTATCTTTTGGCTAGTGTTTGCATAGATTATATTTTTCCATTATTTTTTCCAAACATTTTTATGTTCTTATATTTAGGATATTTTTTTCTAAGTAGTTTATTTGAATTTGGTTTCTGTAACCAGTCTGTCAATCTTAGTTTCAGATTAGATTACATAGCCCCTGTAAACTTAATGACTTATAACTCTATTTGTGTTTAAAACCTAAAATGTTTGCCCTATTTGCATCCCCTCCAATTTTACATTTCCTTTTCTGTTTTACTTCCTCTCCTATTTTATTAAGTAATAAGTGTCTTTATTATTTAATTTTTTACTCTGTTAACTAGTTCACACTACATTATTTTTCTGTTCTTTTAATGGTTGCCTATCTTAAAATAAAATTGATATTTTATTTAATAAAATTTTATGAAAATTATTCCCTGATCACTTACTTCTGAGATATTGCTAGAGTTTTAGACCATATCAACTCCATTTACACTCTCACATCTTTGTGTTAGTGTTGTAATACAGTTTAATTTCACATGTATTTTTCCAGTTTTATTGAGAAATAATTAAAATACATTATTATATAAGTTTAAGGTGTACAGCATGATGGTTTGATTTACATATATTGGGAAATGATTACCACAATAGGTTTAGTTATCATATATCATCTCATATAGATACAAGAAAGAGAGAAAATATTTCTCCTTGTTATGACAACTCTTAGGATCTACTCTCTTAAGTTTCCTATATGTCATGCAGCAGTGTTAACTATAGTCTTTATGTTGTACGTCACATTCCTATACTTACTTATCTCCTAACTGGAAAATTGTACCCTTGACCACTTCCTTCAGTTCTTCCTCCCTCCACCCCCCACATCTGATAAACATAAATCTCATCTTTTTTTTATGACTTTGGTGTATTGTTTTAGATTCTGCATATAAATAATATCATACAGCATTTGTCTTCATCTGATTTATTTCACTTAGCATAATGCTTTGAAGGTCCATCCATGTTGTTGCAAAATGGTAGAATTTCCTCATTTTTATAGCTGAATAATATTCCATTGTCTGCATACCACAACTTCTTTATCCATTCATCCATCAGTGCACAGTTAAGTTATTTCCATGTCTTGGTTATTATAAATACAGTTACCCCAAGATTTTGTGGACCTTGATTAAACAAACTTCAGATTTAATGGGCAAAATTTCCAGTCCAGATGACATATGTGAAAATTAACACCCTGTTAATTTAAAAATGCTTTTAACCAAGATTTGGTTATAATTAACAGGTTATTTTTTTTTTATGAATTCATGTTATTTTTAACAAATGTTAGCAAATAGGCCATATGTTGGAAAAAGCACTAATAATTTCAGCTATATAAATAAATATTTCATATCTACAATACTAGTTTACATATTGAAATCCAAGAGTCACCTCTCATAAACAATTTTGGGCTAGTTATTAGCATGTGATCACACTGCATTGCAAGCAATTGGCTCTGTTGTGTGTTGTGAGACTTTCTGCAGCAGTTTTAACGCATGTGGTCAATGTTTCCACGTGTGCTCAGCCACGCCCCAGCCTTGTGCATTTGTTTACTCTCAGTGGCTGGTAAATGCACACATTTACTAGACCTATTCAGTGTAAGTTTAAAATTACTGTAATACACCCCCTGTCACACACAGAACCGCAGGGTGATCAGGGGGTTTGGGCACTGCCCCCTGTCACGCTGATCCCGGTGCTGGGATGCCTCACGGCTCCGCTGATCCCGGTGCTGGGAGGCATATTACCCTTTTACTATATAGGATAGAGGCCTGGTGCACGGGTGGGGCCGGCTGGTTTGCCCTGAAGGGTGTCCTGGATCAGGGTGGGGGTCCCCACTGGGGTGCCTGGCAAGCCTGGATGAGGGGATGATGGTTGTTTGCAGCTGGTCACACACCCTTCAGTGTGGGGGGTCCCCACTGGGGTGCCTGGCCAGTCTGTGTGAGGGGCTGAGGGCTGTTTTCAGGCTGGTGGGTGACTGAAGCTCCCAAACCCTCCTTTTTTTCTTTATTTTTTTTTTCTGGGCCAGCTTTAGCTCTGAGGCTTGGCTCCAGCTCTGAGACCTCAGCTGCTGAAAGCAGGTATCTGTTTTTTTGGGGTTCCATAATTGAAACACTGTTTCAATTCTAGCTCTGAGTTCCTGGCTGGCTGAAAGCAGGTTTCTGGAGTTTTGTTTAGCTTCTATATTTGTAACAATGTTTCAAACTGCAAGCTCAGAGGCCAGCAGCGGCAGGCGGGGAACGTTGGAGTCCTCCGTCACTGAAGCAAGAAAGCCTCATGTTCACTTCAAGCTGCCTGGCTGCCGGCCACCATCTTGGCTGGCAGTTAATTTGCATATCGCCCTGATTAGCCAATGGGAAGGATAGCGGACATATGGCTAATTACCATGTTTCTCTTTTATTAGATAGGATAGATTTTTTTTTTTTCAGGGCTCTTTATTCATTGTAAAATTTCTGTTTGGTATCATTTTACTTCCATTGAACTACTGTTGCAATTTATTTTAGTGTAGGTGAACTGATGAAAGGTTGTCTCATTTCAGTTTTTTTAAAAATGAGATCATTATTTAAGAAATTTTTTCTCTGCTTATAGAGGTAAATTTGGCAATGTTCTCTCATAATTTTAAAGATGTCATTGTATTTTTTTTTCTGGCATCTATATGCTTTGTTGGAAAATCCATTTTTAATTCTTATAATTCTCTAAAGTTTATTGTCTAAGACTGTTAAAGATTTCTCTTTGTCTTTAATTTTCAGTATTTTGACTAATGCTCTTACATGCAGTTTTCTTTTTCCTTTTTAAATATATTTTTATTGATTTCAGAGAGGAAGAGAAAGGGATATAGAGATAGAGGCATCAATGATGAAAGAGAATCACTGACTGGCTGCCTCTCAAACACCCCACACTGGGAATTGAATCAGCAACCAGGTGCTCTGACTGGAATCAAACCTGTGACCTTGTGGTTCATAGGTCAACACTCAACCACTGAGCCATGCAGGCCAGACCAGTTTTCTTTAATTATCCTGTTTGAGGGTTATAGAGCTTCTTGAGTCTATGTGTTGATTTTTTTCATCAGTACTGGAAAATACTGACCATTATATCTTCAAAAAATGCTCAACTATATTTCCTCTTTCCTTCTTTAGGACTCCAAATACACAATATTTTAAAGAAATTTTTCTATGCCTCTCATGTGTCTTATGCTCTTTTCTTTCTTTTTATTTTTCATTTTATCTTAATTTGTATATTTTCTACTGACATGTCTTCCAGTTTGCTAATTTTGTTCTGTATACATTTTTTTTCAATTACAGTTTTTATTCAATATTATTTTGTACTAGAGGCCCAGTGCATGAATTCGTGCACCAGTGGGGTCCCTTGGCCTGGCTCTCTAACATTCCCTGAGGGGTCCTGGATTGCAAGAGAGTGCAGGCTTGGCTGAGGGACCCCACTAGTGCACAATTGGGGCCGGGGAAGGATGCAGGAGATTGGCCAGCTGAGGAGGGACCACAGAAGGGCTCCAGGGCATGTCTGGCCAACACACTCAGTCCTGATCAGCCAGACCCCAGCAGCAAGCTAACCTACCCTGGTGGTCAGTGCACGTCTTAGCAACTGATTGACCAGTTGACTGTCTGCCCCCTGGTCGTCAATGCATATCATAGTGAATGGTTGAACAGCCTTAGCATATCATTAGCATATTATATTTTGATTGGTTGAATAGCCAACCAGTTGACCGGACACTTAGCATATTGGGTTTTTATTACATAGGATATTTTTTCTTCATTGAATTACCATTCCCTTTTGTTGAAAATCAATTGACTATATATGTGTGATTCTGTTCTGTTCTGATCATCTATATGTCTATTTTTAAAATTAAATTTATTGGGGTGACATTGTTTAATAGGATCACTCAGGTTTCAAGTGTACATTTCTATGTTACATGATCTCTATATTGTATTGTGTGCCCACCACCCAAAGTCATCCTACCATATATTTGGCTCCCTTACTGTGTAATATCTTCCCACACCCTTCCCTCTGGTAATCACCACACTGTTGTCTTATCTATCAGTTGCATGTTTATATCCCACATATGACTGAAATCTTATGATTATTAACTTTTTCTGACTGACTTATTTCACCTAGTGTGATATTCTCAAGGTCCATCCACATTGTTGCAAATGTCAGTATTTCATCTTTTCTTATAACTGAGTAGTAATTTTTAAATTTTACATTTTTTCCATTAAAGTTTGCATTCAGTATTATTTTGTATTTGTTGCAGTTGTACAGCCTAGTGGTTTAAATGCCTATTCTTTAATCAGTACCACAATGTCTTGATTTCTGTTTCTTTATATTAACATTTAGAATCAGGTATTTGTAATTATCTTTATCAATTTCTAATTCATTTTTTATAATTAAATATTACTTTGCATGATTTCTGATTTTTTAAATTTTCAATGTTTCTTTCATGGTCTAGAATATATTATTTAAAGTTCCATGTGCACTAGAGGAGAATGTTTATTCCGTTGTTATATGGAGCGTTCTGTAAATGTCAATTAGATCAAGTTGGTTTTAGTGTTGTTACATCATCTATATCTTATTTCCTGCCTTCTTGTTTTTATTACTGAGAGAAACATAAAGTCTACCATTATAATTGTGGCCTTGTCTATTTCTCTTATCAGTTTTAAGTATTTGCTTCATGTATTTTTAAGCACTATTGTTAAATACGTACACATTTTTTATGTTTATATTTAACATGTTCTTTGTACATTGGTCTTTTACTGTTAAATAATATTTTTGTTTAACCCACAAAAATATTGCCTTTTATAAAATCAGTTTTTTTTATATTAGTATAATTAGTTTTATTTTGTTTATTGTTTGAATGGTTCATTTTTATAGGATCTTTTCTCTTTTTACCTATTTATGTCTTTATATTATAGCAGGTTTCTTATAGATAGTATACAGTTCAGTCATTTAATTTAATTTAATTTAAAAATTATGTATAATTAGAGTGCATTTCTCATAGATGCTATACAATTAGGTAATTGAATTTGTAGTTCAACTGGACAATGTTTTTATGATGTACTTGTACTATCTACACTAATAAAAGAGAAAAATGGTAATTGGCGTACGACGATACCCTTTTCATTGGCTAATCAGGGCTATATGCAAATTAACTGCCAACTATGATTGGCAGTTAACTGCCAACAAGATGGCGGTTAATTTGCATATGTAGGCACAATGCAGGGAGGCGAAAGGGAAAGCAGGAAGAAGCCCCCTGCCACTGACTGTGATCGGAAACCCAGGGGGGAGCTAAGAGCTGGGGGGCAGGGCAAAGGCGGCCCCAAGGCCGCCTTTGCCCTGCCCCCCAGCCATGATCAGAGAATCAGGCGCCTTTGCCACCCTGGCCAGTGATAGCAGGAAGTAGGGGTGGAGCCAGCGATGGGAGCTGGACACAGTTGAAGCTGGCAGTCCCAGAAGCTAGGGGTCCCTTGCCTGGGCCTAAAGCGGAGCCCACGATCGCAGGGCCGCTGCAGCTGCGGGTCCCCGCTGCCCGAGCCGGACGCCTCAGCCAGAGGCGTTAGGCCTGGGCAGGGGCGGAGCCTGCAACCGCGGGGAGCTGGGGGTCCCCTGCCTAGGCCTGACACCTCTGCTGGAGGCCTCAGGCCTGGTCAAGGGGCCGATCCGATGATTGGTGATCGGAGGGTGATGAGGGTCAACTCCTCTGGCCGAGGCATCAGGCCTGGGCGCGGGGCGGAGCAGGGGATTGGGGGGATATGATGGTCCCCTTGCCCAGGCCTGAAGCCTGGGTCAGAGGCGTCAGGCTTGGGCGGGAGGTGGAGCAAGCGATCAGGGGGAGATGGGGGTCCCCTGCCCAGGCATGATTCCTGGGCCAGAGGCCTCAGGCCTGGGTGGGGGCCAGAGCCAGTGATTGGGGGGAGAGGGGGGTCCCCTGTCCAACCCTGACACCTCTGGCGGAGGTGTCAGGCCTGGGCAAGGGGCCGATCAGGTGATCAGAGGGTGATGGGGGTCTACGCCTCTGGCTGAGGCATCAGGCCTGGGCAAGGGGCAGAGCCAGCAATCGGAGGGGTCTGGGGGTCCCCTGCCCAGGCCTGACGCCTGGGCCAGCGGCATCAGGCCTGGGCTGGGGGCAGAACCAGTGATGGGGGGAAATGAGGGTCCCCTGCCCAGGCCTGACGCCTCTGTCAGAGGCGTCAGGCCTGGGCAAGGGGCCGATCCTGCAATTGGAGGGTGATGGGGGTCAACGCCTGAGGGCTCCCAGTATGTGAGAGGGGGCATGCTGGGCTGAGGGACACTCCCCCCCACACACACACACACCCAGTGCACGAATTTAGTGCACCAGGCCCCTAGTTTATATTATAATTATTTATATTGTTAATAAAAATGTACCATCCTTCTAGTTCTTTTCTATTTGTTCATATGTTCTTTTCTCCTTTCTTCCTATTTTTCTGTTTTTTATTGCTTTAAGAACTTTATGTTACACATTTATCTCCACTATCAGCTTATTATTTATAACTTTCTAAAAAGACATTTATAATTTCTGTAATGTGTACATATACATCTTTCATCACAGTCTACCTTTGATAATATGTAACTTCACATGTAGTGTATTGACCTTAAAATAGTGTACTCCCAAATATTTCTATCTTTTGGGTTATGTTGCCATATGGATTTTAAGTTTGCCCTATACAATACACACAATGCGAACACACAATACACTATTGCTATCTATTTTAGGCTATTTTCTATTAGAGTAATTTAGATTTAAAAATAATAAATATTATATGTACATTTATTCATTCCATTTCCAGGACTCTTGATTTCTTTGTGTAGAACCTATGTTCTGCCTGGTGTCATATTTTTTCTTCCTGAAGAAATTCCTTTAATATTTCTTATAACACATGCATTCTCATTAGAATTCTGTCAGTGTTGTTTTGTTTAAAGACTTTTTTGTTTCCCTTTCATATTTAAAAGATATTTACATTGGGTATAGAAATTGAGGTTAACTAATTTTTCTTTTAAATTTCAACACTTTAAAGATCTTAATAAACATTTTTCCCCCTTGAGTTATTTCTAACTTTAAGTGTGATGCATGCCTATACTTTGTTTCTCTGTATGTACTCTGTGTGTGTGTGTGTGTGTGTGTGTGTGTGTTAGATGCTTTCAAGACGTTGTCTTTAGTTTTCAGCAGTTTTGTCATATGGATGTATTTCTGTCTTATTTATCAAGTTTGGTTTCCTCTGAGCTTTTTTGAATTGTGTTTTGGTGGCTTTCATTAAATTTGAAAACTTTTCAGCCACTATTTCTTTAAATATTATTTTCCCATTCTATCTCTTTTCCTTTGGGATTCCAATTACACATATGTTTGACTGATATTGTCCCATAGCTATTATATGTTCTGTTTAGTTTTTCATTCTTTTTGCTTTTTGTGTTGTGAGTAATTTTTATTGATCTGTTTTCAATTCAAAAATTCTTTCCTCGATTGTGTCAAATTCCTTCTGATGAGCCTATCAAAAACTTCCTGCATTCCTCTTACTGTGTATTTTATTTATACACTAGTGGCCTGGTGCACAAAATTTGTGCACATTACAAGGGAATTAGAGGAAATATTTTAATATTGCTATTTGCCCTTTCTCTATAATAGAAGTGTCAGAGATGAAAGAAAATTAGTAAAATGTATATGAAAATCTCCCTCCTGTCAGAGTCTAGGGCAGGGGTGGGCAAACTTTTTGACTCGAGGGCCACAATGGGTTCTTAAACTGGACTCAGAAGAAGGAGCTGCTGCCGTGTTTCCCGATGTTGCCATGTTAACACTGCTGCTGGTGAAGGAGCGGAGGGGAGAGCAAGAGAACCCTCTGCTCTTTCGTCTCTGCGGGCCAGATAGAACAGCTGAACGGGGCCGTAGTTTGCCCACGGCTGGTCTAGGGTGTGTCACGGGACCCAGAGTCAAGCCCCTGCCCACCCGCACACGCCTTGAAATTGCACGAGATCCAGACCCAGCCGACCTCACCCCTGTCAAGCCCCTCAGGGTGGGGGGTGCAGCCTCAGGTGCCCCATCAAGCCCCACCAGGCAGGGGGCACAGCCTCAGGTGCTCTGGCGCAGCCTCAGGTCCCTGGCCCAGTGCCAGGGCAGGGGGCGTGGCCTCAGGTCTCTCAGCCCCAGCGCTAGGGTGCAAGTGTGCGAAGGCACAACGACCATTTGCGTATTAGCTCTTTATTATATAGGATTGAATTTGTTTACAGTTTCTTCCTTTGGTAGAAACCCTTCATCTGTTAATGTATGTTATCCACCTTTTCTACTATTGAACATATTAATACATTAATTATGATTATTTTAAATTCCTTATGTGATAGCACCTGCATCCACATAATATTGGAGATGGATTCTGTTGCTATCCTTTATATTGTGTTGTTTTTTCTTGTCTCTTTATTTCTTCTCTTATAATTTGTAATTGAATGCTATCTTTTATTGAACAGTGGTGTCTGAGGTAAAGAGTACTTACGCCTGGAAATGGGCACACATCTTCATTTGGTAGGTTATTGCTGTGGGTGTAGAATCAATGTAGCCAATGACTTGACTTCGATTTGGGTTTGTTTTTTACTATGGTCACCCTTAGTGCACCACAGTATTCAGATTTCTCTGGTGGCACTTTGTGCCTATGGTAATGGCTTTATTTCTGGAGTATTTTATTAATGGTTCTTTTTTACTACCAGCCTTAGGCTTTGGCTGTGACCACAACTACATTCAGGAAAGTTTAAGATTTTATAGGTTAGTCATTTTTTTTCTTATTGGAACGGTGGCAACAGTATTCTTTTCAGCTTTGTTCATCTTAAGCAGAATCCTTGAATACTTGATTTTTAACTTTCTCTCAGAGTACAAGATTCTGATACAATGTCAAAACTAGGAAATCTCAGATGGGTGTTGTTTAGAATACTTCAAGAGAGATTGGAAAATAGATTGATAGGCTGAGTTATACAATTTTTGAGTGTCCAAAATTTTACATATGCAACCACAATTTATTTGTGCATGGTAAGAAAGTTCAGGTGTTAACTAAAATTAATAAAAACGACTAACATTTACCAAGTGCTTCAAATGTATTAGGCACAATGCAAGGTGTTTCACATCTCTCGTATCATTTAATTATGTTACCACCACTATAGGAACATATAATTATGATCTCCATCTCATACTAGGGGTAAGTGAGCTTCAGAAAGCACTGACTTGCCCAATATCACACCACTATAAATGTTCTATAAAGTTTTAGAAACACCTGTACTCCTTTCTTTTGGTATGCTTGGATTATTTTTTCTCTTGTAAAGGGTATTCTCCTTCCCTGTTTTTCTGTGTTCCTTTTTTGACACTGTTAAAAGAACAAATGCTTAAGAGTTTTGCAAAGTATCCTATGTATTACTAGTTTTGAATTCATTTTTATTACAAAAGATTAATGCATTGTCTACTTTTTAAACCTTCTGTATTATTTACTGTAGGATAAAAAGTTACCCAAAGTTTTGAGAATGGGATACAGAAAAATTCCCTATTTTTATTCTGAAACTATCATGTTTATCTCTCAGTTTTAGGAGAGTTGGTCTGCTCATAAATTCCATCACTCTCTTGCTGCTATTTCTGTCTAGCAAATTATTTCTTTATTCACAAGGCAATAAAAGGTCACTGGAAAGAAGAATATAATATTCACTCTCATAAAATAAAGTTAAACAGTATTTAGCATTTATATCTTTCCAGTGTAGTAAACAAAATATGGCTTATTTGACTCAATGAAGACCTATGATACCAAAAAAGATAAATTTAATGATTTGCCTGATCACAGGAAGCTAAATCTTGCACAGCATGCCCCCAGAGATGACATGCCATCATTGCCCTAACTCTGTGTGTATTAGATAGGAAGGCAAAGCATACCTGGCTTCTTGTTCCAAAACATCCAGATCCTAGTCCAGGGTTACAGTCTAAGGACATCAACTGCATAAGCACAATTTGGTTGTTTTGTTTACTCGCCTTGCTTTTTATGCTATTTATTGAATAAGATTGACATAGCTATATATTTGCAAAAGAGAATAGAAACAGAAAAGGTCAATGTTCTTTTTAATTTCACTTAATTTCAGTGTCTGAGAAAATGTAAAATTGTCTGACCTTTCTTCACAGATGTCATGAGAAAATTATTTTCTTTTTAATATATATTTCAGACAGTCATATGTATGGTTTAAAATTTGACAAGTACAGTATTAAAACTGAGTTGGGAATTTAATATAAATGCAAATTTCTTATTTTTATAAAATTTCTATAAATTTTATTGTATGCGTTATTTTGCACAAAATTGGCTTAAGAAAATATTTTTATAGTTTCAATCACTTTTGTTGTCACAAATAAATTCATACAACTAAAATACAGTGTTAGTGTTTTTGAATAATCAAAATATAAAAATAATGCATTCCTTCTTATAAACTGCCAAGCTTTAAATATTTGTTTAAATATATATTTTTATTGATTTCAGAGAGGAAGGGAGAGGGATAGAGAGATAGAAACATCAATAATGAGATAGATTTATTGATTGGCTGCCTCCTGCATTTCATACACTGGGGATGGAGCCAACAACCTGGGCATGTACCCTGACCAGGAATCAAACCATGACCTCCAGGTTCACAGGTCAGTGTTCAACCACTGAGCAATGCTGGCCAACTGGGCCAAGCTTTATATATTTTTATGCAGAGTTTTTTCCAGAATAAAAAAAAAGAAACAAACTAGGAAAGCAACAAAAGCAAATGTTTTAAACCAAAGAGAAGTCCGTTTTTGTACCCTATTTATCAATCTAGGCATTTCCAAAAGGTTTTTATGCTTTTCAATATAGTAAAAGTAAATCTAATTTTGAAATGTGCTAATTTTCTCTAAAGTTATTTACAAAAAAAAGAGAAAGAAAAGAAAAGCCATCTAGTACCACTCTATTGCTTAAAGTATTTTCCCCCATTTTCTTTTTTACACATTTTATTTCTCATTATCAAATAAAAAACTGTCTCATGCTTTTATAAGGCTTTTACAAAGGACTTCTTTTATTGAACATCAGAATGTGGCTTTTTCTTTTTGTCTCTCTAATTAAAACATTGCAACCTGGGGAAGCTATCAGTTAGTTCTCAGAAAATGGCCCTTACTTTGATCTTTTTTGGTATAGTGAGAAAAATGGTGAAGTGAACAGAAATGTTCTGGTCCCTAAAATTAGATATAAACCCACTAATAAGCAACCTACAGAGTCCTCGGTGTCTTCAGAATTGGCACCCAGTAATAGATTTCAACACAAATCAATGTGCTTTAACTCTATAGCTCAGCTGCACTGAGATAATTTTTTAAAGAAGTATAGTAGTTTGCGATTTTCATGACTTCTGGAATCCTACTTCTATATTTTATTTCTTAACTGATTCTCTAAAGTTTGAATCAAAGACCATACATCATGTATTCCTGCAGACGTAGTAGATTCCTAATTTTAGCTGTCATATTGTATGGATTTTTTGCACTTAACTAAGCCTTATTGTATTTGATTAACATGATTGTTTGGATAATAAGGTTTTGTTTTGTTGTTGTTTCATTTTGAATAGAAATTCTTATGCTCTTATGCTCTAGCAAAGGCATAGGCAAGATCTTAATAATTGCATAAACCAATGCCTTAACATCTTTTTGCTGTTGTTATTAATCTTCACCTGAGGATATTATTCCATTGATTTTTAGAGAAAATGGAAGAGGGATGAGGGGAGAGAGAAAAAGAGACATTGATGTGAGACACATAGATTGGTTCCTCTCCTGTATGGGCCCCAACCAGGGCCAGGAATCAAACCTGCAACTGAGGTACATGCCCTTGACCAGGAATCAAATCCATAGCTCTTAGGTACATAGACCAATGTTCTAACCATTGAGAAAACTGGCCAGGCCAGTGACTTAACATCTTTTCCTGTTTTCCAAAGGTATCAATAAGCCTTGTGTAATGGACACAATGGTTTAATAATGCTTTGCTTTTTTCAATATTTCTTTTGAGGTGCATCAGGCCTAAGAGAGAAAGTGAGGCAAATAGCATAATCAATTCATGTTTAATGAAAATTCATAAATATTATGATTGTTTGACTGTTTAAAATATAATTAAGAAGTAATTTCTCAAGATATTTTTTTCTGACATCCAGACAGGTAAATTCCCCTTAAAAGAGGTAAAGATTAATGCATTACAAATAGGCATTTTGATTTTGCCACTTACCAGTCAGGGTGAGTTCTGCTGATATAGAGATTGCTCACAGAAAGAAATCAAAAACAGTTGTAGAAATGAAGAAACAATCCCATTTACAACAGTATCTAAAATAATAATATATTTAGAAATAAACTTAACCAAAATGGTGAAAGACCTATACACTGAAAACTATAAAATACTGATAAAATAAATTAAATAAAAAACAAATAAATCGAAAGACATCCCAAGCTCATGGATTGGAAGTTTTAATATGGTTAAAATGTCTGTATTTCCCATAGAATCACAGGTTCATTGCAATCCCTGTCAAAATCCCAATGACATTTTTACCAAGAGATAAAAATCCTAAAGTTCACGTGGAACCACAAAATACCCCAAATAGCCAAAGCAATCTTGAGAAAGAAGAACAAAGATGGAGGCACCATATTTCCTGATTTCTAAATATATTACAAAGCTGTAAGAGTTAAAACAGTATGGTACTTTTCTGGTCACGATGGTGGCATAGGTAAACATGATACTCGCCTCCTTCCACAACCCCATCAAAATTACAGCTAAACTACAGAACAACCATCATTCAGAACTGCCTAAAATCTGGCTGAATGGAAGTCCTACAACTAGAGAATTAAAGGGGAAGACACATTGAGACTAGTAGGAGGGGTGGAGATGTGGAATGGGCTGGTCCCAATAAAAATTGGGAGGGATATGTTAATTGTGGAGGTCCCCCTCCCTGAAGAGCAAGGGACCCAGCCCCACACCAGGACTCCCAGTTCAGGGTTCCAGTGCCAGGAAGAGAACTTCTGGCTGTAAACACCAGTGAGGATTGTGGTTCAGTGACATGGAGGTTGCTGGAGTAGCAGGCAGTTTCTCTTAAAGGGCTGTGCATGTACTTATTCAGACTCACTTCCTCTGAGTTTCAGCACTGGGGCAGCAGCTTGAAAGGATACAGAGACATACAGGGAGGAATTGAATTGTCTGATACCAGGGTAAGAGATGGGGGAATGGGCAACTCTCTCCCAGACAGAAGTGCTACCAGAGGCCATTATTCCTTTGATGAGTCCTCCCCTCACAGAGCTAGCATGTGAGCACCGTATCTGAGTCTCCATCAACCTGACTCACACTGTTCACTCTGCTCTGATTATTCCCTGAGGCCCTGCTCCACCCAACTTTCAGACCCACCCAAGTTTTTCTAGTGGCTTTAACATAAGAGTGACCTGTCTTGGTTCATGCTTCAGATTTTACTAAAATCTCTAACATGAGCAGCATCTGGCCTCAGGGTGCCTGGTAGCCCTCGCTAAATGGCTACAGGCTCAGCACTAACAGCAGACAACCTTGGTTGGCAGCTTGGCCTAAACTGGGCACCTCCAAGCCCAGAACACTTAGCAGCCATCTGCAGATTGCTTTGTAGCTCATGCTGGGTGGCCCCAGGCAGAACACTGGTGGTGACTGACCTTGGCCAGTATCTCCTGAGAGGCTTCAGAGGCAGCACACTCAGTGGGCAGCTGTAGAACAACTCAAAGCACCACCACCCAACCATTTTCACAAGTGACACACTCAAGGAACCAACTCAGTTGGCACCAGAGCCCCACAGAAGTAAGTTTTGCTCTGTGGAGTGGGCCCCTGCACAGCTGACCCTCCAGGGGGTTAGAGGTCAATGGTTGCAGCTAATTCTTGCACCTGATCAGCCTGAGGGGTAAATCCCTCCCATTGACATGCCAACAGCAATCAAGGCTCAACTATAACAGGAGGGTGTACATAGCCCACACAGGAGGTGCACCGCAAGTGCCAAATTTGGGTGACCTGGGAGGTTGTGCCACTGAACACCTACTACATTATGCCACTCTATTAAGCCTGGGAGATAAACCAGTTATAACTAACACATAGAAACAAACACAGAGAGGCTGCCAAAATGAGGAGACAAAGAAACATGTCCCAAATGAAAAAACAAACAAACAAACAAACAAAAAACACCCCAGAAAAAGAATGAAACAAAGTGGAAACAAGCAATCTATTAGATGCAGAGTTCAAAACACTGGTTATAAGGATGCTCAATGAACTTAGTGATAACCTCAATAGGATAAAAAAAAGGACTAGTCAGAACTAAAGGATACATTAACTGACATTAAAAATAATTTACAGGGAATCAGTAGTAGAATAGATAAAGTTGAGAATCAAATCAGTGATTTGGAAGAAAAGGAAGTAGAAAACTTCCAGTCAGAACAGCAAAAAGGAAAAAGAATCCAAAAAAGTGAGGATAGTGTAAGGAGCTTCTGGGGTAATTTCAAGCGTACCAACATTCACATCATGGGTCTGCAAGAAGGGGAAGAGAGAAAGCGTGAAATCAAAAACTTATTTGAAAAAATAATGACAGAAAACTTCCATAAGCTAGTGAAGGAAATAGGCATACAATTTCAGGAAGTGCAGAGAGGCCCAAATGAGATGAACCCAAGAGAACCAAACCAAGACACATCATAATTAAAATGCAAAAGGGTAAAGATAAGGAGAGAATCTTAAAAACAGCAAGATAAAAGCACTTAGTTATCTGTAAGGGAACTCCCATAAGACTGGCAGCTGAATTCTCTAAAGAAACTATGCAGGCCAGAAGAGAGTGGCAAGAAATATTCAAAGTGATGAAAAGCAAGGACTTACAACCAAGATTACTCTACCCAGCAAAGCTATCATTTAGAATAAAAGGACAGATAGAGAACTTCCCAGATAAGAAAAAGCTAAAGGAGTTCATTAACATTAAACCAGTATTTATCAGATATTAAAGGTTCTTATTTAAGAAGAAGGAGAAAAAAGATACAAAGTATAAACTATGATATGGCAATAAACACACATCTATCAACAATTGAATCTAAAAACAAAATGAGCAAGTAGAACAGAAACAGATGCAGAGATACAGAGAATATTTTGATGGTTGCCTGATGAGAAGGGGTTGAGAGGATGGGTGAAAAAGGTGAAGGGATTAAAAAGTACAAATTGGTTGTTACAGAATAGTCATGAGGATGTGAAATACAGTATAGTGAATATAGTCAATAATATTCTAATAACTAGGTATGGTGTCAGATGGGTGCAAGATTTAGCAGGATAATCGCTTAGTAAGTTATGTAATTTCTAATGACTGGTATGTACACCTAAAACTAATATAAAAATGTATGTCAACTGCAGTTGAAAAATAAAAATGATTTTAAAATAGGGAAAAAAAGAATATGGATAAATGCAAGAGATAATAAAGAGTTAAAATGACCTTAAAAAACAACAACAGTAAGATACTGGCATAAAACTAGACATATAGACCAATGGAACAGAATAAATAGCCCAGAAATAAACCTATGCATATATAGCCAATTTGATCTTTAAATACACAATGGAAAAAGGATAGTATGTTACACAAATTGCTTTGTGAAAACTGGGATATACACATTCACAAGAATGAAATGGGACCCTTGTGTTACACCCTACACAAAAATTAGCTCAGTATGGATTAAATACTTAAACTTAACAACTAAAACTATAAAAGCCCTAGATTACAGGGGTGGGCAAACTTTTTGACTCGAGGGCCACAATGGGTTCTTAAACTGGACCGGAGGGCCGGAACAAAAGCATGGATGGAGTGTTTGTGTGAACTAGTATAAATTCAAAGTAAACATCATTACATAAAAGGGTACGGTCTTTTTTTTTTTTAGTTTTATTCATTTCAAACCGGGCCGGATCCGGCCTGTGGGCCGTAGTTTGCCCACGGCTGCAGAAAACAAGGGGAAAGCTTTATGACATTGGTTTTAGCAATGGTTTCTTGGGTATGACTCCAAATATTCAAGCAACAAAAGCAAATATGGACAAGTGGGACTATATTAAACAAAAGTCTTATGCACAGCAAAGGAAACAATCAACAAGCTATTAACAACCTAGAGAATGGCAGAAAATATTTGCATATTATATATCTGATAAGGGATTGGTATGTAAGGAACTACTACTACTCAATAGCAAAAACAAAAAGACTAAACAAAAAAAAAACCTGATTAAAAAATAGACAACGGGGCCCTAACTGATTTGGCTCCGTGGATAGAGCGTTGGCCTGTAGACTGAAGGGTCCCAGGTTCGATTTCAGTCAGGGGCATATGCCCAGGTTGCAGGCTTGATCCCCAGTAGGGGGCATGCAGGAGGCAGCCAAGCAATGATTCTCTCTCATCATTGATGTTTCTATCTCCCTCTCCCTTCCGCTCTAAAATCAATAAAAAAATATATATTTTTAAAACAGACAAAGGATTTGAATAAGTATTTCTGCAAAGAAGACACAAATGGTCACCAGGATCATGAAAAGATGTGCTGTGCAGCATCTCAAAGCAATATCTGCACTCCTATGTTTATTGCAGCATTATTCACAATAGCTAAGATATGGAAATGACCGAAATGCCCATTTATATATGAATGGATGAATAAAATGTGGTATAAACACCCAATAGAATATTTTTCAAACCTAAAAAGGAAGGAAACCCTGCCATATGCAACTACGTGAATGAACCTGAAGGACAGAATGCTAAGTGAAATAAACCTGTAATCGAAGGACAAATACTGCATGGTTCCAGTTCTGTGAGCATTCAGATTAGTCAATGGAACTCAGAGATGCAGAAGGTAGAATGGTGGTTGCCAGGGGCTGTGGGGAGGAGGAAATGGGTGCTACTGTTAAGGAGGTAGAAAGTTTCAACTATGTAAAATAAGTACATAGTTGTACAACATTTTTAGAGATCTGCTGTACAAAATTGTACCCATAGCTAACAAAACTATACTTACAAATTTGTTAAGAAGGTAGATCCCATATTAAGTGTTCTTACCACAATAAAAGGGAAAAAAAGAAGAAATGTATGCAGTCCTGTTGTACTCTACTTGCCCATGAGTAAATAAAAGCTATCCTCTGTCAAGCTGTGATTTGTTGTAAATATCCATTCACCCAAGCATCACACAGAAAACCACTTGGCTGTCCCAGGTAGATTTTGTTTCATCTGCATATTTGTCAGTCTCTCACCCATTCAGGAGACAGAAGCTATCAGTCCCACTGGAAAGAAGAAATGTTTCAGTGTTTCAATGCTGTGTCCTCAAACATAGAGAAAGTGGATCAAAAGATGTGGCTATCTATAACTGTTTAGGGTTGGCAAGGGCGCGGCCACTTAGGAAATGATGATATGATTGCTCAAGTCCACTTGTGGTTTCCTATAGATCTCTTTGAAAAGGGGTTGAGATAATTAAAATGTAGTTTGCTTTAAAATGTCTCTAACAAGTCCACACAGTTAAAATGGGAACAGCGCATATAATTTTGTTGTGGCTGATTAAATTTCAGAAGCTCCTTCATTCATACCTGAGAACACACAATTTGAAATAAGACCTGCAGAAAGTGACTATTAACTTTGCTAATGAGCAAATATAATTTTTGTCACTTGCAGAAGACAGTATGTTTTGGGGTTGTATTTCAGGGGAGACTTCCACATGAGTTTCATTCTAGCAGAAGAAATATTTCCTGACTATTGACCTGAAGCAGCTCATGGGGATGTGCCTCGCTGTGGCAGATGCCAGATTGGCCTGAGTCCATCCTTGGGGTGGTTCATTGAAGTGGATTCCTTTATCTGAAAGACAATCTCTTGTGAAAGATTAATCTCTTATGATGTTTGACCATCCTTAGACACAGCAAGGGCATAGATATCTCTGCCTTATCTGCAACTTTTCCTTATTTCTTTGTCTTATCTAGAGACTACTTCTAGGGCAGGCAAAGAATGAAGTCTACCAGTATGCTCCATGCAATCCTGAGCTTTTGAGCACTCGACCAACCTTCATTAAAGCATTCGTGATAATGATGACACTGCTAATGTTGGAGGAATTCATTCTGAGAGATTAAGGTACCCATGACTAGATGAGAGTTTCAGAGGAGGTGACAAATAAGAGAGTATTGTAGCTCATCTAAGCAAGCTCCCTGTTCTCATTCAGATAAGGTGTTAGTATCTGCGTATTAATCATGAGGCATCTCCCTTATAAGGAGGTGAGACAACTTTTTCCAAGGTCACACACAGAATGAAGAAATTAAAAGAAAATTATGGACTCCCAGTTGTTACATTGCAGCACCGGCGCTTCTTTAAGCAGTACTATTATATTAAGTGCAGAGTCCAAAAGGAATTGTCACTCTTGCACAATATGACAGAAGGACCATATGTATCCTGGACAACCTTGCAGCATATGAAGAGTTTGAAGACATAACTGAGGACACTTTCTGAAATGCTACATGAGCCTCATTGGTTTGCTGAATGCTTTAGCTACTCTATTTTTAGATTAATCTTTACAAATAGGAAGCATATT
The DNA here is from genome assembly GCF_963259705.1 of Myotis daubentonii. Lineage (NCBI taxonomy): Eukaryota > Metazoa > Chordata > Mammalia > Chiroptera > Vespertilionidae > Myotis > Myotis daubentonii. Next base: position 131,526,747 of record NC_081840.1, on the reverse strand, counting down.
TCCTATTCATGTTATTTATTATGATATTTTAAAGGCTTCATAGATTTCTTATCCTGATTAATTAAGATTAAGCTAATCTTTTTTTTTTCATATAAGTTAGGCATAGTCTTATTACTTTAAATAAAAGTATTAAAGAACTCTATCTAACATAACTACCACTAGTTTTTGAGTGTAGTTACCATCCACAGTTTCTTTGGATAAAAAGTAAAATATATAACTTACTGTGATTTAAACCTCAGCATTGTCTTAATATATTTAATTAATTACCACACTTCATTCAACAAACATTTATTAAACACATATGGACAAGAAACTCTGGGGAATATAAAGATGAATAAGACCCATCCTTACCTTATCACCGAATTGCAAATCCCCATTTAAAAAGTCCTTAACAGAAGGTAGGGTATAACAAATATCAAAGGAGGTAAAAAACAAAGTGTTTTGGGATCACAGGGGGAAGAAACTGTGATGTCTCCCAGAGGAGTTAGGGAAATTTTACAGAGGAGTGGCAACAGAGCTGAGCCTTGAAGCATGGCTGAGGTTTCATTAGAGGGAGAGGAAGTCGCTCTAATGACTAGGGAAGAGAACAGCTTGAACAGGAAACCATGGAGCAGGCAGTCTGCTTACTAGAGTGACAGTAGAACAGACTAGTGGAAAACAAGACTAGGGAAGTATATTATCGCTGCCTGTAAGTTTATAATTGTGTGTTAAGGACTTTGACCTTTATAATACAAACATTGAGGAGTCGTTGACAATTATTTAGCAAAGACAGAATTGTACCTTGTGAACAACAGTCTGCAGCTGTGTGCCAAGCAGTGGGAGAGAAAGACTATGGAACAGAGGTAAGACAGGAAGCCACTGAGATATATGAAGAGATATAAGGGGATTAAACAAGACTAAATCCAATAGAAAAAGAAAGAAAAAGATCCTTGAGGGCACTGGTGGGAGGATCAAATGCTGCGTTAATTTTTGCATAATGCACGCAGTCAATCCCTAAACAACTACTGAGGGAGAGGCAATGCATTAAGTGATGAAGATACAAGTGTGAAAAAATATATAGCTTTTGCTTCTAGGAGCTTGGAGTCTAAGATGAGACAGAGATAAATAAACATGTAATAATAGCACAATAAAAATAAGAATAGTAAATATGAGATAATGTTCCAGAAGGGGGAACAGCATGTGAAATGGTAAAGGTGGGACAGAATAAGACTGGTATATTTAAGGAGCTACAGTAATTTGGCCTGGCTAATGCATGGAATATAAGGCAGCAAATTGAAAAAGATAAGACTGGAAATATAATGATCCACCAGATAATGGCAGATCCTCTAAACCACATTGAGTGTCTGTACTACATGTTCAGGCCAATGGGAAAAACAAGTGAATGAAGACCAAAAGAAAAATCAGGGGTGGAGATAGGTATAGAAAGGATAAAATTCAATGATGTTGAGAAAATTATAAAAACCCAAAGGGTTTAACAATTAGGGAGTGAGGACTTTTATAAGAGCAGTTTCAAAGAAACACTGGGGCAAAATCCAGATTACCAAGGGCTTGAGAAGAGAAAGAAAGGTAGTTGGTGTTACATCATCTTTTAAGTTAGACAACGAAAGGGGAAAGGAAAGATAGTTGTAAAAGAAGTAGCAGGATCTAGAAAAGTGCGCCTTTTGTTCATAGACAGTAAGGACATGAAGATTTTATCACAATAATGGAAGAGGCTCAAAGAAGAAATTGCAAAGAAGAGCTGCAAAGGAGCTGAAAGAAATACTAGCTGGAGAAAGAAAGGAATGGTATTAAAATGTAATAAGAATCCCCAGCTGGTGTGGCTCAGTGGTTAAGCATTGACCTATGAACCAGGAGGTCAGGGTTTGATCCCCAGGGGGTGGGCATGGAGAAGGCAGCTGATCAATGATTCTCTCTCATCCTTAATGTTTCTATCTTTCTTTCCCTCTCCTTTCCTCTCTGAAATCAATAAAAATATTTTTTTTTTTAAAAAAAAAAGATGTAATAAGAAGCTGTAGGAAAATTTCCCCAAACCTAAATGTGAAGTTATAAAAGCCCTATCATGATTTCCATACTCAATTTAGGAAAAATTAAATAAATACAAAATATTTTTTTAGAAAGCCTTATACAGAAATCTATCACATGCAAGATTTATCCCACAAAATCTTTGATGTTTCTAAGAAGCCTACAAAACTTTGCAGAACTCATCTCCCAGTTATAAAAGACTTTACTTTCAGCCGGGAGTATTTACTGTTTTGCAGGGAAAGAACCTGCAAAAGAGGCATTGCACTCTTTCAAGTTGATAAAAACCCATCCCAGAATGGTTCATGATTCCTGCTCTCTTTGGTTTAATTAGACAATGAAGTGTCCTTGTTGGAACTACCCTTTCTTACAGGATAGAAAAGATGCCTCTTGCCAGGAAGAATGAGACAGCCAGGTGAGAGCACAGCTGGAGGTCTGGGCTGTCTGGGCTGGCTGTCAGAGATCAGATGTCCTTCCCTTGTACTGTCTTCTCTTCTGCCCCGCAAGCACCCAACACTTCACAAATGTTTTGATGTTAATGCGTCTATCACTGTCTTAAAGTAGAAGCCCTCCAGCAACCACATACTGGCTTAAGCATGGAGTGTAAACATCACAGGAATTGTTGGGGATCTAGGGGAAGGGTGGAAAATAGAAATAAAACTCTACAATTTGATTTCACTTGTCTTTGCCACTCTTCTTGATGTTTCTTCTTTATGCTTGGATCTTGATGGTGAACCTGGGAACATACAAAGCCAGACTATGCAGAAGGCAGACTGAAATATATATAAAAGTCTAAGTAGCCATCTGACTGTTCGACCATCCAACCGGTAGCTATGGTGCACACTGACCACCAGGGGCAGATGCTCAATGCTGCTGAGCTGTGGTGACTTGGCAGTTGCGGTTGTCGGGCAGCGCACCGGGAACCAGAAAGGGAGACTGATTCTGGGGTGCATCACCTGAGAATTTCCCTCTTGCAATCTGGGACCCCTTGGGGGATGTCGGAGAACTGGTTGTGGCCCAATCCCTGCAGGCCAGACCGAGGGAATCCACTGGTGCACAAATCCATGCGCTGGGCCTCCAGTTGTAAATAAAGCTGCAAAATACATATATTTTTTGACATAGTGTCTTCATTTCTTTCTAATAAATTCCCAGAAGTGGACTTTCTGATCAGATGATAGTTCTACATTTAATTTTTTTTTGAAACTTCCATATTGCTTTTCATAGTAGCTGCCCCAAGTTACATTCCCACTAGCAGTGCACAAGTTTTCTGCTTTCTTCACATCTTTGCCAGCATTGTGAACTCTTGTCTTTTTTATGATAACCATTCTACCAGGCATGAGGTGATATTTCATGTGTTTTTTATGTGTTCCCTAATGCTTAGTGAACTTGAACACTTTTTCATGTACCTGTCACTCATTTGTGTATTTTTAGAAAAAAAATGTATATTCTGGTCCTCTGCCCATATTTTTATTGGATTATTTATTTATTTATTTATTTTTGCTGTTGGGTTATATGAGCTCTTAATCTTTTGGATATTAACCCTTTATCAGATATATGATTTGCAAGTATTTTTTATTTTCCAAGGCTTGTCTTTTTTTTTTTTATCATTTCTTTTGCTGTGCAGAAGCTTTTTAGTTTGATGTAGTCCCACTTGTTTTTATTTTGGTGTTTGTACTTTAGGTGCCATAGCCCCAAAATCAATAAAATACTAACAAACTCAGTTCAGCAGTACATTAAAAGGGTCAAAGTCCATGTCAAAAAGGGTTTTTTTGTTGTTGTTGTTTGTTTCTTTTTAGGGCTGAGTAGTATTCCATTGTGTAAATGTACCACAGACTTTTTTTTGCTTTTTTTAAAAAAAATTTATTGTCTAAAGTTTTGCATATGTCTCCTTTTCCCCCAATTGACATCCCCCCCAGCCATTCCCACCCCAGGCCAGCCCCCACCACCCCAGTGTCTGTGTCTATTGGTTATGCTAATGTGCATGCATACTAGTACAAGTCCTTTGGTTGCTCTCTAACGCCCCTCCCTTACCATTTGTCTCTGGATCTATTCTTGTTCTTCAAATTATGTTGATCATAATATTTCACATAGAATGAGATCATGTGATATTTATCTTTCTCTGACTGCCTTATTTTGCTTAGCATAATGCTCTCCAGTTCCATCCATGCTGTTGCAAATGGTAAAAGTTCCATTTTTTTATAGCGGCATAGTATTCCATTGTGTAGATGTACCACAATTTTTTAATTCATTCATCTGCTGATGGGCACTTAGGCTGTTTCCAAATCTTAGCTATTGTAAATTGAGCTGCTATGAACATAGGGGTGCATATATCCTTTCTGATTGGTGTTTCTGGTTTCTTGGAATATAGTCCTACAAGTGGGATCACTAGGTCAAATGGGAGTTCCATTTTTAACTTTTTGAGGAAACTCCATACTGTTTACACAGTGGCTGCACCAGTCTGCACTCCCAGCAGCAGAGCATGAGGGGTTTTTTTTCTCCGTATCCTTGCCAGCACTTGTTGTTTGTTGATTTGTTGATGATAGCCATTCTGACAGGTCTGAGATGGCATCTCATTGTTGTTGTGATTTGCATCTCTCGGATAATTAGTGACTTGGGGCATGTTTCCATATGTCTCTGGACTTTCTGTATGTCCTCTTTTGAAAAGTGTCTATTTAGACATTTTGCCCATTTTTTTTTATTGGATTGTTTATCTTCCTTTTGTTAAGTTTTATGAGTTCTCTGTAAATTTGGGAGATTAAATCCTCATCAGAAATATCATTGGCAAATATGTTCTCTCATGCAATGGGCTTTCTTATTGTTTTTGTACCACAGCTTTTTTATTCACTTAACTACTGATGTCATTTGGGCAATCTTACCTTTTGCAACAGCATGAATGGACCTGGAGAGTATTATGCTAAGTGAAATAAGCCAGTTAGAGAAAGACAAATGCCATATTATTTCACTTATATGTTGAATCTAATGTACAACAAACAAAATAGAAATAGCTCTTAGATACAGAAAACAGACTGAGAGAGCTGTTAGAGGGGAGGGGAAAAGTGAAGGGATTAAACAAACAATCAAACAAAAAAATCACTCATAGACGCAGACAACAATATGGTGATTACCAGAGGGAAAAGGGGTAGGGGGAAATAGAAGGGAGGGAATGGAGATAAATGGTGATGGAAGGAGATTTGAGTTGGGGTAGTGAACACAAAATACAATATATGATATGTATTATAGAACTTTAGACCTGAAACCTATATAACTTTATTAACCAATATCACCTCAATATATTCAATAACAAAAGAATTTTTTTTATACTTTCTTCTGGGAATTGTATGATTTTCAGTCTTACATTTAAGCCTTTAATAATACATTTTGAGTTAATATTTATGAGTGGTATAAGATAAGGATGTACTTTCATTCTTTTACATGAGAATATAAATTTTTCCAGCATAATTTATTGAAGAAACTTTCTTTTTTCCATTGAGCATTGCTTATTCTCTTATCAAATATTATTTGACTGTGTATGCATGGATTTATTTCTGTCTCTCAATTCTATTCCATTGGCTAAAGTTTCTGATTTTATGCCAGTGCAATACTGCTTTGTATACTATAACTATGTAATATAGTTTGAAATCAGGGTGTCTGATGTCTCCCACTTTGCTCCTTCTCAGGATTGCTTTGGCTGTTCAGGGTATTTTGTAGTCTCATATACATTTTGGGATTCTTTTCTACTTCTGTAAAAACTGCCAGTGGAATTCTGATAGGAAAAGCATTAAATCTATTGATGGCTTTGGGTATTATGACTATTTGAATAACATTAAGTCTTCCAATCCATGACTGGATAGGATATGTTTTATTCACTTGTGTCTTCTTCAATATCATTCACCTATGACTTCAAGTTTTCAGTGTAGAAATTTTTCACCTTCTTGCTTAAATATTTTATTGTTTTTGATGCTATTGTAAATAGCATAATTTTCCTTATTTCTTTATCAGATAATTTGTTTTTGGTGTTTATAAACACTACTGATTTTTGTATAGTGATTTTCTTTCCTGAAACTTTATAAATTAATTAGATTAACAGATTTTTGGTAGAAGCTTTAGGATTTTCTATATATAAAATCATGAAATCTGCAAGTAGGGGCAATTTTTCTTCTTCCTTTCAAACTTTGTTGAATTATTTCTTTTTCTTTTTTTAACATATTTTATTGATTTTTTAAGAGAGAAGGGAGAGGGATAGAGAGTTAGAAACATCGATGAGAGAGAAACATCGATCAGCTGCCTTCTACACACTCCCCACCTAGGATGTGCCTGCAACTAAGGTACATGTCCTTGACCAGAATCGACCCTGGGACCCTTCAATCCACAGTCCAACGCTCCATCCACTGAGCCAAACCAGCTAGGGCGAATTATTTCTTTTTCTTACATGATTGTTCTGGCTAGGACATCTAATACCATGTTGAATAGCAGTAGTGAGAGTGGGCACCTTGTATTATTCTCTACCTTAGAGGGAAATTTATCAGTTTTTCACCACTAAGTATGATATTAGTTATGAGCTTGTTATATATGTCCTTTATTATGTTGAGGTACGTTACTTTTGTGCCTAATGTGCTAAGAGTTTTTATCATCAACAGAAGTTGAACTTTGTCAAATGCTTTTTCTGTATCTGTTAAGATGAATAATCATTTTTTTCTTTCATTCTATTAATGTGATATGTCACATCAATTGATTTTTCATGCGTTGAAACATCCTTGCATCCCAGGGATGAAATCCACTTGATCATGGTGAATGATCCTTTTTTTTAAAATATATTTTATTGGTTTTTTACAGAGAGGAAGGGAGAGAGATAGAGAGTTAGAAACATCAATGAGAGAGAAACATCGATCAGCCGCCTCCTGCACACTCCCCACTGGGGATGTGCCCGCAACCCAGGTACATGCCCTTGACCGGAATCGAACCTGGGACCCTTCAGTCCGCAGGCCGACGCTCTATCCACTGAACCAAACAGGTTTCGGCGGTGAATGATCCTTTTAATGTGCTGCTGAACTCAATTTGCTAGTACTAGTATTTTATTGAGAAATTTTGCATCTACATTCATCAGGAATATTGGCCTGTATTTTCTTTTCTATTAGTGTCCTTTTCTGGCTTTGGTATTAAGTAATGTTTGCCTCATTAAATGAGTTTGGGATTGTCCTACCTTCTATTTTTTAGAAGAGTCTGAGAAATGTTGGTATTAATTCTTCGGTAAGTGTTTGGTAAAATTTACCAGTAAAACTGTCTGTTGTTTGGCATTTCTTCATTGGGAGGCTTTTTTATTTTTTATTACTGATTCATTCTCCTACTAGGACTATTCAGATTTTCTATTTCTTCCTGATTTAGTCTTGGTAGGCTGTGTATTTCTTAGATTTTTTTCATTTATTATAGGTTGTTCAGTTTGTTGGCATATAGTTGTTCATAATAGCCTCTTATGATTCTTTTTATTTCTGTGGTATCAGTTGTAATATCTCCTCTTTTATTTATGATTCTGTTGATTTGAGTATCTCTCTTTTTTCTTGGTTAGTCTAGCTAAAGTTTGGCAATTTTGTTTCTTTTTAAAGAGCCAACTCTTAGTTTTGTTAGTTTTTCTATTTTGAATTTCAATTATTCCCACTCTATTCTTATTTCTTTTCTTTACAATCTTTGTGCTTAGTTTGTTCTTTCTATTTTTCCTTGAAGTGAAGACTTAGGTTTTTAATTTAAGATCTTTTTTGCTTTTCTTTTTTCTAGCATCCCATAAATTTTGGTATATTGTGTTTCTATTTTCTCAAGAAACTTTTCATTAGTCTCAAGATACTTTTCTATTTTTTCTTTAGTTTCTTCTTTGGTCTATTGATTGTTCAAGAGACTGTTATTTAATTTTCATGTATTCATGGGTATTCCAATTTCCCACCTGTTATTGATTTCTAATTTCATACGATTGTGGTCAGAGAAGAAACTTGGTGTAACTTCAATCTCTAGAATCTGGTAAGACTTGTTTTGGGATCGAACATATAATCTATACTAGAAAATGCCAAGATCTCAGCACTGGTTGCTGCAAGTTCCCTTCCTCTTTTTCATCAGAATCAGATTCCCTGTAATCAAGCACACCAGGTTTCCCCCTGACCCTCATGAGTCAAGACTGAACTGAGGACTCTCAAAAAGCACCCATAATTCTGGGGGAGCTAGATGTCATGCCTGGGCTCTCTTTTTCCACTGAAGAAACCATAGGTTCAGGGGAGACCTCTCAGAGTGGTTCTGTGACAGCCTGTGGGAGGGGCAGTGTGGTCCATGTTAGCCACTCTTCTAATCCTTCTAATGCAGTCTTTCTTGGTCTCTGTGGTGCAAGGGGAAGTTCAGTCTCACCTCTGTTTTTTGAATTTTCTTCTGGTGTCTTGTTCATGAAGAGTTGTTAGTTGTGCCTCTTGTGAGTGGGAACAAAATTGAGAATAACTTATGTCATCATCTTGGTAACATCACTTTTCCACATTTTTCTTGATCCATTTATCTGCAATGGACATTTAGGTTATTTTCATATATTGGCTATTGTAATAATGCTGCAATGAATATGGAAGTGCTGGTATCTCTTCAAGATCCTGATTTCAATTCCTTTGGCTAAATCCCTAGGAGTGGAATTGCTGACTCATATGGTAGTTCTTTTAATTTTTGGAGGAATCTTTTTTCCACAGTAGCTTTACCAATTTACATTTCCACCAATATTGTATCAGGGTTCCCCTTCAGTCTCTATTTTTTCCCCTTCCTTCCTTCCTTCCTTCCTTCCTTCCTTCCTTCCTTCCTTCCTTCCTTCCTTCCTAATAGATATCCTAACTGGCATTAAGTGATAGCTCATTATATTTTGGTTCACATTTTTCTGATGAATAGTGATGTTGAGCACATTAACTGTTGGCCATTTGTATGTCTTCTTTGGAGAAATGTCTGTTTAGGTCCTTTGTCAATTTTTTAAACAGGTACTTAGTTTTGTTGTTGTTGTGTTACAAAATACTGTCTATAACTTTTATGTACAGTTGAAAGAGTATTAATAAAACTAATACTCATATCAATGTCAGCAAGTAAAATGTTGTCAATATCTTTGGAATATCCTGTGTTTATCTCTAAACACATCTCCTCTGTTTCCTCTCAGAGTTAAACACTATTTTATGTTAATTGTTCTCTTGTTTTCCTTTATAATTTTATTTCTAATGTGTATAGTTCAAATTAAACTATTTTACTAGTTTTACCAAATACATAGAAACATATACATTTTTTAACGATAATTTCTCTTGTGATGTATAGGATTATTTCCAACTCATCAGATCTGGTAGTTCCTTAGTCAGAATTTAACATGAAGCGAGTGGGCAGCTTTTCCTGTATAGTCCAGGGCAAAAGCAGTAATGAGTGATTCTACTCTTTCCTTGGGCTAGCTTTCATCTGAAATGAGTTGCTACCGCCAGAGAATAACGTGTAGGCCTGTTGAATGGGGTCCAGCGGTCCTCATCCCTTACAGATATTGGACTGTACTGTAAGGAAGAAGGCCCTGGTAGTGTCCTCTCACCCAACCCATTTAGATCCTGGTCCTCGCTCTCTTGGGGTGCAGGGGATTCCTAGCGTTTTCTTGCTCCCACCCAGGCGGGAGGTGGGGGTGGGGTGGGGTGTAGCGGGGTGGTGGCGGCTCAAGTCCATTTGAGGGTTCTCTCTCCATCTGTATGACCAGAGTGTGGACGGGCCCAGCTAGCTCCTCGGCCAGAACAGCTTGGACAAGCCAGTGTCACTACAGGGAGCTCAGTCCCTGGAAGCCAGAGCTCACCACCGCCACGCGGGTGTGTCTCGCTGCCTGGTGGAACCACAGGGCCGCCGCTCTCTGTATGCAGTTCCAGCACTTGAGTTCAGGGCCTGCTCCAATTTCGTGCGAATGACGGCTTCCACGGGGCCTAGGGTCCCGGATCCTGCACTGCTCCTGCTGACAGCCAGCCAGATGCGGCCGGCCATGGAGAACAGGCGTCTGACCAGCTGCCCACAGCATCCGTTATCCTTCGGCTCAGCCGCGGCTACAGCAGTTTCGGTTCAGAGACCCGATTCCTGACGTTAGGCGAACTGTGTTATGTTTCTATGTATTTCTCTGTTTGCTAACATAGGATTAATGCATGTTGAAAAAAGCTGTAGTTCATTTTATTTTCAAATTTTTGCATAATATTTCTTTGTTTGGGTAGTCCCCAAAATAGTCACCCAGGCTTCTGTTGTCAAGCATGTAGTTTTGTTTTGCTTTGTTTTACTATTATAAACCATGCTCTTACAAACTGTCAGGTATGACTCTCTATTCATCTCACCTGTTGCTTAACATCTGACACTAACAGCCAATTTGCTCCAGTGTTATCCTTTTAGGAATATTTGTGTAAGCAAACACCCCTAAAAAGATAGGAATAAGGACTACTCTGGAGCTCATTTATTTATGTTCCCAGAAAATAAAGATAGAGAGACCCTCTACCTAAAGATATCCCAAGATAATAAAGACAGAGATGCCCACCTTTTATCCCCCAACCCCCCAGAGAATTGCTTATATTTCAGCCTAATAAGGTATTGTCACTCTCTGGAAGGAAGAATAAGCAGGTTTGTCAGCAACTCTTAAATAAAACCAGGTCTCTTTGTCTCAGGGTTTCTCTCTGTAATGCATTTTCATTGCTTGTACCAGCAACACCTGGCTCGCACCACATCATCCTGAGGGAATTGGGGTCTACAAGTTACTCTGACCATTGCTTTTGCTATGAATAATAAACTATCTTGCTTCTAACTCTAACGGCTTGTTTCTTTCTGCCAGAATCTATGAATCTCTGACTGGCTAACTCGTCAGCTTGCTAGCAGGGTGAAATAATCAAGTTCCGGACTTGATGGTTTAATATAAACATTCTTGTCTATGCCTCTTGGAGCACTGGTTCAATAAATTCTTAGGTGAAATGCCTAGAAGAAGAATAACTAGCTTATAACTTTACTAGTTAATTCCAAGTTGTTTTTAAAAATGGTCAAACCATTTTGCATTCCACTCAATAATGCTAGAGTTTTTGGTTCTGTATCTTCACCAATACTATGCCTGGTGTTTTCAGTTTTTCTCAACCTACTTAGTATGAAAATGCATCTTATTATGATTTTAATATGCAGTTCACTGATCTAATGAAACTAAGAAATTTCTCATATATATAGTAGCAATCATTGTTTCCTCATCTGAGAAAGGCCAGTGCATGGTTTTGTTATGTGTTTCTATTGGGTTGAATGTCTTTGTCCAGTTAATTCCTATGAGTTCTTTGTTTTTCTGGAACCTAGTCATTTATTAGTTATATGATATGCAAATATTTCCCAGTTTTTTGCTTTAGTTTTATTTACCATGTATTTTGATAATTAGAGAAAGTTACCTTTAATGTAAAATTTATCAGGGTTTTTCTTTATTATTTTGCTTTGGGATCTTATTTAAGAATCATTTTCTACTCCTCAAAATATAAAAATTTGTATCTTTTGAAATTTAACATTTTGTGTTTAACACTTAAATCTTTGAACCATCTAGAATTGATTTGTATGTATGTTATGGGGGAAGATACCACTTTAGTTTTTCCCATGTGGATAAGAAATTGTCAGAATATAGTTTATTGAACTGTCCATCCTTTCCACCAAGAGCTACAATGCCAGTTCTATCATATATCAGGTTTCAACACAAAGGTGGGCTTGATCTAGGCTGTGTATTCCATTGGTACATTTGTCACCCCTGCCTTGATGCTATTTACTACATATTACTATAGTGACATAATTTCTGTAGCATTATAATGTCTTGTTAACTGATATGGCAGGTTTGCTCCCAGTTTTTCTTCAAATATATACTTCCTTTTCCGAATACATTTTAGAATCAACTTATCAAATTCCACAATAAATGGTAACTATTTTAATTAGAACTGTATTTAATCAGCCCTAGCCAGTTTGGCTCAATGGATAAAGCATTGGCCTGTGGACTAAAAATCCCCAGCTTCAATAGCCAATCAAGAGCACATGCCTGGGTTTTGGGCTCGATCCCTTGTAGGGGGCGTACAGAAGGCAGCCGATCGATGATTCTCTGTCATCATTGATGTTTCTATCTCTCTCTCTCTCCCTTCCTCTCTGAAATCAATAAAATATATTTTTAAAAAATAAAATAAATAAAAAAATGTATTTAATCACATATTTATTTTGAGGAAATTCTTATCTTTACATTATTGCATAGTTCTAGTCATAAAAAATGTTGCATATAAATAGTGGTAGCAGACTTCCTTATTTTTATTTCTCAGTTTTAAGGAAAATGCTCTTGAAATTACTTATTGAGTATGATTTTAATGTAGTCCCTTTAGGAGCTGAGAATATTTTCATCTATTCCTAGTTTGCTAAAACACATATGAACTCTGAATTTTATAAAATACTGTTTTCTTGTCTAAGGGATAATCATGTAGTATATTACCTTAAGAAAATTATGAACTTTTTAACAGTGAAACAGCTTTGCATGTTAAAACCAAAAATGTGGGTGTTTTGTCTCACAAAAATTGAAGACTGAAGTCTCAGACAAAAATAATTAATGGAACCAACATTTATTGAGAGAAGCCAGTCCTGGAAAAGGTGCAGCTGGGGTTCCAGGAGGAGCCCAGTGTCCAGAGCTTCCTTTCCATGTGGCAGTTGGGAGTAGTTTAGTATCCAAGCTAATTACAGTCCAATAGCTCCTGTGTGGAGGCCCACATGGTCATAAGCCACGTGGGCACTGGGGATGTGCTCCTCCACAACAGGAATGCCAGGTACCCATTGAGAGCTGCACAGGGGGAGGGGGGCAAAGAGGAAGCTGGCGTGCGCTTTTAATTTGGGGGGTGGGGGGAGGAAAGACAGTCTTGCTAGCTCCTTATTAGTTATCTGCAAACTGCCTGTCTTAGTAATATCCATACATTTTAAAGTTTATGCCACTCACCTTAACCCTTCCTCCCCGCCCAGTTGGGTACCATAGTAACTCCGCCTACCTGGGTTCCGGGTTTCACTTGCTCCTCCTATGGTTCTGTTCCTCTGTACCTAGCTTCTTTCTGTCTCAGCACTACACACAACATAAATTTTATACATCGGAGGATTTGAATTGTCATTTTATTTATTTTTATTTGTTTAGTTTTACATATATTTTTATGAATGAGAAAGACCTGTGACTTTTTTCTCACATTTTCCATTTCATATTTGGGCATCATATTTATTCTAGGTTTATTTGATTCCTTTATTAGATCTTTTTTAGTTTCTTTTTTATGTTAAGCAGTGGTCTGGTACTTCGGAGAAATTAACAAATAAAACAATCACAATCCCTGCCCTTGTTGAGTTTATCTTTGAACTGTTAACATAAAAACATTCAAACCTGTAAAGAATTTTTGTGAGTTTATTTGAGCCAAACTGTCAACAATTTCCGGGAAGCAGAATCTCAATGTATTGGGATAATGCTCTGGAGAATGAAAGTTTTTCACCTTGTTTTATACATTATAATCAAAGGAGGAGAGGTAAGTGGGTTACATGAAATCCATTGGTGATAGATTAGGGAGGCAGGAGAAAGCAAAGCAGGGAAACCTCTGGGATTGGATAAAAAGTAAAATGATAGACACATGCTTCTTTTACTTAGGTGGGTACAGGATAATTAAAAGTCAACAATTAACATGATAACAATAACAATGAAGGAATTTATGTCTCCATTCTGGCACCCAGCACATTTGGTTGTGCCCTGAGGGGGCTGGAAAAAGGGAAGTTACACGTTACCCTGACATTTTTCAGGGATGTGATCTGAGATGCAAAAAAAAGACAATAGTCTCAGTTAAGGTAAAGACTGACCGTTGTCAGGGAAGATACCAACCTAGGACATGACTACCCACCATAAATGGCTTTTCGTTAAAGTTTTAATTTCAGACCGTCTTTTGTGCTTACTTTAGGTCTTTGAGTTTGCAAGACTGCAGGCCTTCCCTGAGCTTGTTCGGTTAGCATGTGGGCTTTTTAATTTTTTTTTTTTATGTAGCAAACTGGATAATAAATAATAAGCATAGTGAATAATTTGACTATATAGTATATTAGAAGAGGATATATGCTATGGAAAGAAAAACATAGGGTCAAAAAAAGGATCAAGTATACAAGGGAGGGGGCAAGTTACAATTTCAAATAGAGTGGCTAAGGGAGCTGTCATTGTGAAGGGACATTTTGGGGAAAGCGTTGAAGAGAGTAAAGAAATGAGCCACATGGCTATTTGGGGCAGGAGCATTCTAGACAGAGAGAAAAGTGTCTGCAGGGATCCTAAGGCGGGCATGTCTGTCATGTGTTCCACAAACGTCCAGGATGGCAGTGGGCCTGGGTGAGTAAGCGAGGAAGAGTAGTGAGGTAAGAGGTCAGAGGGGCAGTATAGTCAGGTCATGTGGGATCTTTGGGGCTCTAAGAACTTGGCTTTACTCTGAGGGAAGCCAGGAGCTATTGTAAGGTGTGAGCAGGGAAATGACATGAGCTGTCTTACATTTTAGGAGTATGATTCCAGCTACTGTGCTGAGAGTAGCCTGCAAGGAGGCAAAGACAGAGAAGCTGGAGATTATTGCAGTAATCCAAGCAAGAGACTAGGGAAGGTAGCAGTAGTGGTGGTGAGAGTTGCTCAGATAATGATAGTTTTTAAGGTAGAGCCAACATAATTTCCTCCTATATTGGATGTGGAAAGAAGAAAGGAGTGAAGTATGGCCCAAGTTTTGTGTCTGAGCAAGTAAAATGGGGAAGATGTAGGTGGAGCAGGTTTGGTGAGGAGTGGGAGAAATCAGAAATTCAGTTATAGAGAGTCTTAGGGTCACAAGACCAAAAGGGGTAAAGAATTATGAATTTATTAGGTCATCTGGAAAACCAGATGGTGCTGAGCCCCCAAATGGTGCCAGCACCCAGGGACAGGGAGTCAGATTTTAAAGGACTCTAGGCGTGCTTTTTCTGGGCGGAGAATTCTCTGGGCAGGTCCTAAAGAGAAAGATACTGGTCTTAGCCAGTGGAATGTAGTTTTAGCAAGTGGCATGTGGTCTAAGCAAAGGGGGATGTCGATTGTGAAGTGGTCTAAAGGTCAGTTCCCAGAGGAGGGGTATCCATTCAATTATTTGATCAGACCTAACATTCCAGCCTTTTTGTTTTATGGAAGAGGGACATACCTTCCATAGTTGCTTCCTGCTGAGGGGGGACGCTGAGATCAGAGAGCAATGGACTTTGATTGTAGTCAGCTGGAACAATGTATAGACTTCTCATGGTTGGAGCGAAGGGTCGCAGCAGCATGATTTCCCCAAGAGACTGGCTGGTGAGGGCTCGAAAGTGGTCCTGTTGAGTGACTTAGGAGGTAAAAGCTGGTGCTGAGGCTGCCACATCATCATTTCACTGGTTTTGCTGCTTCTCTGGGGCTGGGGCTGAAAAACAACTGAGGCCTAGGTGTTCGCTTTAGGAGGGAAAGATCAGGGGTCTAAACTGCCTGCCTAGTAATATGGGAGGGGAGGATATGTTACCCTGCGGGCAGGGTCTTGTTCTCCCCCTCGCTAGGCATCTGGAGCTTTCTGGCCCAGTGAGTTTCTATGCCTGTACTGGCCCATTGTCTTTGCTCTGGGGGTCTCAGGGCCTACATCCCCCCTTCTAGGGTTTTTGGAGAAAGAGGTGCAGGGCTCTTAGCTGCTTCCGGATGAAAGGAGATGACGTTTTCCTTAAGAGCCAAAATCCTTGCTGTCAGAAGGATGATGAGGCCTGAGCATAAAAAGAGGTTGTGATGTTGTCTAAGGATGGTATTTTCTGAGTACAAGTAGGGTTTGTAACCTGGTGGAGACAAACTGTTTTATAAATTTTACTATTACTGAGGCAAAAGCTAGAACAACAAGGATTATGACAAATGGTCTAGTGCTGTGGTTGGCAAACTGTGGCTCACGAGCCATTTGGCCCCTTGAGTGTGGCTCTTCCTAAGCCTTAGGAGTACCCTAATTAAGCTAATAACAATGTACCTACCTCTATAGTTTAAGTTTAAAAAATTTGGCTCTCAAAAGAAATTTCAATCGTTGTACTGTTGATATTTGGCTCTGTTGACTAATGAGTTTGCCCACCACTGGTCTAGTGGAAGGAAAGAGACATTGGTTTGAAGGGTGTTAGTCTAATATACGAAAATGAGGTTTGTTCTCTTAGCTTCATTTGTACTTGGGTGTCGTCAGCAAATGGCACTAATTGGGTTTCTGCTATCTGTTTCCCTGAGTAGATTGATTTAAGATATTTACCCTCTAGTTAAGGAGGAAAAATATAAACCATTCACTATCAAGTATCCGTGATTTAGGGAAGACAGGATTTACTAGATGGTTGCAGACTGCTTGGTATCTAGATTTCCTAGATGGCTTCAAACTGCTATAACTATCTCAGTTTCCCTATTCTGCTTGTCCCGACTTACTGGCCTATACCATTTAAGGACCAAACGTTAGGGTCACCAAAGGAGGAATGCACAAGGCTGAAAGGGGTAAAGAATTATGAATTTATTAAGTCATCTGGAAAACCAGATGGGCTGAGCCCCCAAATGGTGCCAGCATCCAGGGACAGGAGTCAGAGATTTTAAAGGACCCTAGGCAGGCTTTATTTGGGCAGAGAATTCTCTAGGCGGGTCCTGAAGGGAAAGATACCGGTCTTAGTAATTGGAATGTGGTCTTAGCAAGTGAAATGTGGACTAAGCAATAGGGAATGTCAGTTGTGAAGTGGTTTAAAGGTCAGTTCCCAGGAGCGGGGGTATTAATTCAATTATTTGATCAGACCAAACAGGAAGCTTTACAGATTTTCAACTGGAGATGCCTAGTGGCAGGTAGATATATGAAGCTGGAGTTTAAGCAGGAGGAAAATATACATTTGTGAGTGAATATGTACCAAGAAGCAAGTATAGAGAAAAATAAGAACTAAGCACTCAGGCCTAAGTGGTCAGGGAGAAGAGGATGAACCAGCAAAGGATCCCGAGGAATGACGATAAATTTTGCTTGTTTTGAAAGGACCATAGATGTAATATGAATTTAGGCCATAAACCCCCAGAAGGTGAGCTGGTGGTAAGAGACTCTTAAGAAACTCTACGTTCTCCTTGTTCATCCTGATCCCTGCCATGACGTTATATAGAGGCTTCATGGCCAAGTCTCCAGTCCAACCTCTTACCATTCCTACACCTCTCATTTGACTCCTCCCTGCTCTTGTGACCCATCAAAAGGTTTGGGCACCCAGGTGCTTACCTCAGGGCAAACATAACACTCGGGATCTGTGTATTCCTTTCATGATTGACCTACAAATAGTTGTTTTACTTTGCATCACCTCAAACTGTACTTTAGCAAATTGTACTTGAGCTAGAATCCTATATAATAAAGAGGGAATATGCAAATTGACCATCACTCCACCACAAAGATGGCGGTGCCCACGGCAGAGGTGAGGTTTCTATAACACAAGATGGCTCCACCCACAGCAGACGCCGAGTTCCCGTAAGGAGCCTTAATGAGCAATCAGCAGGGACCTGAGGCTGCGCCCCCACCCTTGTGGCGCTTGACAGGGGACCTCAGGCCACGCACCCCCACACTGACACCAGGCCGGGGGACCTGAGGCTGCACCCTCTGCCTCGGTGCCGGGCCAGGGATCCTGAGGCCACGCCCCCCCGCCCAGTGGGGCTTGACAGGGGATCTCAAGCCACGTCTCCCACCTGGCATGGCTTGATGGGGGACCTCAGGTCACACCCCTGCCCCTGAGGCTGTGCCCCCCGCCTGGTGGGGCTTGACAAGGGTGAGACTGGCCAGGTCTGGATTTAGCCCAATGGAGGGGGCAGGGGCAGCCAGGTCTGGGTCTCATGCAATTCTAAGGTGCACATGGGTGGGTGGGGACTTGACTCTGGGTCCCGTGGTGTGCCCCAGACTCTGACAGGAGGAAGCTTTTCATATAGATTGTGCTAATTTTCTTTCATCTCTGACACTTCTCTTATAGAGAAAGGGCAAATAGCAATATTAAAATATTTCCTCTAATTGATCCCCTTTTATTGTGCATGAATTTTGCGTACTGGGCCACTAGTTTAGGCATAATCTACCTGAAGAGATTTCTTTCAACACCAAAACTACTTTGCTGTCCTTGTCAAATATACTGTTAGATGAGTTGTAAGTTATAAAAAATTGAAAGGAGTCAAGGATGACCATAAGTCTTTGGGACTGACAAATTAGTGGAGGGGTCATTTGCTGAAATGGTGAAGATTAATGGGTGAATTATCCTCTTTTTTATGGGGTGGGCACAGAATCAAGAGTAAAGAACTGATATAAATCCCAAATTAGAGTTGTCCATTTCAAAGTAATCATCTTGGGAAATCTTTCATTTATTCCACTGATGCTGGCATTTCAAAATCAGTTTAGGATGCCTTTTTAAAGATTGCTATCAAAACCTGTGGAATGTTTTTTCTCAATATCCTGTGGAGCAGTAAATCTCTGGTCTGTGAGGATGGATTTGCTTTTTAGAAACAGCCAAACAATCATTTAGTACTGGTCTGCTGAAAACGGTGGTTGATCAAAATAGAGAGTGATTGTTTGGGGTCTACACTTTAATGACTGCCACAATTTAAAGACTAGCTTTCTTTTGTGATATCTGTGCCAGCTTGTGCATGTTTAACACTTGTGATCAATGTGCATTTATTGATCATGAGCCTCTTTACGGCATGATCAGGGACCTGGCCAGAGTGAGTCAAAATCATACACCATAAATCTGAGTGAGTAATCGTGAGGAGGCAGAGGGTTCCCTGCACTTTATAATACATCTTGCCCCTTTGTTTATCCACTGGAGCTCAGTGTAGCCCATGGAGGATAGTGCTTGTCAGTGGTGTGACTTTGAATGACAAAGTTTTCACATAACCTTCAAGCGAAGCCTCAATCCAAACCTATCACTGACGGCCTAGGCATTCCCCGGGCAACAATAAATGTCTCAGGTTCATTTTTCACCAGATAATACTGTGGCTCAGGGTCCCAGAAAAAATCACACATGGCTCTATTACATTTTAAATGCTTCTGGGTCCCTTATTTACTGGCTTCCCTTTAAGGAAAACAAACAAACCAAAAGGATTTCTTTTGTCATTTTTTTTAGTTCATTTATGTCCTTTTTGTTTCCTTTTTAGTTGAAATGTCCTCAGTAATTGTATTGTAAATAATCTTAAGTGATTCTCCCATTCACTTTAACATAATTTTCATGGATCTGTTCATCTATAATGAATACATCTGTCTTAGCTTTTGTGACAGTGTTAATAATTTTGAATTATTTTACCATTAAAATGTGAGGCTAGCAATTATAATAAAATGTTTCTACATTTCTATTTTTATGGTATGTATTTTAATATTAAAAACTATGGATTTTTTCAGGACATTAAGTTTCTAATTCCAAAATAGTGAAGGAATATGTCTGACTTTCTGTACTGTGTAATCATGTGTTAACAGATAGCTGAGTGATTTGTTTTAGGCTTAACCAAATTGTGCTTCTATTTTTTCCAAGAAAAGTCATTACGGTTCAAAGCTAGATTAAGAAATGTAAAATTAAACATCCCAAAGTGTTCATAATTAGGTTTAGAAAATATATTTTATTTTTCTTGAGTTTATTAGGGTGAAATTGGTTAATAAAATTATACAGGTTTCAGGTGTACAATTCTATAATACATCCTCTATATATTGTATTGTGTGTTCATCACTCAAAGTCTCCTTCCATCAGCATTTATCCACCTCCCCATCCTCTGCCCAGAAAATAACTTATAAAAGATACTATAGTTCAAGAGCTAAAATATTCCTTATATGCTTACTTATGGTTATTTTTCAGAATTCTTTTTTTTTTTAATTTTGGCATTCTTGCTATATAAGTAGAAAACTGAGACAGAGAATTTAGCAAAACTTACCTCCTAAATTGCATGGACATTCTGATGTCAAACCAACTAGATCTTATCAATGTACACTTTTCAGTAACTTGCTTTTTAATTTTAAATATAACTTCTGTGATAAATGGAGAGGACAAAAGAAGGAGTCCAGGCACAAAAGGAGTTCCAGAGGCTCATATGCATAGAAAAGGGCACTGGGCTTCAAGTGCTGTGACAAGGGATCAGTGGATCAGGTCCAACAAAGCAATTCTTCCTCTTAACCCATAGCACATCTACTCAACAAGGTAAGCCCGGCCAGCATGGCTCAGTGGTTGAGTGTCAACCTATGAACCAGGAGGTCATGGTTTGATTCCTAGTCAGGGCACATGCCTGGGTTGTAGGCTCGATCCCCAGTGTAGGGCGTGCAGGAGACAGCTGATCAATTATTCCCTCTCATGGTTGATGTTTTTATCGCTCTCTTCCTTTCCCTTCCTCCCTGAAATCAATAAAAATGTATATATTTTTTAAATGAAGGAAATATGTGGTGGGAGGTGAATTTGGGTGATTTTTAATTTCATAAGTGAATTCTTGGCCTCGGTCAGTTTATATGCCCCAATTGTATAAAAATATGTGACATGGACCAAGTCCATCTCTTTATTAGCTGATTGATATAATACAAGATGAGCTGGTCTAATCTGAAGTCCAGTTGTCTGAAAACTTTTGCATGTCAAATTTAAAAAATTAAAAATGTATAGGCAATCAGGTGTTCTGAGAGATACATAGAAGTTGTTATGCATGTGTATTCATATGCACACAAACACTTCCTCATGAGCATTATATAGACATAACGTACTATTGATCCTCTTTGGCTTAACACCTATCTACTAAGTAGTTACTCAGGACAGAAATAAATAGAAGATAGTTGATTTTAAAATATTCTTCAATGACTAACTGTTACAGAATGATGAAAAATAATTGTAAAGAGGTATAGACACAGATAAATAATTATATTAAATGTAAATCCAAAATATAAAATCCTTGTAAATATGAGTGAAATTATGTAAATTACACATATATATGGACAAGGACAAGAAGGTCATGTTACAGAATAAAAAGTTAAAGAGCCCTGGCCAGTGTGGCTCAGTGGGTTGAGAGTTGTCAGAAACACTGAAAGGTTGTGGTTCAAGTCCTGCTCAGGGTACACACTTAGGTTGCAGATTTGATCCCTCATTGGGGGGGCATTCAAGAGGCAACCATGTATTCTTATTTCTAACTAGTGGCCCAGTGCACGAATTTGTGCACATTGAAAGGAAATTAATTAGAAAAAATACTTTAATATCGCAATTTGCCCTTTCTCTATAATAGAAGTGTCAACCGAATTCACAATCGACAATGACAGATGGAAATACAAGCATGTGATTGGTGCCAGCGAGAGCTTTCTACTAGTATGTATTGCGCATGCACGAGTCAACTTAACCTTTTATATATATAGAATAAATTTGCTTATTTAGACCTGCTTTCTGATTTAACTAAACTTTTTCCAGCCCAATGAAGCACCCAAATTCTCTTTCAGGTAATTGTTAGCAACACAGCAGTAAATATCAACACAAAGCAGATTATTATTGTAGATCATGCAGGGAGAACAAAGGTTAAAATATTTAACTGCAGCAGTGTTTGACTATATTCTGTGCAGTGACAAAACCTGAAGTCATTTTCAAGGTCCACCATTTCTTCTTTTCAGTTGGGTCAAGTTTCTAAGCTTTCTAAATCTCCATTTTCCAGCTAATGAAAAGAAAATAGGATTCCACCAGGTCTCTTATCTACCTACTCCAGGACTTCTGTGAGGATCAAATGAGGTGAGGCACAGAAAAATGCTTCACAGACATTTGGTTAAAGTGTGAAATGTTTCCACCTGGCTATAAAGTAAGTCGTGTTCCTGGACTAAACAAACTGCAAAGAGGCTAGTCGTCACTAGGGGGAGGAAGCCTAGCATTGCTATGTGCTGTCATTATCTGGCGCCCACAGCGACAGTTTCCGGGCTGGGCTGTGGGCTGCTTTGCACCATGGAGTCTCAGCAGGGTAGGCTGTGATTTGGTGGGCTGTTGCTCTGGTGTGGTGGCAGGGCCTGTTCCCACTTGGAGGAAGCCAAATGTTGCTTTGTGGACCCCAGACCCGCAGTGCCGTTTCTCTGTGTGCATCATAGCAGCTTCTGTGTTGAGCATCTGCCCCCTGGTGGTCAGTGTGCATCATAGCGACCGATCAGACAGTCAGACACTTAGCATATTAGTTTTATATATATAGACTAGGGGCCCGGTGCATGAAGATTCATGCACAGGGTTGGGGAGGAAGGAGTCCCCTCAGCCCGATGTGCACCCTCTGTCACGTTCCGGGAACCCGGCCGCTCCAGGCCTAGGCTCGGGCCAACAGGCTTGGGGTGGCCTGGCTCCTGACGCCTGTCCCGGGGACACAGGCCTTTTGGTGCCGGCGCGTGCAAGTGGCTACAGAGCAAGAACCTCCACCGGTGCCCACCCACGCACTCCAATGGGGCGGAAGCTTCCCCCGTATTGCCATGGCGATGTGGGGGAAGCTCCAGGCCCCACCCCTGGCTTCCGCATGTGCTGCCCTACCCCATCTCCCCAGCGTCTGCTCCCCAGTGCCCGTGCACATGCAAGCTCCTGTCCCAACCTTGTCTCCCAGGCGTGTCCATGTGCCCCGCCTCACCCCCAACCCCCCAGTGCCCATGAACATGCAAGCTCTTACCCCTACCCCATCTCCCTACACCCATGTGCGTGCAAGCAGCTGCAGGGCCGGAACTTCCCCAGCATCGCCATGGGGACATGGGGAAGTACTTGCCTCGCTCCCACTCTTCATTGGCTGGTGGGCATGGCTGGTGGGCATGGCTTGAGTGTAGCAGAGGGATGGCTAATTTGCATGTTTCTCTTTTATTATATAGGACTAGAGGCCCGGTGCACAAAATTCATGCATGGGGTGTTGTCCCTCAGCCCATCCTGCACCCTCTCCAATCTGGGACCCCCTGGGGGATGTCTGACTGCCACAGGGATCAGGCCTAAATTGGCAGTCAGACATCCCTCTCACAATCCAGGACCACTGGCTCCTAACCACTTGCCTGCCTGCCTGGTTGCCCCTAACCGCCTCTGCCTGCTTGCCTGATTGCCACCTAACTTCCCTCTCCTGCCAGCCTGATCGCCCCCACCTGCCCTCCCCTGCCAACCTGATCACCCCCTAATTGTTTGCTCCCTGATGTCGCCCCTAACTGCTTGCTCCCCTGTTGGCCTGATAGCCCCTAGCCACCTCTCCTGGCCCCCGACACCGTGGCTTCGTCCAGAAGGAATTTGGATGTCTGGAAGATGTCCAGTCAATCCAGGCTAATTAGCATATTACCCTTTTATTAGTATAGATAGCAGAAGACTAGATACAGCTCAAATGTTTAAAAAGAAAGGAATTAAATAGACTATGGTACATCCACAAATTAGAAAACTATATAGCTATAAAGAGGAAAGCAGCTGATCTCTCAATACTGATGCAGGGCAATCTCCAAAATGTATTGTTATGTGGAAAAGCAAGGCAAAAAATTGTGTCCTCAATTAATAAATTAGGGAAATATTAATATATTTATTATAGACATATTTCAGTTATATTATTTAAAATGTTACTGAAAATTATAGAGTAAAAATTAATAAAACTGATAACCTACATTGGGAGAAAGAACAGGATGGAGGGTAAGGGATCAATTGACTCTTCTGTGAAAATACTTCGTTTCATAATTTTGGCTTTGGAGTCATGTAAATGCTCTATGCAATTAAAAACAATACATGATCAAAAGGAAAGAAAAATAACTCCTAAATATTAAAAACAAACTGACATTATTTTTCACATGCAAATGATAAAAAATTTGATGAGATAACCACAGTGACAATTGAATTTCTTTAACTGATTTTAAAGCATAAGATTCAGACTTTATATTTTTAATGGTTTATACTCTTAAAGCAAAAGAACCCAGAAGTCCAAAAGTGCATTCAGTATCTTATTATTAGTAGTACTATTAGTAGTGCTGTATAGAAATTTTAAAAACTATTATAGTTTAAAATGAATACTTATGTTAATATAATATAGTATAAAATATGATCAGTGTATGAGATGAGATATAGTTATAAGTAAAATATATTATCAAAATGTTTTAATATAAGCTCATGATTTATTTTTCTCCTAATAAAAATATATTTGTAACTCTTCCTCCTTAAATGGCCTAAGAGTTAAGATACAGAAGGTGACCATTCAGAATTCTTCCACTGGAGTCCTAGAGCCTTGTGTAGAACAGTATGTGATCCACCATGAAATGCTCCTAAAAATAATCTTTGTGCACCCCACTCTTAGTCTTATGTTATATAAAACACAAATTGTATTAACTTCTACTAAAAAATAACACTCAAAAAATAATAGAACAGATCGAAGGACAGTCTGTGATCTTTATTTAGTATTTTTTTCAAAGATTATATGAAGAAGAAAGGTTTTAAAAAGTTACTATATTCACCCTTGGCCAGTGGTTAGAGTGTAGGCCCACACACTGAAGGACTGCAGGTTGAATCCCCTGGCCTTAGTCAGGCAGGGAGGCAACCAATCAATGTGTCTCTCTCACATCAATGTTTCCCTTTCTCCCTGCCTCCCTCCCTCCCTTCTACTCTCTCTAAAAACAATCAATGGAAAAAATATCCTCCAGTGAAGATTAACACAAAAAAAGTTATTCAGACAATGAGCTAGTATGTCCCTCTGTAAATTATAATTCTCACACCTAAGTATACTAAAAATTGTACCTTTTGTTAAGTCCTCCTTATCAAATAAAATTTATGATAAATATCAATATTAATAGAACAGTAATCAGAGATGATATAATTCAAATCATAACTGCCAAAATTAGATGGCAATTGGAGTTTTAGATATAATTTGTTGAAAAAGTCAGTGTTTCTCTGATCTCTTATGCCTTTCAAATCACCTTAAGTCAGTGGTTCTCAACCTTCCTAATGCCGTGACCCTTTAATACAGTTCCTCATGTTGTGGTGACCCCCAATTTCATTGTTACAAATTGAACATAATTAAAGCATAGTGATTAATCACAAAAACAATATGTAATGATATATGTGTTTTCCGATGGTCTTAGGCGACCCCTGTGAAAGGGTCGTTCGACCCCCAAAGGAGTCGCGACCCACAGGTTGAGAACCACTGCCTTAAGTGTTATTTAAAATGATATGTAAATGGACCTGCATTACATATGAAGTGCTATGTTCTGCTAAACAGTGCACTGAAGTATCACGGGTTTGATTCCCAGTCAGGGCACATACCCAGGTTGCGGTTTAATCCACGGTTGGGGCACATATAGGGGCAATCAATCAATGTTTCTATCTCACATCAATGTCTCTCTCTCTCTCTCTCTCTCTCTCTCTTGCTCTCACTCTCACTCTCATTCTCGCTCTCTCTCTGTCTCTCACGTCCTCTCTCTATATATATAATCAATGAAAAACATGTTCTCAGGTGAGAAATAATAATAATAAACTGAAACAACAACAAAAAAATTAAACACTCAAAGAGAGAACCAAAAAAAGACAAACCATTGAACCAGATTTATAGTACAAACTATCAAACTGATTTTTTAAGAAAATGTCTAAAACCAATAATAAGCACTATCAATATTTTGGAGATTATTTTTATTATTATTAGCGAGACCATTAGTGTAAAAGCCTATGGACATTTCTGGTAAATAATTTCTAAATGTCATTGTTATGGGGACTATAATCTTCCAGTAAAGAATCTAAGAGTATCTCTGAACTAACCCAAATTAATTCAAATTCTAAATAATGTCACAATACAAACATCTGTTGACTTGGTGTCCAGGTCATTACCCTGCAAAACAAAACAATCCCCCCAAACAGAGAAAAAAACAATTGGCTTGCCAATGCATTTAAAAAGCCAGGGATCTGCCTGACAATAAGTGGAAATGAAACTCGTTAGAAGGATAGAAAGTAGCCCACATAACAGGTGGGAGGACTGAGGATCGAGGCACAAGACAGTGCCGCTAAGAAAACTGCCTACCAGTTGGTAGTTGCTGCTGCACTCCCCGTGCCCAGAGCACTAAACACCATGTGGCCACTGGCACCACTACCAACTGCTGCCACCACATGGCTCCCACCTCAAAATGAAGGACAGAGGCACTCCATTGGAGAAGCCAGTCATGTCCTCACAACCTCACTGCACGGGAACCTGGGAAAGGAAAGCTCTGCCACGTTTAACTTTTACAGTGGGAGACAGGTTCTCCCTCCTACCAAGACTCAGAATGGAAACATTGCAGATGTGGGTTGACAAAGGAATGGTAGATGTTTACTCTAAGAAGATCCTGGCAGGACTATGATGAGACACCCAGAGACAGAGACACAATCACCTCTTACCAGATTGGATTGCATTTCATTATTTACTTACTTATGATGTGTCTTACTCAATGTTAGTTCCTTGAGGATGTTACCTCTAGCTCAATCACAGGTGTGTCGTTAGTGCTTTTGGTACCAAATCTGACCTTCTCAGCAAATGGTTGTTGAGTAGAGAAATAAATGAACAAATGAGTGAAAGAATGAGTGAATGAATGAATGATATAAATAAGCACTCTTGCTTCACAGTGGTAATAGACCTAGGGGGGCCTGGTGATATTTAGTTAAGTTTCTCAGTACGTTTCCTTGGTACAGTTTGCCCATGGCAGAGGTTGAGCCTTGAAAGTCCAAAGATATTTTCAAAACCTTAATGGTGAGAAAAGAAACTCTGGGATTTGAGCCCAGACATTTAGACATGGAAGAATGAGAATCAATACAAGAAGGACCTCTTGAAGCAGGCAGCTTTTTAAAAATATATGGAATTTCTTTCATTCTTGGTAGGACCTGCTTCTTGTTATCCCTTTTTAAACCCATTATGTCACAGTTGGTTCTTGGATAAAAATTAATGATTGATTTAAAAAAAAAAATGATGCATTATACATTCAACCCAAAAGTCTGATCATCATGTGACTAATTGGTTCCCTTCTCTTCAAAGAGAAATCCAGGACACATAAATTGAACTTTCTGGGGTCAAAGAAAGCAAAATATATGACTTTGCAAATTCATCTCAGAAAGTTTCCTAAATGTTGTGATTAGATGTTTTCAAATATTTCATCATTCAAGATTAGACAGACTAAAAATAAGTTTTCAAGGGTAGTGTAAGGGTCATTTAAGGGACCTTGAAAAGAGAATGTGTTATTCGAAGGTTTTATAGAGAAAATACATAATTCATTAAACAAAGTAATTTGCAAATCATATTAGGCTAAAACTGTAGAATTTTAGTAATAAGGGTGAGAGTATTTTAATCTATAGAAAGCTTAAGTGAACATAAAATGCATGCTGTACAGAGAATGGAACTACCCACACAGTCTGTGCATTTTGAAAGTAAACACACAAAGAGCCTAGGAAAAAATATTTGTTAGTCTTTAATTTTAAAACACATCCTTCTGAACTGCCCATTTAATTATCATAATTCTTTATAGCTAAGAAGCATTACCATTCATAAATTCCAAAAATAAACTGGAGAACAATCTGTGCTCATTTAATTTTGTGAGGTAAATAATTGTTTTCTCCCCAAAAACTGAATTTGTGTGATTTCATAATTTTTTTTCATGGCAAAAGGAAACAAAAGCTTTGAGAAATATGTTACGTGGGATTTATTGTCTGCTTAAAAGAGTCTACTTATAGAGTCTACTTAAAGAGTGCTGTCCGGAAAGGTTTAGGTCAGTGGCCTTAAAACAGTGATTCAGGCACTGACATAAGGATTCTCTCAGTGGTAGGAAAGTGTAGGATAGGAAGATGTGTGCATGTGGTAGGAGAGGTAGCTGATTATTTATTAGGATTGGATTTAAAAAGATAAGTACTTAGTGGAAATCTGACTTGCAGATACTTTGTACAAATCTCTTCTTTTTTTTCCTCATCCACTTTTGTTTTCTTGCCATAGAATTCTAGCCTTGGAGGATTTTTCCAGCCAGTACCAATAAGGAGAGAGAGGAGAGAGGAGAGAGAGAGAGAGAGAGAGAGAGAGAGAGAGAGAGAGAGAGAGAAGCAAACAGATTCAACTCCTCCATGGAGTTTTGCTGCAAAGGGAACAGAGAAATGGGCATCTGCCATGAGGCATATGGAAGCATGAGAAGTTTCTCTTTTTTAAAAGGAAAGAAAAGAGATAAATTGTTGTGGTGATGTCTTTAAGTAGATGAAAAGGAATAGGATTCAAAATACAAGGGGAGGTTACCTTTGGAGAAATGGCAAGCCTCCTGAATGACTTTAGGTAGGAACACAGAGAGTTCATCTGTGGAAACAGGAGGCAAGGTAAAATAGGAAGTTGTGGAAGCTCTCTTCTGATTGTTTCTATTTTGTCAGGGATAAGAAATAAAATCATTCGAAAGTGAACATAACTCAGAGTGTGTCAATTGTTTGAGAAGAGATAATTAAATATGAAATTGTCAGGAGAGAAATGAGAGAGAGAGAGAGAGAGAGAGAGAGAGAGAGAGAGAGAGAGAATGGAAAGGGAAATACAGCTTTTCCCAGCTGTTTGAGGTTGGTGTCTAGTTAGCATTTTGGTGTTTTTTTCCCCCCAGCCTGGTCTAAGCCTCCAATATGCCAAGTTTAGGGTTAACCAGGGTTTAGGTTTTACTACTGAGGACAATGGAATGGAGTAGTGTCATGATAGCTGGGAGTGTAAGCAATGGAGTTGTAACGATGGATCTTGGAATCCAAGCTGGCTAAGAAGAAAGGTGATTATAAGGCAGGGTTGAGGGGCATTGATGATTTAATAGAGCCAATGAATTGCAGGACCCAGAGGTGTAGAGGATTGTTGGATATAGGATACAAAATAATGTGAGCTACAAAATAGAAGGTGGTGGTAAAACAGTGGATACCAGAAACTGAGATTCTGGAGGCTGTGCACTTATTGGTAATATTAAAGTCTAAGGGGAAGAGTAAGGTCATTCACAGAAAGGAGGTCAGGTCCTGGAAGCCAAGGTACTGGCATCATCATTTACATACTAAAATAACTATGAATTATTAAAGTAGTATTACAGATAACAACAAGGATCCTTAACCTAAAATCCTCAAAAAATGAGCATGGAAATCTGGTAGTCTATAATGGTTCAAACAAAGAGGGTTTAGTAGGTGACATGAACTCAGATTATGGCACGAGTTTGAAAATGATGAGCATTTGTAATTATGGGGAATGAAGGGTGAATAATTTGAGAAAAGCAAAAAGGCCCAATAGTACAAGCAATGTGAGAGAATATAGCCACTTCCTGAAGGTACAGAGCACCACACCAGTGTCCTGGAGAAGAGCCAGCTTTCACTTAAGGTGAGAAGGTAAAGGGAACATCAGAAAATGAAGTTGAGGATGAAGAGGATTTTGCTGATGATAAACTGTGAATTCCAGAGGGCACAGTGGAAGAGTTTTGAATGTTGGAAATGTATAGAGATATGGTTATATTAGAAGAAATACAGACAATATTAGGGATAACAGCCAGGTTCCCTATATTTATGGCTACCTTTGGAGAAATAACAAGCCTCTTGAATGTCTATATATAACATACTAGAGGCCCGGTGCACAAAATTTATGCACGGCGGGGAGGGGCCTCAGCCTGGCCTGCACCCTCTCCAATCCGGGACCTCTCAGGGGATGTCCGACTGCCAGTTTAGGCCCTATCCCTGTGGTACCACTGGCTCCTAACTGCTCACCTGCCTGCCTGCCTAATCGCCCCTAACCCCTCTGCTTTCTGGACTGATCGCCCCTAACTGCCTCTGCCTCAGCCCCTGCCACCATGGCTTTGTCCAGAAGGAAGTCAGGAAGGAAGTCAAGATGTCTGGTCAACCCAGTTTAATTAGCATATTGCCCTTTTATTAGTATAGTTAGGATTGGAAGCTACAATCTTAGTTATGTTTCTGGAGATCCAAGGGCTCATATATGGATTTTACATCCAAGGAAAAAAACAAGTTGGACACCTTGAGCTTCTTACCCACCAACTGCAGAGTAACTTTGGATTTCAAAGATTGAATGTCCTTTCTGCTAGATTTTCTTTGAATCATTTACCTCTTCAAGTGGCCAGAGCAGTGGAAGTCTCTCTAGGTCAGTGATGGTGAACCTTTTGAGCTCAGCATGTCAGCATTTTGAAAAACCCTAACTTAACTCTGGTGCCATGTCACATACAGAAATTTTTTGATATTTGAAACCATAGTAAAACAAAAATTTATACTTTTGATATTTATTTTATATATTTAAATGCCATTTAACAAAGAAAAATCAACCAAAAAATGAGTTTGCATGTCACCTCTGACATGTGTGTCATAGGTTCGCCATCACTGCTCTAGGTATTCCAGGCTACACCATTAACTGGCCTGCTGTCAAGTCCCCATGACTCAACTCAAGGAAATTTAGAGTTCTTGCTTCATTAGTATCAGGTACAATGTGTGTTATATGGTAAATTCAATAAAATAATTGTAATGAGAGCTGTTGGATTTGAGGGACAAAAATAAGACCTCTCTGATGCATAACTGCTATTCTTTTGAGAAACATCCTTACTTATGACTGGGCTCTGTCAGAATCTGAAATACTGAGTAATACCTGGTGTTCACGCAAATGGAGCTGTGCATCATACAGTGCGAGCTTTCTCTGTCTGCTGAACCTCAAATCTGGGTGTACTCGGCAGCATTTCAGCATTAAGTAGAAGTCAAATTTATGAGTCCAGACACTCAGAGACCCTGAAATGCAAAAATATATTTCCTACAGTTTGCTCGTCCCTCAAACTTCCTTCTAATCATCCTCGCTCAATCAATTCTTGGGGCTCTCTTATGTCCATTGACAGAGTAAGAATATTGACAGTGTATTAAAATATTTGACCTATGTTCAGTGAGGGCTCTGAAATCTGTTTCCATCCACTTTGTAGTTCATAGGAAATCCTACTAGGCTCCAGAAAATGGTTAAGTGTTGGCCTTAACTCCATATTATGTTGCCATTTTTGTGTGTGTGTCTTTTTATGTGCCTTCTCAAATAATTTAACAGAAACTTGAAAGAAGTTATAGTCAATTCTTAATATAGTATTTGTGGTTGTTATATTGTATAAACACTGAATTAGTGACTATTGAACCAGTGCTCCCAGAGAAAATACAGGTTAGGTTCCTATGAGCCTAGGTCATGACATTTTCATCAACCAATCAATACATAATCTTGGTTTATATATGTTTCTGTTTAAAGATTCCTTACTTAGTATATATTGTTAATTCATTATCATCGAATTTACAGCCAACAGCATTATAACTCATGACTCACTGAAGCTTATCTAGTTCACTTATTTTCTATATAAGACACAACATAATCTTCTTGTGCTTAGAAATATTAGCACTTCAGTGCTATGCTTGGAGGCCATTTTCAACAGCAAAATCTCCAACAAGAAGCATGAAAATGTGTAAAATACAGCACTAAATATACTTGTTAACAGTATACTTGTCAACTTCAACTGGTGAAATGAACATCAGAGAACTTAAACTTTTTGCCACTCTACAGTTGTCCATGATGAGCTGCAAGTGTCACATTTGATTTGGGGATTACAAATAAATTTTAGAGCGAAGAGAAATTCACAAGTGCAAAGTCTGGAAATAATGAGGATCAGTGATATATTGGAAAGAATCACTGGCAATGTGTGGGTGTTGTTCCAGACATCTCTGAGCAAGCTGGACTTTGGACAGGGCATCTTATACCATCATCCCTCAGGCCACCCACATGGAAAAAATCATATGACCACTCCTAGTATCGCACTGGAAAATAAAAAAGGTGGGGAATGATACTATTTACTGTTTATTGGACAAAGAGGAAGGGAAATGAAAGTTGTAATACTACCTTCCTGTGTTTCCTCATTTTCTGCCATGCTACCAAACTGAAATGTTCTCAAAATCCTCTTTTGGGTTCAGTGTGCTTGAAAATGGGTATTAGCTTTTTGTCCTTGTGCATAATGCTTAGTTAGCATGAGGCCCTCTTTAGTTACTTGTTCTAAAAATAAAATGATGAAGTAGAATTCGATCTCACTATTCAAACAAATATTTGTATCTTAGGGTATGGCCTCAGGCTTCTTATAGAATTTGTTCCCCTAACCACACAATTCTACCACCTCCTGTCCATCAGAAGAGAGGTGTGTTTCTTAAGGTCCTCATTTTGATAGTAATAATAATAGCTAATGTATAATGAGAGTTTACTGCATACCAAGAACTATGCTAAGTATTTTTGTATTTAATCTTTGTAATAACCCTACAGAATAGTGTTAGTATCTGTATTTTATACATGTAAGGAGGCTGAGGTTTATATTTGCACTTAGATAATTTACTCAAGATCACAGAGGTATAGCCAGGATAAGGACCTAGATGGAAGTATTCCAGTCAACACTAAGTTTTTTTGCTTCAGAAGCATGCTGCATCAGTAAGAAAAGGCTGGGTCCTGCAGCAGTTACAGCAACCCCTACAATCACAGTGACTTAAAATCACAGAAATTTCTTTGTTGTGTATGCTACATTACATATCCATCCTATGCTGTGCTGCTTTCATTCAAGACTGCACCAGGTTGATAGAACACTACCAGTCACCAGAGTAGAGGGAAAGAAAGTAGAGCAATATCATACTGGGTAAGAAAGCTTCTTCCTGGAACTGACATTACTGCTTCTGCTCACATATGATTGGCTAAAACAAGTTACATGACCAATCCTAACTGAAGGGGTCAGGAAAGTGCAGTCCTATAAGGTCTAGAAAAGTGCTGAATAGCATTACTGACCACCACCCAGAAGCCAACTTATGTCTTAGATAAGAAATGCCTTAAATAACAAATATCAAAAAGACTGCTCAGAGAGGCAGGGTCTCTCATTTCTGACTCAACTGCTTTTGTGTTCTTAGAGGGTACATAAAACTGAACACTTTTATGGTCAGATCCTGCTGACCATATTATGATTTAACAATAGTGAATACATTTCTAAATGCTTGTTTTAATGATTGCATAATATTCCACTATTAGAGACCCAGTGCACGAAATTAGTGCACTGGGGGTGGGGGTCCCCCAGCCTGGCCTGTGCCCTTTCACAGTGTGGGAGTCCCACGATGAATTGCCCCAAAGAGGTAGGCCCCACCCACCCATCCTGGGTTCCTTGATGGATTGCCCCAAAGAGGTAGGCCGGAGCCACGGGCCCTGCCTCCACGCCACGTGGATCTGCAGGACCCCCAGGCCTCACTGCACGGAGCTGTGGGCCCCACCTCTGTGCCGCACACACAACATCAAGCCCCTGCTCACCCACGTGTGCATGCAGCCTTGCCCACCCATGTGAACCCGCTGCACACACAGCCTCCTGGTGATTGCTCATTGCAGCGTGGGGGCATTGCAGCGTGGGGGCATCTCAGCATGAAGGCATCATGGCGTGAGGGCGTGACGACCACATAGGCTTTTATTAATAGGACTAGAGCAGCCGTGGGCAAACTATGGCCCACAGGCTGGATCCAGCCCACTTGAAATGAATAAAACTAAAAAAAAAAAAAGACCATACCCTTTTATGTAATGACGTTTACTTTGAATTTATATTAGTTCACACAAACACTCCATCCATGCTTTTGTTCCAGCCCTCCGGTCCAGTTTAAGAACCCATTGTGGCCCTCTAGTCAAAAAGTTTGCCCACCCCTGGACTAGAGGCTCAGTGCATGAAATTAGTGCACTCGGCCGGCGGGGGGGGGTCCCCCAGCCTGGCCTGTGCCCTTTCACAGTGTGGGAGCCCCGCGATCGTCACCCCAAAGAGGTAGGCCCCGCCCACCCCTCCAGGGCTCCTCAATGGATTGCCCCAAAGAGGTAGGCCAGAGCCGGGGAAGCCACCTTTGCAGCGGGCTTGGGACTGCGGGAACCTGGCGGAAGCCACACAGAGTGGCTGCCGGGTCCCGCTCCTGTGGCGTGTGCATGGGGCCGCAGGAACTCCACCTCCGCTGTGCGTGCAGCCATCTTGTGACAGCATGAGGACCACCTAGGCTTTTATTAGTAATATATTACTTGTCTGTTATACATTAAACGATATCCTACTTCAGACATTTTTATTGATGTCAATTTTTCACTACTTTAAGCCAAGGCTGTTATAAATATTTTCTATTGGGGCAGTTCATGTTTTTTTCTGATTGGTTTGAATATTTGATGTTTAGCTACTAAGAGGCTTTTTGTCATGAATGTTGCAAATAGCTTTCATGATTTTCTCTTTGCCTTTTAAGTGTGATCATGATACTTTTGGACAGGGAGGCTTTCAGGAACTCTGTTGGAACAGCCACCTATGAGTGATGAACACTCCACGTTCATCCTGTGCATCAAATCAATAGTCAGAGCAAATGAAATCTGATTATGAGCTTTGGGGTCTTAACACCCCGTAGCTGTCCTTATCTTCTAGAATTTTGTTTGCTTTTTTTTAATTGACTCCTTGGATGCTCTGATCTCTATCTCTATAAACAGTAAAGAATAATAAATCAAACACATGAGAAAAAACAAAATTTAGTATTATTAAAGGAAAAAGAAGAACACTAGGTTAGGAAGACAGATAGGAAGAATGGATATCCCTAAATAATGGCAGATGCACTGAGATACAGATCATATTACATTTCTCCAGGTCATTTTGCCAATGTTTTTTTTCTCATATCTTAGTCTCCAGCATGCAAGTATACTTGTTTTTAGGCTTTAAGGCACAAATTTCAAATGCTCGTATCTGCTCATGTTAGCTGACATCCACGTACAAGTCTAACATTTTGTTCTTTGGTGAAAAAGCAAGTTCATTATCCTTTGGTGATGCAAAAAAAAGTCTTAAACCAAGGATCCTTTTATTATCAATATATTCATCAAACATTGTAGGATTTAAATAGACCTAAGGAATTAGGCTTTTTACTGGGTTCACTTTTATGGCACTTGAATGTTTTGTAAGTACTTATAATTATTTTTATAAGAAAAAATTGTATGTGATTCAGATATATAAATAAACTGAGAAAATAATTTTAAAATTATTTTATGTGCTGCTAAGAAAATTCTACATATAAATACAACTGGTTTTAAAGTAAGATGGTGACTTGGAGCAAAGGGAAAATATATTTTTGTTATTCTAAATCATGTAGTTAAAGGGATTTCAAAGGTAAATGAAGTCTTGATTTGACCATAATTCATATGACTTCTTGGAAACACATTACTTAGAATTACTTTGTTCACACTTTTCTCTCTAAAAAACAAATTTGAATTGATCCAGAGCCTCTATTAAAGAATTACATTGTAGAATATAGTTTAAAAGTAAATTTGATTTAAAAGAAAAAACAAATTGCTCAGATGACTTGAGGAATGAATTAAAGTCACTTATTTATAAATCACTGACATCAAAATATACTATGTAGATATATTATCACCAAAGAAATGTAGAAATTATATTCTGATTTTTCAAAATGCCTCTCATTGGAAAAGTGAAAACAAATGATGTTACCATCATAAGATATAGCAGAGAAATATTCTATAGGTGTCATGAATGTCCAACAGAAAACTTTCTGAATCGTCCCAGGAATAATAAAGATCTATGAAAAAGTATTTGGATAAAATAAGTCATCCCCTGAGAACCATTTGATTACTAGATTCAACTTCTCCTGACCTTATGCTGATTATATGATAAAGTTTTATGAGGAGGTATAAAAGCAGAGCAGCTACTCAGTGGGGGAAAGAGGAGCCAATAGCAAGTTGGCAGCTTCAGCTACTCTATTTTAAATAGTAGCACAAAATTATGCAAAAGGATAAAAATCATAAATACCTTAGGACCCTGATTGATGTGCATTTGACAATATTTTGAGATTTTTAAAGTGTAGTATATTTTTCTCTAGGCAAAAGCTGTAACTTAAGGTTAAAATGACTGTAGCCTCAGGACTGACCTAAGCTGGATAGTAACTAAGGAATCTTGAAGACCTATTTCTTTTTTGTGCGCCACCCCCAACGAAAATGTATTGTACCCTTTCTTTGAATGGAGACCTATTTATTGTGTAAATTAATGACATATCCTACTGAGGCCTCTTGCAGAGAACGGACCGTGTATAACAGTAATACAACAATTGTTATTTACAAACACAAAAAAAGTTATTTATCTAGTAACTTTAATTATCTATAAAATAACAAATATAAAAAAGTAATACAGTATTTGAGCCCTGGCTGGTATTGCTTAGTGGTGAGAGCATAGGCCCACACACCAACGGATCATAGGCTCAATTCCCAGTCAAGGGCCCATACCTAAGTTGTGGGAGGCAACCAGTATCCTTGAGTGAGGATTTACAAAACAAAACAAAACAAAACAAAAGTGATACAGTATTTGAATAGCCAAAACAGGTAACATACAGGCCAAATTTTATGAGCTCTGTGCTCATTGAAGAAATATTTAGACCTTTGCTCTCTCTACCTAGCACAAACTTTAAACATAATTTTAACTGCTTTGCTTTCTCTGTCTATAGCAAGTTAGAAGCAATACATTAGAAGTGGGAGGCATTAAAGGCAACAAATTGACATCAGTAAGAACTGTTAACACAGCCTGAACATAAGGGATGAGACAGAAAAAAAGTTACAGGATAGATTTAACAAGGACAGCAACAATAATAGTAGTAATAGTAATTTCTTGCCAGTTCATATGCCATAAATGACACTTGTGTCTACCATAATATAGATGAAAGAAAGTCTGAATCTGGGGTATGCAAGTATTCCTATATGAGAAGCCTCTTATGCTCAATAGAGAAAGTATATCACTATAACTTTCATTATGAAATATTGCTAAGGGTTTGCCTAATCCAGGGGTCCTCAAACTTTTTAAACAGGGGGCCAGTTCACTGTCCCTCAGACCGTTGGAGGGCCGGACTATAGTTTAAAAAAAAAAAAACTATGAACAAATTCCTATGCACACTGCACATATCTTATTTTGAAGTAAAAAAACAAAACAGGAACAAATACAATATTTGTATTTGCATGTGACCCACTTGCCGTAGTTTGAGGACCCCTGGCCTAATCTGTGCTCACCAAGGAAATTTCTACTTAGCATCTCAGAAATCTTTTTTTTTCTTTTTCTTTTTTTTATTAAATCTTTATTGTTCAGATTATTACATTTGTTCCTCTTTCCCCCCCCCCAATAACTCCCCTCCTCCCAGTTCCCGCCCCACCCTCCGCCCTCACTCCCCACCCACTGTCCTCATCCATAGGTGCACGATTTTTGTCCAGTCTCTTCCCGCATCTCCCACACCCCTTTCCCCCCCAAGAATAGTCAGTCCATTCCCTTTCTATGTCCCTGATTTTATTATAATCACCAGTTCATTCTGTTCATCAGATTATTTATTCACTTGATTTTTAGATTCACTTGTTGATAGATGCATATTTGTTGTTCATAATTTGTATCTTTACCTTTTTCTTCCTCTTCCTC
This sequence comes from Myotis daubentonii, assembly GCF_963259705.1. Lineage (NCBI taxonomy): Eukaryota > Metazoa > Chordata > Mammalia > Chiroptera > Vespertilionidae > Myotis > Myotis daubentonii. The sequence continues at coordinate 131,489,287 of NC_081840.1, read as the reverse complement.
TTCTTAAAGGATACCTTTCAGCATTTCATATAATGCTGGTTAGGTGGTGATGAACTCCTTTAGCTTTTCCTTATCTGTGAAGCTCTTTATCTGACCTTCAATTCTGAATGATAGCTTTGCTGGATAAAGTAATCTTGGTTGTAGGTTCTTGGTATTCATCACTTTGAATATTTCTTGCCACTCCCTCCTGGCCTGCAAAGTTTCTGTTGAGAAATCAGCTGACAGTCGTATGGGTATTCCCTTGTAGGTAACTGAGTTTCTTTCTCTTGCTATTTTTAAGATTCTCTCTTTGTCTTTTGCTCTTGGCATTTTAATTATGATGTGTCTTGGTGTGGTCCTCTTTGGATTCCTTTTGTTTGGGGTTCTCCGCGCTTCTTGGACCTGTAAGTCCATTTCTTTCACCAGGTGGGGGAAGTTTTCTGTCATTATTTCTTCCAATAGGTTTTAAATATCTTGCTCTCTCTCTCCTTCTGGCACCCCTATAATTCTGATGTTGGTACGCTTGAAGCTGTCCCAGAGGCTCCTTACACTATCCTCGCATTTTTGGATTCTTTTTTCATTCCGCCCCTCCGGTTGGGTGTTTTTTGCTTCCTCGCATTTCAAATCATTGACTTGATTCTTGCGCTCCTCTGGTCTGCTATTGGGAGTCTGTATAATATTCGTTATTTCAGTCCGTGTATGCTTAATTTCTAGTTGGTTCCCCAACATAACATCAAGGGTCTCATTAGTTTTGTTGTAGATCTCATTAAGTTTATCGGCGGCTTCTAAACAGTTCTTGAGAGACCTTAAAAGTGTGGTTCTGAACTCTATATCTTCCATTGACAATTTTGTCCTGTTTCTTTGTCTCCGCATTTTGTTATGCTTTCTTGGTGCACCCCCTAGTGGTCTTTCTGCGCAGTCTTGTAGTTAAGCCTTGATTGTTGAAGCTAATACCAGGGAGGGTTTGACCTCCAGGTCAAGTGGCTGTGAGAATCAGCTGTGTTTGCAGAGAGAGAACTTCTGTCCTCTAGGGAGGTGCTAATCTAGCCTTTGCCTGAGGCTATCCGGCAAATGCCTCTGTGCAGGGCTTGGGCGGGGCGGGTTGCACAGGATCAACAGGGTGAGCCGGAGAGAGCAGTTATGGCGGCTCTCAGTCCTGTCCCCAGGGGCTCTGCTTCTCTGAGTCCCAGCACCCGCTGCACACCTCGGAGAGAAAGCTGCACTCACTCTGACCGAAGCCAGACAGTCCCGCTTCTCCCGTTTGAGTCTGGGTCCCTAAAGACTCTCCCGTATCTGGAGCTCAGAGTCTGCGACTCCCTCCTGATTGAAAACGCCAACCGCGCCCTCCGCCGCCAGCCTGCTCCGTGCACTCCGCACCTCAGAATTTGACTTCAGCACTGTGCCTCCTCTGAGTGTCGGTATGCGTTTCTCTTTCCTCCTAGTTGTAGGACTTCCACTCAGCCAGCGTTCCTGTGGTTCTGGGTGATGTCCGTTCTGTCTTTTAGTTTCACTTTTGAAGTAGTTGTTCAAGGCAGCAAATTCTGGCGTTAGCCTATGCCGCCATCTTGGTTCCAGAAATCTTGACATTAGAAAAAGGAATGACCTCATTAAGAGATATATGCATCCAGTTGCTGAAACTCCCACATTAAAATTAATAAGTGAACTTTCTGATTTATACATGGGTTAGCAAAAGTAAGTTTATAGTTATTCACACAGAAAATAATACGATAATTAATAAATAACAGTACAAGGATAAACTCTGTATTTCCATACTCACAACTATAAACCCCTCTATATGTCTTGTATCAGTTAAGTCCATTATGAATCAAATCATCTTTGACTTTACTAGTGAAATCCAGTTCTTAAACCTAGAAGTCAAGAGAAATGAACTTTAGTTCCTGGTAAAATTATGAAGCCATGCCACCACCCTATGCCTCTGAACACCAGCCTTCTCCCGTACTCCCCAACATAAAGATAATTTCTCTTCAAGCACAGTTTCAGCACAAAGAGTCTTATTTCCTTGCGGAACTATTCATTTTCTTAGAGAAATCCTAAGAGTACCTACCCATTTGCATAAACATTCTTTAATAAGTCATGCTGTGATACTTTTACAAATGATCCAATTACTCCTCATTTAGAATCTTTAAACATTTATCATTAAAGACTTTCTGGTCACACATATAGGCATTTTTATAATTATACTAGAGGTGCAGTACATGGATTCATGCACTGGTGGGGTCCCTCACCCTGGCCTGTGCCCTCTCGCAATCCAGGATCCCTTGGGGGATGTTGGAGAGCCAGTTTCAGCCCAATCCCCACAGGCCCAATCCAGACAGGAGGGAGCCCGATCCTGTGCATTGAGCATCTGCCCCCTGGTGGTCAGTGTGCATCATAGTGACCAGTCGACTGGTCGATCAGTTGTTTGGTCGTTCTGTAGCTTAGGCTTTTATATATAGATAGATAGGGAAATTCCCCAGAAAGGCAGATAAAAGCAAAATAAAACCCTTTGCTCACAGCAGAAAAGTTCTTTAGAACTTACAAGTCCTTCTGTGATTTTAAGCCAGCTTTTGGGGAGGTTAAATTCTGAGGTATCATTGCAGGCACTCTGTCCAGAATAAAACTGTGAGCCTGAAGCCTGTATCTGTAAACAGAAAGCACCTGAGATGGAGGTGCTAACGATCTTCTAGCGTTGTAAGTTTCATTCAATGCCCTTCCATGATTTTGCACTCAGAGTGCATTTCTAGGCACTGTGCACAGTTGTATCACACAGCCATGGGCACACCAACGGAGAGGCCAAGAGTGAGTCTGCTTGGCTTGTTTATCTCCGAGTGTAGGTACAAAAGCTGCAGATTTGGACAGGGTGGGGAGGTGGGAAGGTGTCCTCTTTTTCAGTTTATTGGACAAGACTTCATGGTGCTGTTTATAAGATAGGAAAGAGGATTGACTGTTGAGTAAAATGCTTATTTGTTTTTAATATTGGAGTCTGTAAGTCATTCAACAGAGATGCTTACATGGAGCCACCTGTGGTAAGGGGCAAAGAGTGGGTACAATTCTACAAAGGCAGGAGTATATATCATGCCCACAATGTGAGAAAACATCCCTATTTGGGCCATGACAGAAGATGTGAGCCCTGCACTCAAGATGAAATAAAAACTAAATATATATATATATATATATATATAGGTTGTTGCCTCTTCCCACAAACCCTCTCCCCAAAACGTTTTTACTCATCCAGAAACATGTTTGGAAGATGGTCTCATGCATGATATCCAAATAGATATTATGGACAGAGTACAGATGTAGAAACTGAAAGTCAATGGCAACCCTGCAGAGAGCATGGCAAAAAGATGGAAGCCCTATGTCAGTATCCCTAAGTTCTTATTAGTTCTCTTCATTGCCAAGCTTTCCATTTGTTAGCACAAAGAAGTAAAATATGGGTTGCTCAGCTAATTATTAGTGGGTAATACAGCATTACTTGAATCTTGGCTCTGTCCTTCACAGCCCGACAACTACCCTTCCTATGTATCACTTTTCTCATCTGTTAAGTGGGTATGATAATGCATATCTTCCCAGACTGCAGACAGTTCTACAGCTAATGCACATAATTCTCCCAGCATAGTGCCTGCCATATGAAATTCTCAATGAATGGAAGTTCTCACTAATAGCATTTCATTTTTTAAAATATATTTTTATTTATTTCAGAGAGAGGAAGGGAGAGGGGGAGAGAAACATCAATGAGAGATAACCATTGATTGGCTGCTTCCTGCATGCCTCCTACCTGGGACTGAGCCCACAACCCGGGCATGTGCCCTGTCCAGGAATCTATCCATGATCACCTGGTGCATGGGCCGATGCTCAACCATTGTGCCACACTGGCCGGGCACTAATAGTATTTTAGGAAGGCTTCGTCCACTGCCTGTTTTTGTTGTCTATACATTATATCTCGACTTAAAAAACATTAAAAGTTGCTAAAATTCCTTTCTGATAGTTTATCCACCTATAAAAGGAGACTAACAGGCCAGAGAGTATATTTAAATCAGAGATAAAAAATTATATTTGTAAACTGTGGGAGACCACATGAGAGAAAGACATTCTGAATTGCATCCTTGCTGTTTCAGTATAAATAAAATTCTGCTTTGGGAGTAAATTTTCTCCTTACTTATATAACATAAAATACTCTTCTGTAAGATTTAGTGTATTCACAAAGGCTTCCTTTATTGCTGAGAGATTGTTAATGTAACACACAAAATCTGTGGCACAGAAATAAACCATGACAGTATGCATTCGTGGCTTCATAGAAGGATCCCAAACAGAAAACCTGTGAGAAAGTTCAGAAATCAAAGAGCAAGAGGAATAAATAGCTCAAAAATAGAGGAATTTTTAATGTGTGCTTTTGTCCTCATTTGCTTCACTGTTTCTTATACAAGGACTCAATGATTAGTGAAATTTGTTCAGAAATGTCTATATTTTGCCAACTCTGTGTTGCCAGCTTAGATATCTATATAAATCTTCTTATAAAAGCAGTTAGTAGAAACTAATGTTTATAATCATAAAAGGAAAGTTGGTAAAAAAATTGTTTTATGGTCAGTCAGGATTCTCATGATGTCAAATAGATTATATTTATGTTTCATAATTTGAACCCTTCAAAATATATCCAGGGACTCAGTTTCATAATACCATTTTAAACACATTCCATATTCTTTCTAAAAATTAATTTTAAAACATGAAGAAATAAAATTTATATATTAAAAGATTTAGGGACTTGAAAATCAGAAGACAAAGTCTGTGTTTCATACCATTTAAATGAAATTTAGAGACAACCAAAGGGAATTTTCCACCTTATCTAACCTACATGAGAGGACAAAAGAGTGGATAGTCCAGACTGCAGGCAGTGACCTATAAGATTAAAAAGAAGTCTCTTTGTCGCAATTTTATCATTACTTGTAAGTGATAAAGTGCCAAAAGACAGGCTGGTGGCAGTAGCAATATATTTTCTTCAAGGCAGTAAAATCATCAACAAGGTGTCTGTATATGTGAAGTCCTGCTTGAATATAAAAGCAATTTTCCAGAGCCTTGTAGCTTCATTCTATTGTTTTCGTCAAGAACGAATATTCTGGATCACAATTTTCAGTGACTGATTGTAATGGACACAACTTGAAAAATGGATGAGGAAGCTCCCCAAATGATTACAGAACAAGGATCCAATACCATCAGTGGCAATATTTGCATTTATCTAAAAAGAGATTAAATGCTAACAGGTCTGCATAGCATCCTGGCATGCTTTTTTTCTATTAAATTAAAGTAGGGAAGTGCAAGATTACAACAGAACAAAATATAAATTAAAAAAATCCAAGTAAACGTTTAAGGGGTTGTTATACAGTAATTCAAAAATAAAGACATGTTAGAGAACAACACTGGTTTTTAAATATTCCATTATTTAAAAATAAAACAACTCCACTAAAAATATAAATGCCACTTAATTTTATCACTTTCAACAAGTTCATTCTAGGCTAAGTTTTCAAGTCTAAGGCAAATCCAAAATTGAAAAATGTTAACATATCACCTTTGAGTATTTTAATCCAGTTAAGACCAAAGGCAGTTTTAATTATTTAGATTCTCAACAGTTTTTATGGATAATTTTATAACCAATAATTACTGTGTAGAATGTTGCTTAGAAAGAGTAATAACTTATGTGTGAAGAAGTAAACAGGTTGTCATGGGTCATTAATTAATTGCTCTCTCTGTTCTTCTGTACCATTTACTATCATTGGGTGAGTTTATGCTTTGGAGGTTTTCTTATCCTTAGAAGTGTCTTTCTGCTGATGGTGCCACCAGGGGGCATACGTAAATGACAATCTCAAATTAGAGCTTGATGATATTCATTTTATGACATGCATAAGTGAGTGGTACTTAAGAATTGGCAGGGGTACTTGAGTGGTTGTTTTAGAAGCACACAGGGGATAGCAAATGACGGAAAGATAATAAGATTGTAGAACTCAGGGGAAAAGAAAGAGCAGAGAATTGATGGACTGCCAGCGTTGAAAGATATGAGGGAGAGAAAAGAGCATAGAATTCTCAGAAAATAATGTTTCAATTAATTGAGTTTTTAGAACATTTATAAGGAATACCTTTTTATTTCAATCCTTAACTTTGAAGATATTTCTAACAGAGGATGTGTTTTGTATTAATTAGTATAGTAAGTAGTAGTATAGTTCCATATTTCATTTTTATGATGATTTAAGGTCTTGTAAAAGTTCATTCTGCACCTCAATATCACTGTAAAAATTATACAAATTTAGAGGAAAAGGTGTATAATATTGGATTAAATGTGGATAAAACTAGAACATCTTAAGGAGCTGATTATGTCATAAGCCCCTAGTATTATCTTTCTTTTTGGAGATTTGCTTTCTTATTTTTAAAAACAGTATCATGGAAAGATTCTCATTCATTGAGTATTCCTATCTTTCAAGGTTTCACTTGTCTAGAAAATTAAGATATGGGAAAACTAGCAAACACTATTTTAACCACACATTTGAAAATCTTGTTTACATAAGTAACAGGCCATAATAATAAAGTTAAAAGTCAGGTTTACCGTGATATTATTGGGGGGGGGGGGAGCGGGGGAGGCATGTGATATCTATCCCTAAAAACCCAAGTGATTAAGCAGTAGCCTGGGTAGAATGGTTTAGCAATAAGTGATCCCAGAAACAAGAGGTTAGAGCAGAGGAATCTACAAGTACTCTCTTGCATCCAACTCTATGAGTCTATCTTCATACAACAGAATTTAAATGCCTTCCTTACTTGAAAAAAAAAAATGTTCTGAATTGTCTCTATTATTCACCCATCCTCATACCAATTCCTTATAACCACTCTAATTCTGACTTTTAGTTACCCATTTTAGGTAAGAGTGATTTCTGCACTCTTTAAAAAGCCCATAGTAATTTGACTACCTTCTTCATTTTATAGCAAAAGGAAGTAAGACAGGAATCAGATGGCTTGTCAAGACCACACAAATAATTCCTTGTATAGCCAGAACCAAAACCCCAATCTTTCTCTGCTTAGTACAAGTCTATTTAACAAAGAAAGTGGTTCTGCATTCCCCTATGACTAAAGTATATATATTGCACCCCATCTCATGAATGAGGTCTAAGAGTCCAAATTCTAATATATCAATTAAGAATTTGTCTTCCTGAAAACACAATTTAGACCACATTCTATAACAGTCATTTTCAACTGGTGTGCAGCAATAATTTTTAAAACATGCAATACTTGACTGTTTAATCGGGGCACTGACCTCTTTTCCCTTAGGTTGTCAAATTAAAAATATGACAAGAGCCAACACAACAATTGTTGTCCAATGTGAATGAATCAAAAGTATATCTATTTTTTGTCAGATTGGCAAAAATATAAAATATATTTTGATGTGGCATAATTTTATTAATTAGTTTATGTGTACTATGAGATTAAAAAAGGTTGAAAATTGCTGTTATAGAAAGTTAGTGTGCCCTGGAGGAAATGATTATTATTCCTGGTGCAGAAAATTAGTTAAATCTTTGGACTGGGTAAGGAAGAGTTTACTTGTCTCTGCATTAAATACATATTCTAATGTTATCATCTGACCATTAATCTAACTAAGAGAGATTTCAGTGACTGCACACAATGCAAAATTAGTCCAGGAATGTCACTAAACACACTTTAGAGAGGGAAGTGAATCTCATTTCTAGGTTTCCACACGATGTCCAAAATTCAACAAAAATTAAGAGACTTGCAAAGACAAAAACTTATGAGACTTGTACAAAATTACACAGGAGAATTTTAAAAAGGAGTAAGTAGAAACTGCCCTTGAGGAAATTCAGCTAATGGGCTTATTGGAAAAATTAAATTGTATGTTTATGGACAAGAATACTTAATATTATTAAGATGGCAGTACTCCCAAATTAATATACACATACAATGTATTCCCTACCAAAATCCTAGCTGCCTATTTTATTTATTTTTTTAAAATCAATTTTTGTTTATTTCAGAGAAGAAGAGAGAGGAAGAGAGATAGAAACATACTATATAATAAAACCCTAATATGCAAATCGACTGAACAGCAGAACAACCAGTCACTCTGATGTACACTGACCACCAGGAGGCAGACACTCAACGCAGGAGCTGCACCTTGGTGGTCAGTGCGCTCCCATAGGGGGAGCATCTCTCAGCCAGAAGCTGGGTTCATGGCTGCCAAGCACAGTGGCAATGGTGGGAGCCTCTCCTGCCTCTGCAGCAGTGCTAAGGACCCCTTGGGGGATGTCTGCCTGCCAGCTTAGGCCCACTCCCTGCCCAGACTGCAAGAGGGCGCAGGCCAGGCTGAGGGATGCCCCACCCCCCCAAAGCATGAATGCCATGCACCAGGTACCGGACCTCTAGTCAATGATAAGAGAGAGTCATTGATCAGCAGCCTCCTGCATGCTCCACACTGGGAATCAAGTCCGCAACTTGGGCATATGCCCTGATGGAGAATCAAACCCTGACCTCCTGGTTCATAGGTTGATGCTCAACCACTAAGCAACACCAGCCAGGCCTAGCTGCCTCTTGTAAAGTTCACAAAGTGAACATGCAAGAGATCCAGTGGCCAAAATTTTTTGGGGGGTGGGAAACAAAGTTAGAGAAATTACATTTCCCAATTTTAAAACTTAGTACAAAGCTAGAGTGATCAAAGCAATATGGTACTGGCATGAGGATACATATATAAATCATTGGGATAGAATTTAAAGTTTAGAAGTAAACCCTTACAATTATGGTCAAAAGCAAGAAAGAAAAATATTGAAAAGACATCCCACAAAATGGAAGAACATATTTGAATATTATATATCTGAGAAGAGATTTATATCCATATATGTAAAGAACTGTTAAAGCTCAATAATAGAAAAACAATCCAAATTAAAAGTGGGCAAAGGATTTAAATAATATTTTCTCCAAAGAAGACATACAAAAGGAAATAGGCACATGGAAATATGTTAAACATCATCATAATTAGGGTATGCAAGTCAAAACCACACTGACATAGCAGTTCATACCCTCTAGGATGGCCACAATAAAAAAGACAGAGATTAAATGTTGGCCAGGATGTGGAAAATCTGAACCTTTATACATTGCTGGTGGTATTATAAAAATGTGCAGAACTTTGAGAAGTAGTTTGACAGTTTCCTAAAATGTCAAACATTGAGTTACCATTAGGCCTAGAATTTCACTACCAGATATATATGTCAGAAATGAAGACAATACATCCACACCAAAACTTGTACATGAATGTTTATAGCAGCATTGCTAGTAACCAAAATGTTGAACAACCTCAATGTTCATCAACTGATGAGTTGATAAACATACGTGGTATAACCACACAATGGAATATTACTTCTCAATAAATACAAATGAAGCCCTAATCTATAATAATAGAAGCGTAATATGCTAATTAGACCAGATGTCCTTTTGGATGTCCTTCCATCCTTCAGGACAAAGCCAGGGGTGTAAGGGAAGCCCAGGTCCTGGGTGCCAGAGGGAAGCCCATGTCCAGGCCCAGGTGCCTGCCAGTGGTCAGAGGGAAGCCCAGATTGCAGGTATCTGCTGGCAGACAAGGGAAGCCTGGGTCCCAGGTGCCTGCCAGTGGCCACAGAGAAGCCTGCGTCCCAGGTGCCTGCCAGTGGTCAGAGGGAAGCCCAGATTGCAGGTATCTGCTGGCAGCCAAGGGAAGCCTGGGTCTCAGGTGCCAGAGGGAAGTCGGTGCCTGCAGCTGGGGAAAGGAAGGTCTATTCTTGCACGAATTTCATGCATTGGGCCTCTAGTACATACTATCACATGGATTAACTTTGAACACGTTATGCAACTGATGGAAGCTAGTCACAAAAGACAATGATGTAAAGATTAGTGGTGGCCAAGAAGGAGAGAGGGAAATGAGAGTGACTGCTAATAACTGGAGTTTTGGGGGAAGGGATGTAAATGTTCTAAGACTAGAGGCCCAGTGCATGAAATTTGTGCAAGGGGGAAGGTGGCTTCTAAGCCCGGCCTGCGCTCTCTCACAATCCTGGACCCCCTTGGGGGATGTCTGACTGCTTGTTTAGGCCCGATCCCAGCCTAAACAAGCTGGGATCCCCTGTGGGGATCGGGCCTAAACCGGAAGTTGGACATCCCCAGAGGGATGTAGCAGTGCGCGAAGCGGCAGGCGGCCAGGGAGGAGCCCAAACCGGGGCCAGGCACTGTGCCGATCGCACTCATCCCGGCCCACTGTGCCTGCTGCCTCTGCTCATAGTGCTGCCGTGGAGTCAGAAAAGGCTCCTGCCACCGCAGCTGCGCTTGCCAGCCGTGAGCCCAGCTTCTGACTGAACAGCGCTCCCCTTGTGGTAGCACACTGACCACCAGGGAGCAGCTCCTGCCTTGAGCGTCTGCCCCTAGTGGTCAGTGCACATCATAGCTATCGGTCGTTCTGGTCATTCCACCATAAAGGTCGCTTAGGCTTTTATATATACTAGAGGCCCAGTGCACGAGTTTGTGCATTAGTGGGGTCCCACAGGAGTGCGCAGGTGCCCGCAGATGAAATGGCCCCTCCTTGATGTCCCCTCCAGCGCCACAGTTAGGGATGCCAGGCCTTTGCCCCAGCACACTTGTGTAATGAAGTTCCTGTTGTTCAGCCTTCAGGTCACAGGCACCCTTTGACGCCCTCATCACCTACAGCAACTGCCACTTTTCCCCTGGATTCCCTCCCCTCATCTCTCCCCAGAGATTGATGCAAAGGCAGGAATCCCAGCCCCTCACCCATATGAACTGTCTCCACATTACCCACTGCCCCCCAGAACCGTGGGACAAACCCCATCCCCTCAGCTGGTTCACCCCACAGCAGCCCAGCCCTGTGCTACCCTCCTCCTGGTGGCTTCCGGCATGGGCACCCCCCCTCCCTCGCCATGAACGCCTTTATGTCCAGCCTGGTTTCCAGGGGGTTCTCTCCTCACCTGGTGGCTCCAGCCCATCCTGATCTGCCTGCCTCAGGGATTCCCAACCCGCCATGGTCTCCCCCACCGTCAAGCAGAACCAGCACCCCCTGCCTGAGACCAGCCTTAGCCAGAAATCACCAGTCACGGTGAAAAAATAAAGGAGGAAAAAAAGAAAACCTCACGTGAAGAAGCCTCTTAATGCCTTCATTAAGAGGAGGGGCTGAGGGTCCAGGTGGTGGCTGAGTGCCCTCAGGAGGAAAGTGCAGCCATTCCCCAAATCCCGGCAAGAAAGAAAGCAGCATCACCTGTCCTGAGACCAGGCCAAGTCCTAGGAAATGGCCCCGAAGGAGAAGGAGCGGCAGCTCCACCACCTGCTCCCCAACCCGCTGAGCCCAGGACAGCCCCAGCGGGAAAAAGGAGAGGAGAGAGAACCAGCTGCAGCAGACACAGGCCCTGCAGCCAGTCCAAGAGGCGGAGGGTTCTCTGGCCTCCTGAGCAAGAAGCTGTGTGTTCAGTACTTGCCCCCCTGAGAAGCCCTGTGACAGCCCTGCCTCTTCCCGGGGTATCAGCTAGACTTCTGGGCCACCCCGCACAGCAACCTGGGCTCACAGTTGCCCCTGCTGCAACCCCCTCAGAGCAAGCCCGGCCCTGTCCCTCACCACCAACCCGGAGAGGGGGCCCAGCTGGCTCTCCACTCAGCTGCCTTCCTGTCAGCTAAGGCTGCAGGCCGGTCCTCTGGCCAGATGGGCAGCCACCCCCCCATCCTCCTCTCACAGCCTCTTCCTTCCCATCCATGCTCACAGCTCTGCCGACTGCTCCCCCTTCCTTCCCAGCCACACTCCATGCCACCAGGCCCTCCCAGTACTCCAGGCCCAGCTTCTTTCCTCGGCTACCAAGCCCACTAAGCTGCCGTGTGAATGAGACCCATCCAGTAGTAATGACTCAGAAGAGGGGGAACATGGAAACTTTATTGGTCAATATGGCCCACTCTGAACTGTTCTGCAAGATGACTGGTAACAACAGCACTTTACATCTTGTAGGTGTAACCAATAGTGGGTCTTAAGGCTTTTTAAAAAATATTTTTATTGTTTTTTAAAATTTATCTTTATTTTTGAAAGTATTTCAGATGTCCCTTTCCTCCCCCCACCTCCCTCCCCCCTGCCCCTTACCCTTTCCATGCTGCCACTCCCAGGCCTTCACCATACTATGGTTTGTGTCTGTGGGTTATGCAAATATGGATATAAATTTTTGGTTAATCTCTTCACACACATACACACACACACACACACACACACACACACACACACCTCCTTGTCTCCGAGATTTGTCTGTTCCATGCTTCTACGTCCCTGGATCTATTTTGTTTATCAGTTTATTTTGTTCATTAGATTCCACATATGAGCGAGATCGTGTGATACTTGTCTCTCTCTGACTGGCTTATTTCACTCAGTATAATACTCTCTCCAGTCCCTCCATGCTGTCTCAAAGGCTAAGAGAACTGAGAAGTCCTGTGTCGTTCTCCCCATACCTGCAGTGGTGCTGGGCCTGGGCAGATCACCCCCTCTCTCCACCTCAGATACTTTCTGCCCCTCCCTATTCTCTCCATCCCCACGTGCCCCAGCTCCTGCACGCAGTCTGCGTGGTGGCCATGCTGCAATTTCTACCTGCTGCTTCTTCAGCTAGACTCCATTCCTGGACATTTCCTTTTATCTCACCAAGTTTTTCTCCTTTGCTCAACTCCATGGGTTCCTGCCTTCATCTTCTCGTCCTCTGCCCGTGTAAAGCTGTCACCATGTGAGAAGCCGCCTTTGCCTGGTTTGTCTCCACCAGCATCCCCTTCCCCTCAGTGGGCACTCACTCTCCAGCCTCTGGCTTTGGATGGAAAAAAGCCCCCTGAAATGGTTCTTCCCTACATTGAAAGAGACTCAAGGTGCCTGCCACTTCCTTAGTGGTGACGTCTGTGTTTCCCCCTTCACCCGTCAAGATCTCCACCTCACCGTCCTGGAGTGGCAAACAGGACCTACTCCGAGGCCTGGCTCCTGCCCCCTGGGTCTATGCTAGCAGTCCTCCGATTCTAAAGACCCTCCGCCTCCCCTATCACCTCACGTGCTTCTGTGTATGTTTATTTTGTTTTTATGGGTGTGTGTGGGTTTTTTTTAGAGCAATCTCAACTCCCAATAAGCCATTTATTTTCTCAAATGAAAAGAAAATTGCAGTTGCAAGATCAAAAGAAATTATCCTCTAGACCTAGGATCTAAATGAAAACAAAACAAAAACATAAATTTGGCAGTTAGGAATTTAAAACATCAATAAAAGGCATGCATCACCCCCCCCAAAAAAAAATAATAAAATATAGTAAAAATGCTGCATAACTAATGTAACATAACATGGTATAATAAACTATGAGCAGACTGTAATACAATATGAGTAGACTAGAGTATGACAGGACATGACGCTGGGTGGATGTGTAACTGTAACTGGGAAAGGATAGCACCAGTGTACTCAGAAAACTAGTGTCCTGGAGTGAGGGCTTGGAGACAGTTGTCTGTCCTCTGATCCTCTGCCTTGGGGTTACCATGGGATGGACATATCCCAAAATACCATTTTTCTCTGTGAAAGCCAAGGTCTTGAGAAGCTAATCATGGTAGGCCAGAAGCATAGGCCCTGGACCACCCTCCACTATGGGTGCAATAGGACCACAAACTCGGTCAGCTAGTACATTTCATTCTCTTTTCTTTACATATAATAGTAAAATTAATACCTACCTAAAATGCCCATCTGTATTTGATTTCTTTGTACATATATCGATACATAAATATAACTTAGAATGTAATCCATATATACTAGTATAATTTTACATAAATACACAGATGTGAGCATACACATGCTTATTTTAAGTATAATTTTTTTTCTTTTCTGCTTTTTTCTTTTCCTTCCTTATGCTTCCCTCTTCATTGACATCAAATACTGTCCCCCAAATAATCCATGTTAAAAATATAATACTATTCATATTTTTGTACTCCTCTAATCCTATGTTGTCATACATAGTCACATGCTGGGGATTATCTTGGCTTTTAAAAATAAAGTCATGGTGCACCACTTCTCTACATCTTGATTGTCATTCTGGATACCTTGTGGAAATGTTTCCAAGTCATCTGCTACGCCCTTAATTCATTCTTTTAAGGCTACATCACAGCACTTACTGTCCACACTGTGACTGTGCTATAACATATGCAGCCATTATCACACTCACGGTTTCCACTTTTTTGCTACTATGAAAAATGCTGCAATGAACAACTTCAGTTATTAGAAATACATGTCCCATGTATGTTTTTTGTTTTTAAGATATAAATTCCCAGGAGTAAGATGAATGATATATAGACCATTATATATAAACACATTTATTAGTACATGTATATAATTTATTTATATACATACTAGGGGCCCGGTGCACGAAATTCGTGCACTGGGTGTGTGTGTGGGGGAGTGTCCCTCAGCCCAGCCTGCCCCCTCTCACATACTGGGAGCCCTCAGGCGTTGACCCCATCACCCTCCAATCGCAGGATCGGCCCCTTGCCCAGGCCTGATGCCTCTGGCTGAGGCGTCCGGCCCGGGCAGTGGGGACCCGCAGCTGCAGCGGCCCCACGATCGCGGGCTCCACTTTAGGCCCAGGCAAGGGACCCCTAGCTCCTGGGAGTGCCAACTTTGACCGTGCCCAGCTCCCATCGCTGGCTCCACCCCTACTTCCTGCTATCACTGGCCAGGGCGGAAAAGGCACCTGATTCTCCGATCATGGCTGGGGGGCAGGGCAAAGGCGGCCCTGGGGCCACCTTTGCCCTGCCCCCCAGCTCTTAGCTCCCCCCTGGGTTTCCGATCACTGTCAGTGGCAGGGGGCTTCTTCCTGCTTTCCCTTTCACCTCCCTGCATTGTGCCTACATATGCAAATTAACCGCTATCTTGTTGTCTGTTAACTGCCAATCTTAGTTGTCAGTTAACTGCCAATCTTAGTTGGCAGTTAATTTGCATATAGCCCTGATTAGCCAATGAAAAGGGTAGCTCGTACGCCAATTACCATTTTTCTCTTTTATTAGTGTTGATAAATTTTAATGGATGTTGCCATAAAGACTGTAATACTTTATATTTCTACCTGAATGTACATGTGTATACTTTTCCCACACCACTACCTATAATAGGCATTGTAGTTCTTTTTCATTTTTTGCTATGTATGTGTTATCTATTGAATTAGTTAGAATTCTATCCATTACAAATTTCAAAAGAAAGCTACTAGATTGCTTAACCAAAAAAGGAATCAATCACTCATAGTTGTACAATGTTATCAACCGTGGTTTCTCCTCTTTCTCAGCATCCGCTCCGCCCTGTGAACCTCATTCTCAGATTAGCTCTCCCCTCGGGTCACATCATAGAGGCCAGTAACTCCTGGGGCTACATTCTTCTAGTTTGACATTTAACAAGAAAGAGACAGAGCTTTGTTTTAACATTCCAAGCAATAATTCTGAGGTGCACTCCTACTAGATCAACTGTTTGCATCTCTGAACATAACACCTTGGGAAAATGTGATGCCTTGATTGGCGTAGGTCTGCATCACATGCTCTACCCTAGGACTAGAGGTAGAGCCTCCACCAGACTATCTGACGTGGGGTAGGGGTTAAATGCACCCTCTCCTCCCCAAAATATCAGGGTCATTGCCAAAAGACAGAATAGCAACACAAATGTCCACTATACCTTTCTTAATATATGAAGTACAATTGCATCTTATTCATATTGTAATTGTTGCAAAAGGATGTGTTCATTTTAAGTAAATTATGGCACAGCCTTTTAAACAGATTTAAATGTCAAAATTTACTATTTCAATCTTTTGTTAAAATTTTTACTAAAGTATATTATATTTTACATGCATAATAACCATATTCTCTTGTGTTTATTACTTCAGAATAATCATTAGGAATCTGTTGTCATAATGTGTTATATTTCAATATAATTAGGGTCTTTGAAAGATACATGATAATTGGCTTTAAATAATCTTCTTTTTTAATTTCATAGTCTTATTTACATCTTTATTCTCCCTTTTCATGGTATCAGTGTACCCATCTCTAGCCGTCTCCACTTCGACTCACCTATCCTGAAACCTGCCACTTATAATATGCAAGTTGTCAAGAGATAAAGCTCTCTAAGTGAGAACCTAAGGAATTCCTGCATTAGGAAAGTACGCTCACTTCAGTAAAAAGGCTCTATCTAGGTCAGACTCAATCTGTCTTGACCACATTTGTGTGTGAGCACCTAGTAACTCACTTATTTTATGACTGAAAAAATTGTTTAGGGTACTCAGAGGTCTTTTTTGCTCATTTTAAGGGTCCTTAGCGCTATCAAAGCTAGCTGAGATTCTCAAGGAACTAACTCAGAATAACAGCTCTGTGTGTGTGTGTGTGTGTGTGTGGTGTATGTATACACGTATGTAATATATTGCATATTAGAAAGATACTAGAGGCCCAATGCACAAAATTGTGCAAAGGGCTAGGCCCTCGCCGCCCCACCTGCCTCGGCTGGCCCTCGCAGCTCTGGTTTCATCCGGAAGGTCATCCAGAAGGCCGTCTGGATGGTAGTTCTGCTGTTCAGTGTAATTAGTATGTTAGCTCTTTATTACATAGGATAATGGGAGGAAAGGCTCTGGAATCTGTCTGGGTTGAGCACATACCAGCTATATGACCTGAAGCAATATGGTAAGCCTCTCTGTGCCTCCGAGTTCCTACCTGTAAAGTAGCAACAATAGCAGTATTTACTCCAGAGGGCTGTGCAGAGTATAAGGTGGATCACCTTTGTAAAACTCAGCAAGGTGCCTGGTATGTAGTGTATTCAATTAGTGAGAGTTGGTATTATCCATCTGCTTCACTGTGGGCAATGATATTCCCAGTATGCACCACGGTGATAGGCTATACATAAATATTGAATGAAATACTAGAAATTACAAGGTACTTTTTCTCTATGTTCATAGATGTGTACATGCATATTTACACCATATCAGCCAGGAACTGCTGATCTTAAATATTTCAGTAATAGAATCAGTAGGTATAAAATGAAATAAAACTGTATATGCCCGGGTTTATAACAAAGCCATCATAATTCCTTAAAACTGTGTTGAGAGATTTCTAGACTGGAATTCAGTTTTCCTGTTTTCCTTTCATCAGGCTACTCATTTCCCTACTCAAAAATTCTTCATCCAGCAATATTTTGCATAGAGAGTCCATAATTTTCAAAGATGAAGCAATTAAGAAGAAAAGAATGTTTAACTGATGGAATAAAAATATAGCAGTTTTTCTTTTGAAGGAAGTATTCTGATTCTGATTTGAGAGCTGTTCAGATTTTAAATAACATTGCCCCAAGTTACCTGGGGAATCCATTCTGAACACGCTGACCCTGAAATGTCTTTGGATATCTCCACTACATTTTACACTGCACTTTCCTTCCCCATAGCTACATTTCCCCCGGACCTCGAAATGATCAGGCTTTGTTTTTAAAAACCAAACAAAAAAAAAGTCAGGATTATACAGAGATGTTAAGACCCAAAGCTTTGCCTTTAACTTTCAATCCTCTCATTAATACCCATGTCATGACTCTTGTCGAGAAAGAGGTTTAGAGTCACTGTCTTCAATCAGTGTTCTTTCATTCACTTTCATTAGGAGCCATGTTTTCCTGACAAAGGATAACAAATGGGTCCTGTTGGTCCCTAATGTGCTTTTGACTACAGATCCTGCACCATTTCTCTGTGAAACAATTGCAATTATTTGTCATTTTAATATGACTTGGCAAGGAGGTCCGACAAACATGGCCATTATTCATCAATATGTATATTTTGTACTTATATTAATATTATAATATCATTATTACTCTTCTCACATTGTATGAGCAAGATAAAATTACACGATGTAAAAAATGCATTAAATTTCCTTCAGCTGCCCTTACATAGCAAAAGTAAAGGTAATTTAAGATCCTGCACCATTTATATGCTAAATGCTACCATTTATTATTATTAGTGGAGAAATACCTTTACCTTTGCATTAATGAAAAGTATATCAATATGTTTCCACTGTTAATTGGAAATAATATAGCTAATTCTAAAACTCAAATCTTCCAAAGTGTATTATCTATCCTTTTGCAGCCTGAAATGTTCTAGTGCCTAATTTTTCTATCATGTTAGCATAATGTAAATGTAATTTTGATATTAGAATATAAATCTTTAATTCATTAGTTCTGCATTCTTTCTCAGGATTTTGCATATAGGATTAGTTTTTGAAATCCTTGAAGTTCAAGGACTAGCTTTGTAAATAATTACAAATAATTTAGCAGCCAACCTTCTCTTGATAGATACAGTTAATATCATATCATAATTGTGATAAAACAATTTAAATCCCTATGCAATTCTGAGCAGTTTTAAATTGTTTCTGTAATTTTGTAATCCTTTTTTCTAATTCTAATAAAGAGCTAAGTAAAATAAATACACAATTTTTAATTGCTACATGCTAACTAAATGGGATAAAAGGGCATGTTTGCTAGAATTTGTTTCTCTGAATTAAGAGAACAGAGAGAGAGAGAGAGAGAGAGAGAGAGAGAGAGAGAGAGAGAGAGAACCAAAGAAAGGCCAGTCAAGTAGGCTTTGTGCTTCTGATATGAATAAGATCTAAATCATCACGCTCAAAGTAAACTTTTATCTATTCAACAGTTATTTACTAAATGCCTTGCAAAAGGCTAAGTTCACTTTTTAATCACCTACTGAATCTACAACTAAGGGTACTAAGGCTTGATTTGAGCTATCAGACTTAGAAAGTTGTGGAGTCAGATGATAGCCCCTTAGCTGAGGAAGCAAGTTAGCAACAATCAAGGCAAACAACATGCTTATTTGTGTTGGTGGGTTGGATGGGTAGGATGGAAGAAGGGAAAGGACTAGAAACACTTAGAGCATTGCCAAACTTCTAGTTATGAGATAATGGGGATGAGATTAATTTAACTAAAGAGAAATATAAATATTCAAGGCTATCCATCCATTATTATGTGTAAGGTAAAGATTGGTTAGATATATTATATATTATAGAATGAATTATCTAAAATTGTCTTTAAAACTATAAATCATGACTTAAAAGCTTAATTTTAAATGTGGAGATGTAAAAATTCATCAGGTAAAAATATACTTTTATAATAATGCATACACATACATAAAACACAGATATATACATATGTATAAAACAACATGCTACCAAATATTTACTAAATGAAAGATTATGGGTGATTTTAATTTTCTTCTTTATATTTTTATATTACATTTTCTGTTATAAATGCATTACTTTGTCAGAAAAAAAGTCACTTAAAAGACATTATAAAATATTAAAAAGAAAATTATTTTTTAATACGTAGAATTTTAGTTTTATTGTTAGCACTCAATTCTGGATTAAATTATGGATTTCATTTGAATTTATTAGGAGGCTTAAATCTGTGCTAAATAAACTTTTGACCCTTCTTAATGATATTTTAAATATTGACACTTTTTAGAGCACTTCTATTAAAGGCAAAGCATTGTAGGGGGCATATTAAAAACTTGCTTCCATCCTAAAGAAATCACAGAACCTCTAGGAAATATAAAAACAATCATTATTTTTAAAAGTAAACATTAATAATGTAATCCATATTTTTTAAAGAATTGTCTCACTCATTGACAGTTTATCCCAGTGTCAAATCTGAAAACAGATAGATTCACAAAGTCATGAAAAATAATGTTTTTACTGAACACCTCATGAGGAGACAATGAAATATGAATTTATGCTACATAACACCTCCTCCAAAATGCTCTTTGAGAGTATCTTCTCAAATTTCACTCCCAGCTTGCTCCCCTCCGATGAGTCTTTTTGGCTCTCAGGTCACCCCATTGCCCCCATCATCTCCAGAAATCTCCAGTCCATGTCTTAAGGTAGATCATTTTTAGTGCTTAGATACTTCCAGTTCCCACTCTACTACCCACCCCAGAGTTGGCACCTCAGATTACTCATCTATAACAATGTGATTATTGATACCAACCTCAGAAAGGGTGATATCCTGCCATATAGTTCATTTCAATAAGTAATAACTTACCCCTTTAACCATGATAGCTCTGCTTTAATCCTAACAGCCTCTCCTCAATCCTTTGTTGTCAAAATGTAAGAGAATGCATTATGAGCCTTTCTACTCCCATCATCTTTTCTGAAACAAAGTTATAACAATAATAAGACTCAATAATATTGTAATGGCTTTGTACGGCACCATGGGTACTGCACCTATCAGGGGGATCATCTCATAAGTTATATAAATGTCTAACCACTATGCTGTGCATGTGGCATGAATATAATATTAAATGTCAACCGAAATTATTTTTTTATTTTTTAAATAAGATTCAATAATAAAAAAGGTATTTCTTCTAAAGAAAGTATATAAAATTAATCACAAAGCAAATAGAATTTTTTACATGAAAAACTGATTTTTAAAGTTCATATGAAAAGACTGTTATGAGAGACCACAAAGAAAGTCTGGGGGAAGAAAGAGTAATGAAGCATGGATAATCCAACTAGATATTAAATCCATTTATGAAACTATACTAATTAAAATAGTTTGTGACTTCTCAGTAATAACAAGAGATCAATGCAACAAAATGGGGAATTAAAAAATGAGTCTAACTACTCCTAGGTGTTAGGTATATTATAAGAATGGCATTTCAAATAGGTGAGCAGAGGTGGGTGTTTCAATAGTGTGGGGAAAATCTATGTCTGAAAAACAATCTTGAGCAGGAATGTTATTTTCCTCTTTATTAAAACAAGTTTACTGAATATTTAAAGATAAAAATATAAAACCATAATATAGAAGAAAACTAAGATAAAATTTTGTTTAATCTTAGGTTGAGAAAAATATTTTTTAAACAAGATACAAAACCTAATAGCCATTAAGAAAAAAATTTAAAACAGTTTATTACATAAAAATTTAGAATTTCATTATGGCAAATAAATATTAAACAAAACTCAAAAGGAAAACCAAATGACAGACACAAAGGAAGTTTCCTTTATATATAAATACTTCTAACACTCGAATAAAAAGAATAACAACCTAATAGACATATAGGCCAAAAATATAAAGAAATGGTTCATAGAGAAAGAAATACAAAGTATTAACAAATAAAATAATACTAAATACTTTGAAAGAGATAAGTGACAGCCAAAATATCTGGTAATATCCTGTAGCATCAAACACTGGATATAACGTATCAATTCACCATTTCTTCATGACCTGCTTTAATTCCTTCAAGTACCAAAGATTTTATTCTGTTTATAACTAATATCTATAATCTTTCTTTTTGACAAAATATTTAACTTAGGTGTGTGTCCCAAATATCAGGCTAATATTAAGCACACTCAATATTGGTCATAACTGAATATAAGTCACTCCCACAAATCAGTCCTTTTTTAATATATATATATTTTTTATTTCAGAGAATAAGGGAGAGGGTGAGAGAGATAGGAACATCAATGATGAAAATCATTGATCAGCTGCCTCCTGCATGCCCCCTATTGGGGATCAAGCCTGCAACCCAGGCATATGCCCTTGACTGGAATCAAACCTGGGACCATTCAGTCCACAGACTGATGCTCTATTCACTGAGCAAAACCAGCTAGGACCCACAAATCATTTTTAGTATTTAAAATGAACTGGTATCATGGCAAAGCAGCCAGCTTTTGTTGTTGGCTTAGTGCACTTGGTCTAACTAAAGACACCTGTAAGATAAAATATATATATATCATGCAGTTTGGTGAAGCTGTTTGCTCACAACACATTCTTAAAATACCTTGGAAAACACGAGGAACTCTATATTTTGATGCTGGAAAACAGGACCCAGACCCATTAAGAGCATGCTTTTACAAATTTTAAGTTACTGTAGAGGATATGGGCCTGTTCTGTAGGCAAATTCGGGTAATAATAAACCTCTCAATAACTTTTTTCATTAATTGAATAGACCTATCACCATTTGAGTGAATTTTGAAAATTCAGTGGTATGAACCACAGACACCTAATAAAATAATACTGGAGTGCAGTTTAATAACTTAATACCTGAAACTTTTTAAAAAAGAATTTATGTGGAAGCATCACATTGATTAAGCTGGAGGATTCCAGAATCTTCTGATGAAAGTGTGAACTATAACTTCAATATCTTACATTCTTTATGTATAATTGTTTTATGTATCTATAGTACCAATAAGGAAATATCAGGCAACTGTTCACAAAGGAAATTTAAAGCCAAGCAACAGCTAAAGATTAAGAGCCTAGAGGTACTGATTTATAAAGAAAAATGAAAAAAAAACTAAATATATTTTCTTCCTGAGTGATAAGGAGAAAGTGCTGTGAAAATTGAGAGTATTTAAAATTATAAAATAGAAATAGTGGAGGCTTGTTTAGAATAATCCAAGAACATAATCTCTATATATCAAAAGCCAGTGGCCAAAATGCCATAATGACCAGAATGGTCGCTGTGACACCCACTGTGGCCAGCGAACCAGTCCAATCAGGGGGTGGGGCTGGCTGGCCATCCTCCTGTGGCCCCTCCCCTGAGCCGGCCCCTCCCATGGGCCCCCACCACCCCGATTGGCCCACAGCCCCTCTCCCCAGCCAGCCCTGCCCCTGATCACCCCCCCACCCCAATAGGGGGCAGGGCCAGCCAGCCAAACTCCTGCAGCCCCTCCTCCTGCCTGGCCCCACCCCTGTTGGGTGCGCCACCACCACCCCCATTGGCTGCAGCCCCTCCCCCCAGTCAGCTCCACCCCCTGATCGGTTCCCCCATTCCAGTCAGGGGCAGGGTCAGCTGGCCAACCTCCTGCAGCTACTCCCCCTGGCCATCCCTACCCCTGATGGGCCCCCACCACCCAGATTGGCTCATGGCCCCTCCCCCAGCTAACCCAGCCCTGATAGGGCCCCAATCAGGGTGGAATGGCCAGCCAACCTCCTGCCATCTCCTCCTCCCAATAGGCCCGGCCCTGATCTGCCCTAATTGGAACCAGGCTGGCCGGACTCCACCAGTGCACAAATTTGTGCACTGGGCCTCTAGTCTATATATCCTATCTAATAAAAGAGAAACATGCAAATTGACCAAAACCCCAACGCCCTTCCCATTGGCTAATCAGCAGGATATGCAAATTAACTGCCAACCAAGATGGCGGCCGGCAGCCACGCAGCTGAAACGAACAGGAGGCTTGCTTGCTCCAGTGACGGAGGAAGCCAACGTTCCCAGCCTGCTGCTGCCAGCCTCTGAGCTGCACTCTAAGCAACTATGTTGCAATTATAGAAGCTAAACAAGCTCCAGAGACCTGCTTTCAGCCTCAAAGCTTAGAGCTGCAGTGATGGCAACAGAGTTTCAATTATAGAAGCCAAACAACCTAGAAACCTGCTTTCAGCCCTCAGAGCTGGAGCCAGCTCTCAGCTCCAGTGACAGCTATAGAAGGTAAATAAATCCCAGAATAAAATAAAAAGAAAAAAAGGAGAGGCTGGGAGCTTAAGTTGCCCTCCAGCCTGAAAACGGCTCTCAGGCCCTCACCCAGACTGGCCAGACACCCCAGTGGGGACCCCCACCCTGAAGGGTATGTGACCAGCTGCAAACAGCCATCATCCCATCATCCAGGCTGGCAGGGGGCAGTGCCCCAACCCCCCAATCGGCCCTACCCTGAGTGTGACTGGGGGTGGCATTGCAACCTCCCGATCCATCCTGCTCTGTGCATGACAGGGGGCGGCGCCCCAACTCCCCAATCGGCCCTGCTCTGAGCCCGACCAGGGGCTGCACCTAGGGATTGGGCCTGCCCTCTGCAACCTGGAGCGGGCCTAAGCCAGCAGGTCGTTATCTCCCAAGGGGTCCCAGACAGTGAGCGGACACAAGTGCGGCTGAGGGACACCATCCCACCCCCCCCACAACAGTACACAAATTTTTGTGCACCAGCACCACTCCAGGTGCTGTCGGCCAGGGAGGGACCATGGCTGGTTGGCTCCAGGGCATGTCCAGCCAGTCTTGCCCAGTCCTGCCCCTCCAGCCCACCTTCTAATTAATTTACTTTCAATATGCACAAATCTGTGCACCAGGCCTCTAGTTAATAAAATAAAAATGATAAATTTAGAAAGTCATTAAAGGGTGACATGAATTAATTTATCACAAAGTTTTTAGTAATATTCCTAAAGAGCATAACTTGAGTTTCATACCTTTTTCTTTCAAGGCAAGGTTCAAGGTAACAAACTGAACTTGTGTGTACCTAAAAAAATTAATTTTTTCTCAACCTCTAATATTTTAAATTGAATAGACTGCTATTGGTGAGCTTTGTACACTAGTGTTAATATATGTATGATGTGGAGAGTATTTAATTTCAAGTCTGTTATTTGACAATAAAAGTGATGCACCACTGACATAAGCAACAATGTGGATAAATCTTTGTTGCACAAATGAAGCCAGACACAATTGAGCACATGCTGTAACCATGCTATGCATGTAAAGTTCAAGAGCAGGCAAGACTATTACTGTAGACATTTTTAAAAATATATTTTTTTATTGATATAAAATAAAAATGGAGTAGGAGAGAGAGAGGCAAAAATATCATCGATGAGAGAGAAATGTTGATTGGCTGCCTCCTGCACAGCCCTTACTGGGGATTGAGCCTGCAACCCGGGCATATGCCCTGACCACCTGACCATGAATTAAACCATTACCTCTTGGTTCATAGATTGATGCTCAACCACTGTACCACGCCGGCCAGTCATCAGCATAGAAATTTTGAGATTCATTCTTTGCTGCATGTATTAGTAATTATACATATTTATTGCCAAATAGTGTGTCATTGCATGATTATGCCAGAATTTATTTATTCATTTACCTGTGGCTAAATTTTTAGGGTATTATAAGCCCTTACCTATTGCAATTAAAGCTGCTATGAACATTTGTGTAACAGTCTTCTTGTGAACATTGGTTTTTTATTCTCTTGGGTAAAAACGCCTAGTAGTAAAATGATTAGATCCTATGGTAGTTGCATGTATATGTTTATAAGAAACTGTCAAATTTTTTCTAAACTGGTTATACCATTTTGTATTCACACTGACAATGAAACAGAGTTCCACTCATTCTACATTCTCACCAACACATGGTCCATTTTTAAATTTTAGTTGTCCTAGTGGGTTTGTAGTGTGTCTCATGGTTTTAAGTTTAATATCCTTGATGCTTTGGCAAGTTTTCAAATTATAAAATATCCAAACTAAGTTATAGTACAGAAAGCAAATCAATTGTTGTTGGGGATGAAGTAGAGGGTAGGATTACCAAGGGGCACAGAAAACATTTAAGAGTGGCAGAAATGTTTCGATTCTTTGTTTTGATGATGGTTTCATTAGTATACACATGTCCAAACTGACTTAATTGTCCACTTTAAATACATGCAATTTAGTGTACTTCAATTTCATCTCAACAATTTTTTTTAAAAGAAAAAGAACAGGCAAAACTAGTCTATGACGCTAGACATCTGAACAATGATTTCTATTGTTTTTTTACATTTC
Source organism: Myotis daubentonii (assembly GCF_963259705.1). Taxonomy (NCBI): domain Eukaryota; kingdom Metazoa; phylum Chordata; class Mammalia; order Chiroptera; family Vespertilionidae; genus Myotis; species Myotis daubentonii. The sequence continues at coordinate 131,463,737 of NC_081840.1, read as the reverse complement.
TGCTTACATATCTATTGAATGCACAGCTTTTCCTTTCAGAGATTCTTCTTTAAGTAAAAGCATAGTATTTGTGGCAACAGACTTCAAGGTTGGCCCGTGATCTTTGCCTCTTGGTGTTAACATCTTTGTGTAATCCCTTCCCCCTTATGTCTGGGCAGGACCTGTGGCTTGCTTCTAACCAACAGAACATGGCAAAGGTGATGGGATATCACGTCTGTGATTACATTGCATTATGTAAAACTCCATCTTGCTAACAGACTCACTCTGCATATCTTCTCTTCCTAGTTGGATTTGAAGAAGTTAAGGAGCCATGTTGGAAATTATACTCGGCAAAGAGTTATTGGGGCGGGGTGGAGGCGGGGAGCTCAGATGCTGAGGGCAGCCTCCAGCTGACGGCCAGTAGAAATGGGCTCTCACTCTACAACAACAACAACAAAAGTGAATTCTGTCAATGACCCACGTGACCTTAGGAGAGGCTTTCTTCTCAGTCCAGCCTCCGGGGCGAGTGAGGCTCATCCAACGTCTTGATGATAGCCTATGCAAACCTAAGCGCCGGACGCAGCTAAACCAGGCCAGACAACTATCCCACTGAAACTCTGAAATGATACCTGTGTGTTATGTGAAGCTGCTACATTTGTATTTATATGCAGAAATACAAAGCTAATACAGGATTTTCTATTGGAATGTGCTAATTGAAGCTCTTCAGCTACCTTCTGTGTTCCCTTGACTTCCCAATTTATTACTGAAGCTTCAGCTCAGGTCACAATCCTGTGGCTCCAGAGTCACTTCCTCTGCCAACTATGTATTTGTTGGCACAGAATTTGGCTAGAGCTCAAGCACTTAACAAATATAGACTCATATCTTCAATTCCTCTGAAGAAATGGAATTACGGCTTCATTTCAGGCCAAGAAAATAATTTCCCACCTGTACACAATAAAGGCTGGGCTTGTACATTCAACTAAGTGATGTTAGGAAGTAACCCCAGGCTAAATAAACTTAATGAAATAAATATGTAATATGGGAGAGAAATCAGGGTTTAATTTGGGCAGCTTAAAATTTTGAGTTGTACATACTTGCATTTTTCTCTTTTAAGTTACTTAGGGAAGTAACTTCTGAAAAAGATCTCACTGTCAAAAATATCATCAAAAGAATTCTTAGTGTTATCTCGAGGCTCACATTTCAGAGTTGCTCATTTTGAGAGCTAAAAGGAAAAGAGCTATGAAAGAATTTTCATATTGTTAGTCTTCAGTTTTATTTTTCTCAATTTTTAAAAGTTCAAGACCATAAAAGAATTTGACCACTTGAATGCCCTTTTCTTCTCTTTCATGCAATGCAAAATAATCTTAGTTTATTGAAAGTGCTCTACGCTATTATTGAAGTTCTTCAAATCCCATCTTTCAGTTTATTTTTTAAAGTACTTTGTTTCTTAAAATATGTGATTTGGTTCTCTTTGTTATTTCCAAACTCAGTATTAAGCCTAGATGGGTTAATTGAGTTATAAAATAAAACAATATACTTGTCATTTTGTTTTACTGTATGCATAACTTTGCAGATCACATTAAAATAAACAAAGGCAGCCCAGCTGTGGTGGCTCAGTGACTTGAGTTGATCTATGAACCAGGAGTTCATAGTTGGATTCTTGGTCCGGGCACATGCCTGCGTTGCTGACTTGATCCCTAGTGGGGGGTGTGCAGGAGGCAGCTGATTGATGATTCTCTCTCATCATTGATGTTTCTATCTTTCTCTCCCTCTCCCTTCCTCTCTGAAATCAATAAAAATCTATTAGAATAAATAAATAAACAAAGGCAAACATTAAATTCTTCCATTTTAAGTGATAGTTTAATAAATCGATCAATAGGTATCAAGTTCCTACAGGGTACAATACTATAGCACAAACATATATGCATGGTTTTAATTATATGGGGCAAAGTTGTTAGTCTTAAGTATTATTTAGAATTGACAAAACAAAGGCAGAAGACTATGTAAGATAATGTAAGTGAATAAAAGAAACCCACTGAACTCATGCTTTGTTTATATATTATATGGAGACCTTGGAACTGAATCAAACTGTGTGTCATTAAACTGAACAATGATTTTAAAATAAAGGATATAGCCGACAAGTTTAATGTAGACTCAAGATCTAAGTGTCTTTCTGCATCCGTACAGAAAATGGTAACCGGGAGTCTTTTTTTTTTTCTGGGAGGCTTCCTCATAACTGAAGAATAGTGAGGACTCTAGAGCACTGAAGTACAGAGTACACAGTGAATATGCTGATTCCCAAAGTCCTGAATTGTGGAGTACGGTTCAGGAATAATAAATCAAGGCCAAACAAGTTAGGAACAAAAGTGACACCTTTTGGTGGTTCTCAATACATATACATTGGCATTTTGCAGATGTTGAGAAATCCTATAATAGACAAACCTTTGTAATTTTGTTTAACACTTTATTTTCAAAACCGTTGACTATAGAACACTTTCAAAAGCTAAATTACTTCCTCAAGAATAAATTTTTAAGAACTTGTGACATGTCTGGTCAGAACTAGAGTGTGGAAAGATCCTAAATAAGCTTTAGGTCCACAACAGTGTAAAGCCAAAACTAGCTTCACACTAAATTATTTTAAAAATATAAATAAAAATAAAATAAGAAATCAAAACATGAAAATGAAAACTAACAATCTAATTGTAGAGCCTGGGAGGCATTAGTAATTGTACACTCAAGTTCGGCCATACCCCAGCTTTGAATCCTGTAACAGAGAATAACCAGAAAATGATGACAGTATGCTTCAGATCTTTTCCATTATCATCCCATGATTCAGATACTTAGAGAGTCTTCCACAGTGAGATCTAGCAAATGTACCTTTCTACCTGAATTTCTCCACTCTTACCCTCACTGTCATAGCCTGCCCACCCACCAACTTTTCCTATTCTTGCAGGAAAAGGTCATGATTTATCAGGAAGCAACTGTCATGGCAGTGAAGTTCATATTCAAATAGATTAGCCAAAGCAACATTCTGACGGCAGCAGCTGCAGAAAGAATCCTACTATAACTGAATACTGGAAACTAGAGTTTCATGTATACTCTCAAAGTCCCTAAGAACCAAGGATCTGGATAGTTCTGCTTATGTTTAACAAAGGAAAAGTGGTTTGGAAACTGTAGAATTGATCAGAACTTGCAAGGGAGGAATATCCATGTGCTTTGAAACTGATGAACTATATGACCCACAAGAAAATTCTGCAGTCAAAGAGTAAAACTGGTAGCCCCATAGATTGCAGAAAGATATATCTATTAAGAAATAGTGATAGGATGTGAATATAGTCTGGGACTAAAACAAAATGGGGTGGAAAGAGTAGGCTAAAATTTTTTAAAAAGAGAGAGAAATGAATACAGGGATACTCAAAATAAAATAAAAGTGAAAAGCAAAACTCAGGTTGCAGAAAATCAAAACAGTAATGTGGAGAACAGTTATTCCAAATGCAATGGTAAAACAAAAAGTGAGTATAATGGAAGGAAGGCAGGGGATAAGAAGGACAGATACAATAAACCAACATAAGGCAGGAGGGGTAGAGGAAACAGCTGCTTCCCAGATAAAAGGGACCTCACTGCTCAGAGAAAACCACTGTTCTGCTGTCTCATCCAACCATTAAGATTAATAGGTAAAGCTTAGGGAATATAGTCAATGATATTGCAATAATTATATATGGCACCAATTTGGGTACTGGAAATATCAAGAACACTATGTAAAATATATTATTTTCTAACCACCAAGCTGTAGACCTGAAACCAATACAAAATAAAATTGATAGAAAAATAAAAAAAAGATTTACAGGGCCATTTCTAACAGTGTTGGGACATTTTGGGAAGGGGATAGTAAATTCAACTCATGGTGGTATGATAATCTAGTGCCTTGGACATGGAACCCTGTGAAATAAAGATTTGAATGCAGGGACTAAAATAACAATATGGAGAGGCCATATTGGGCTAGGAAATGCAACTTCATTTTGGGACTTTAGTTAAGCACATGATCTTGGCAATTTGTGGAGACTTTTCTGAGCCATGTGTCTGATGTTTACACTTGTGGTTCTATACAGTGGGGCCTTGACTTACGAGTTTAATTCGTTCCGAGACCGAGCTCGTTAAGGAGCTCATTAAGGAGCTCGTTAACTCAAATTACTCTATCAGCTCAATGCAAAAAATCGGAGAGACAGCTGGTATCTCAAAATCTCGTTAGTCGGGACACTTGTAAGTCAAAGCCCCACTGTATTTTTAATGTCTTTAGCACAGTACCATAGAGCCTTTACATGTTGAGGTCACTGAATCTATGGTGTTTGGTCCACAGACAGAGGATACATAGAGTCAAGGTTGTATTTATTTGCCAGATCATAAATCTATGCCTCATGGATGACCTTCTTTAAGCTTTATCAAAGGCCCTGGAAAGCAGGACGAGTCTCAGGGTGCTGGACACAGTATGGCCTCAGCACATGTTGGCCACTTGGATATCAATAAGCAAACGCCAGCCATGATGACTTCAACCAAGCATCAAGTAACCCTAGGGGAAGACTGCTACAGCCTGGACTTGGAATTACAGATACAGCTTGACCTGGTATTACAAATTTGAATGAGCCAGGATTAGATGTTATTTCTAGGTACAGAACTATATTTACTGTATGGCAGCTGAGTTCGACATGTATTGTGAAACATTAGTAAACTTCTAGGTTTAAAATGTCAGTGTTGGTTTTGAGGGATCTAGAATTGATGAATAGATGAGTGGGGAACTTACAATAACAAAGAAAAACATGGAAAGCATCACGATGTCTTTTCCAAAACAAGAATAACCTTGTGCTACAGACTGAATGTTTCTTAAAAACTTCTGTGTTAAATATCATCATTCAAAGTCATTTTCTTCTCATTGTAGCATCATAATTATTAAGCCATAGATAATTGGCGATATCTTACCAATGAAAAGGCAGGAAGAAAAATGCAGAAGCAAAACCTTAGAGTTAATTTATTATAAAGATAATTTTAACAGTTACAATTTCTCACACTAAATGAAAATAAATTCCTAAAACAGAAATTAATAGCTATACTTTGCCTTTAAACACTAAATTCTTTTATGATAATAGTACAGATATTTTATTAAATGTAAAGGCTTTTAAATTATTTAAGTTGAGTTCCAAATATATTTACATAAATCTCTAAATTGATTTACATATCAATTCATAATGTATCTAAGCATAATATGACAGATTTTGAATATTTTGATGAATGTTTCACATATTAAAGAAATGTAAACTTTACTCTAGAAAAAAATAGTCAATACTTTCTAAAATAGACCATAAAAATAACACAGACATCTTTTGATCCTCATGAGTATACTTTATTTGTCCTTGAAAAAATATATCCAATGTACCTTTCAGAATGATTTATTAGATGTTATTGTTATGGTGTTCAATATTGTTCAATACTGAACTGCTATACTGATTACCACTCTCCACTCTGCTTTAGGTCTATCATGTGCTTTTATTTAGCTCCCGAGGCAAAAACATTTTAATTGGTTTAGAGAAGCTTGAACTCTCTTTTATCAATGACAGATTTCATCAAAATGGAACTAACCCAGGAGCTGTAGTCCCGGTGCACAAAAACCATTATCCACTTTGGGCTTCTAAGGTATAAGACTTATAAACAGTAAAAAGAAATTTTCTAAGAACCATTTCTAATGTATGCATATATATGTATGTACACACCTACACACACGTGTACATATGAGTGCACATAGATGTATATAATACTCAGGTATCATTTTGCACAAATTTTAAGAAATATCAAATATATTAGAATGTCTACAAAATCTTTAATATAGCAAAATTCATTTATAAGTATAATTTAGGAAAAGTAAATGAAATGACTTAATATTTCTCCAATTTTTTAATTGGCTGCTTGCCAAATTATCTACATATTAAAGGTATAGAACAAAGACTGCAGTCAATTTGAAAATAATTTACAATTACAGTAAATCTTACTAACTGCATAAGCTTAGGAAAATGAGGCCTTAAATTAATAGGTCTATATTTCTTTATTCATTCAAAATGCTCTATTATTTAGGAACAATAGAATAAGAAATAATTTGCTTGTTGCACAGAAATTTTATTTATTCAATAGATTTTAGTCCCATAGGATTTCACTATTTCAAAAAGTAAACCTAAACTGATTTGCACAGAGGCAAATATTAATCATACTGCATAGGTAAAACAAATACTAACCACAGTGAAAACACCCACTTTTGTTCTCTCACTCTGTATAATTTTATTGTGAGAAGAACATGAGATCTACCCTCTTAACAAATTATAGGTATACAACACAGTATTATCAAAAGTATAAAAGTTTTGGTGAGGATGTGAAGAAATTAGGACCCTTGTGCACTTTTGGTAAGAATACAAAATGGAAAACAGAATGGAAGTTCCTCAAATAATAAAAATAGAACTACGGGGTAACCCAGCAATCCTACTTCTGGGCATTTATATAAAAGAACTAGAGTAGTGGTCAGCAAACTCATTAGTCAACAGAGCCAAATATCAATAGTACAACGATTGAAATTTCTTTTGAGAGCCAAATTTTTTAAACTTAAACTATATAGGTAGGTGCATTGTTATTAACTTAATTAGGGTACTCCTAAGGCTTAGGAAGAGCCACGCTCAAGGGGCCAAAGAGCTGCATGTGGCTCATGAGCCACAGTTTGCCGACCATGGAACTAGAGGCCCGATGCATGAATTTCTGCACCCGTGGGGTCCCTTGGCAATTAGGGCCTATCTAGGGGGGCAGCCTGCCAGGGGGAGAGACCAAGGGAGGTTGGCCCCAGCAGCAAGCTAAGGCACAGCCAATTCCATGAGGAATTGGGCTCCCTCCTCTCTCCTTTCTGGGTCTGGGGTGCAGGTGAACCAGATTCAGGGCTGTCAGAGCCCCAACAGCAAGGTCTGGGTCAGTGCACATTGTAGCTACCTGCCGGTCGTCCAGTCATTTTGGTCATTCAGTCATAATGGTCGCTTAGGCATATATATATATATATATATATATATATATATATATATATATATGTATATATGTATATATATATATAAATTAAACTTAGAATCTCAAGAGATATTAGTACTCCCCTGGTAATGTTCATTGCAGCACTGTTCACAACATCCAAGATATGGAAACAACCAAAATGTCCATCAGTGGATGAGGGGCTGCCACTTTTGTCAAGCAAGATGGCAAGAAACATAACCACTAGACAAAGAAGGGCCAATAGAGGTAAAAACAAGTTCTTTCTACATTCCCGAGGCAATGAGGCATAGCAGTTCCTTGCACTGAATTCTAGTGCAATTGGTAAGATATAAATCCAGTGGGTGCTCTGTGCATAGGAAAAGTAAAATAGGTTGTTTAAAGTGGGTGGCAGCTGCTATCCTTTCAGTAAATTATTTTAGTTTATGCCCAGTGAGAGTCTTCCTTAATTTTTATTAAGCACTATTTTTTATTTCTCTCTCCATTATGGATTTGTTTGGGATTTTTTCAATCTCATATTCTGTATCAAGCTGAGCAGAAGCCCTTGAGAACTACAGGCATTGATCTTAATGTTTCCCCCTGCAACATTAGGGTGTTTATTTGCACAGAAAGTTCATTCTAAAGTCATCTATATATTACTTAGTTGTGTTAAAAGTAACAGTGAATTATTTCCGTGAGTTGGTAGAAGAAATTATTCTCATCTAAAAGGCAAATTTATGGAATAGGTAGAAATATAGGGTCACCTCGGTAATGTAATATGAAGGGTACAAAAATGTGTTTCACTTACAATACATAAATTCAGTGCATTCACATATTATTCCCAGGCACAGAATATACACGTGTTCCCAGATATTTCATTATTCTGTATTAATATTCTTTGTTAAAAGCAAACAAACAAATGTCTGTGAAAGTACACTTTTGTCCACAAACCAATCAAGTATTTACAGACGACCTGCCCTATGTTAAGCTATGTGCCCGAGTGTTATGAAAGATACAGACAAATGTAAAACACCATTCCTGCTCTTTAGAAACAGCTAACAATTTGGTTGGAAAAAATCAAGATGAACCCATGAAACAACATCAAACAAAAAAGGTCATATTACTTGAACTCCTAAACGCTATGGTCCCTACAAGGGGTCAGCAAAACTTTTCTGCAAAAAGGCAGATAGCAAGTACTTTAGTCTTTGGAGGGCCTAAGTCATTGTAGTAGGAAAGTAGCCAAAGATAATGCTAAATGATGAGTGTTTGTATTCTGATAAAACTTTATTTATAAAAACACTTGGTGGGCTGTAATTGAGCTGCCAAGGTAGTTTACTGCCCCTAAGTCCATTTAATAAATGTTCTTACAATATGTTAATAATGACTTGGGAAGATCAAGATATTTTCTATATCTTTATTTTTGTTAAATATCAAATAATATTATATTTGATATATAATATTGTATAAATTTAAGTCAGACATTATGTGAATTTAATACATTTATATAGTGTAATCTGATTGCCATTGTACTGATAATTAGCACCTAAATCAATCACATTACATGATTATTTTTTTTAGTGGTTGAAATCAAGTTCTACTCTCTTAGCAAATGTGATTATTATAATACAACTAGAGGCCCGATGCACGAAATTCATGCATGGGGGGGGGGGTGGTCCCTCAGCCCAGCCTGCAATGATGCCAGCATCCCTCACCTCACACTCTGGCCCGAGGCCCCTCCCCTCCCTCCTCCTGGGCACTGATGCTGGGCTCACATCACTGGGAGCCCAGCATCCCTCACCACGGACTCCAGCCCAAGGCCCCTTCCCTCCCCTCCCTCCACCCAGCTGGGGCAAAGACTCTGGCCTGAGACCACTACCCTCCCCTCCCTCCGCCCAGCTGGGGCATGGACTCCAGTCCGAGGCCCCTGCCCTCCCCTCTCTTCACCCAGCACACATGTTCAGCTTTAGAAGTTATTTACTTACTGATGGTTAGCAAATAACTTCTAAAGCTGAACACGTCACCGCAAGCCCAGCATTCCTCGCTAGGCTCCTCCCCTCCCTTCCTTAGGCATGTCCGGGGTGTGAACTCCGGCCCAAGGCCCCTCCCCTCCTCCGGCGCTGACACTGGGCTGGTGTTACAGTGAGCCCAGCATCCCTCACCATGGACTCCAGCCCAAGGCCCCTGCCCTCCCTTTCCTTTGCCTGGCCGGGCGCACATGCTGGGCTCATGTTGCTGTGAGCCCAGCATCCCTCACCATGAACTCCGGCCCAAGGCCCCTGCCCTCCCCTCCCTCCGCCCGGCCAGGGTGCAGACGCTGGGCATTCCTTGAGGTGGACTCTGGCCTGAGGCTCCTCCCCTCCCCTCCCTCCATGCAGCTGGGCCAGACACTGGGCTTGCATTGCCAGGGCAACACCGCCAGCATCCCTCCCCGGCCACTATGGGTGCCGCCATTTTGTCACAGAGTGACAGTTAATTTACATATTACTCTTTTATTAGATAGGATATTGTTGCCTATATTCACTATATTATACACTAGCTCTCTAGGGCTTATTTGCTACTCATTTCACATTTGTATCCTTAAACAACATATCTGACTTATTCCCCCTACCACTTATCATGGCAACCACCATTCTATTCTCTGTTTTTATGAATTTGGCTTTTTTAGATTGCACATATAAATGATACAGAGAACTTGCATTTCTCTGTATGATTTAGCATAATATGCTCAATATCCATCCATATTGTTGCAAATGGCAGAATGTCCTTCCTCATGACTGGAGAATATTCACATATATGTGGTGTGTGTGTGTGTGTGTGTGTGTGTGTGTTCTTCTTTATCCATTTTTTCTGTTGATGGGTTGTTTCCTTTTGGTATATCTCCATAAATAGAACTGCTGAATCATATAGTAGTCCTAATTTTAATTATTTGAGGAACCTCCATATTCTTTTCCATAGTGCTTGAACCAATTTACATCCTCCCTGAACAGTGTACAAGGGTTCCCTTTTCTCCATATTCTTGTCAACACTTATCTCTTGTCTTCTTAATGGGCATTCTAACAAGAGGAGGTGATATCTCATGGTGGTTTTGCTTTACATTTCCCTGATAATGGGTGATGTTGCACATCCTTTCATATACCTGTTGACTATTTGGATGTCTTCTTTGGGAAAATGTCTATTTAGTTACTCTACCCATGTTTTAATTGGATTGTGTAGTGTCTTTCTATATGAGGTCTGTAAATATTTTGGATACTAATCCATATTTGATATATGGATTTCAAAATATTTTTTCCATTCTGAGGATTGCTTTTTCATTTTGACAACTGTTTATTTTGCTGTGCAGAAGCTTTTAAGTTTGATGTATTCCCATTTGTTGATTTTTCTTTTGTTGTTTATGCTTTTGGTTTCATATCAAGAAAAGTATTCCTAATACCAATGTCTAGGAATTTATTCCTATGTTTTCTTCTAGGAGTTTCATGGTAGTGGGTCTTAAGTTTAAGTCTTTGAAACATTTTGCATTAATTTTTTGTCAGTGGTGTAAGATAGTGGTTTAGTTTCATGATTCTTTATGTATTTAACCTGTTTCCCCAATACTGTTTGTTGAAGAGACTATCATTTCTCCATTTTTTATTCTTGTCTCCCTTGTTGATTGTTATTCATCACATACATGGAGATTTAATTCTGGCTCTATTCTGTACCCCTAACCAGTTTGGCTCAGTGGATAGAGCATCAGCCTGAGGACTCAAGGGTCCCAAGTTCGATTCCAGTCAAGGGCATGTACCTTGGATGCGGGCACATACCCAGTAGGGAGTGTGCAGGAGGCAGCTGATCGATGTTTCTCTCTCATCGATGTTTCTAACTCTCTATCCCTCTCCCTTCCTCTCTTAAAAAATCAATAAGATATATTTTTAAAAAAAGAAAAAGAAAAAAGAAAAATGTACCCTCACTCCAACTACCTCTCACTTTTTCATGCTCCCATCCCTGGCCCACTCTCCAGCACATATTGTATTGTTTTCTCTATGACCGTTATTAACTAGAAAGACTGGGTTAGTTGGTTGGTTGGTTGGTTGTTGCCTCTCTCCCTCCTCCAGAATGTTATGTTCTAAGAGATGTGGGATCATGCCTGTCATATTTACAATTGTCCTCTTAGACTTTAAATAATACACGGCACATCATAGATGCTCAGTAAACATTGTTAAATGTTAAAAAAAAAGTACACTTGTACTAAATTAAAATTAACATTTTATTTGTGAAGAACCTTTTGAAGATTTCCTTTGCCTAGCTTCACACATGGTTTCCTAGTGAGATATGTTGACAAAATTGGGAAGGGGATGTTTTTATTTAAACATATGAATGTAATTTACATTATGCACTGCCAGTTAAGAGGGTAAAAGGATGGAAAGATGTGGGAGTTTAATTCAGTGTTACTTGCATCACAGGTGAAGGGTCTGCTGTGCTCTGCTGGAAGACACCACGGTGCACTTCCAAGAGCTGAGTGTTCTCGCACCTGTTTCTGAGCTATAACCTGTGTACACTTCCTTAATAAGAGGAAACTCAATGTTTTCAGAAGGCCAGTGCATGACAGTTCTAAACATATCCTGTTGGAATTAAATCTTCAGTTCTAAAAATAAAACTTTCAGTGCTCAGATGAAAGAAAATTAAAACATTTATTTTTTTAAAATATGACACTATAAATTGTAATCTAAAGTAACTGTACCAGTGTGAATAAGAACATTTTTTATATCTACAGGAAGCATATATTAAATTCAAATTATATTTCCATTTATAGATTACAGAGACTTTATGGCTCAAAAAATGCTAGTAACAGATTTTTGTCAAATATGGACCGGATTCCAGGGAAAACTAATAAGACCATATGCTTATCATTTGATGACTTGACATTGAAAAATCTGCCTTAAATAAAAAAAGGCCACCCAAAGAAGTCCACTAGTGACATGTATAATGACTTATTCTGTATTCTTACTCTAATCAAAACATGGAGAACTAGAAATAAGCATCATTGATGCTACCATTGCAACAGCAAAGCACTGTTGCATGAACATATTTGCCAGGTTCCAATTTCTTAAAACCAGAATTTGACTTCACGTCTAAGTTTCATTGTCATTGAAAGGGAAGATCATAAGGAGGTATAGAAACACACAGGGTGAGAGCTAGTCAGTAATGAAAAATAAAACCAATCTTTCCCCTTCTCCCCAAGCCATAGTAACCTCATCTATTCAACAAGTATTTAGTGAGCTTTTGTTACTTGCCACAAACTATGTTATGAACTGAGAATATATAAAAAAGAGGAACATGGTCCTTGTTCTCAAAAGACATACTATATTATAGTGGGAACATCCCTGTTCTCATGGTGTGTTCCAGCAGAAGCTACATGAGTGAAGCAAAATATATTCTAAAGCTATGCAGAAATAGATCAGGAAGTCAAGCTTCTAATAATAGTGTTTCCTTAAGAGGCACAGAGTAATCTGTTAAATAATCTATTAATTCTATGGACTGAATGTGGGTGTAAACCTGAAATTCATAAATTCGAATCTTATCCCCCTCCCCCAGTGGTGATAGTAAGGGGTGGAGTCTTAGGAATGTGATTAAGTCATGAGGCTGGAGCCCTCATGAATGGGATTAGTGCCCTCATAAAAAAGGATCCTACTGAACTCCCCAGCCCTTCACCATGTGAGAATACGAGAGGTCTGCAACCAGGAAAAGGGCCCTCATCAAAACTGACCATGCTGGCATCTTGATCTTGGACTTCGCAGCTTCCAAACATTTTGTAGTATTTTGTTATAGCAGCCAAATAGGCAAGAACAAACAAACAAACAAACAAAACAGTATGTTAAATGCATGTGTCATCTGGTGATTGATGATGCAATGTAAAATAAAATATTTATCAAAGTTTAAGGCATTACACAAACATAATGAAAATAGTAGTCAGCATCCAACTTATTTACTGATGTTTATAATTTTGATAAAAATTGAGAAGCTTAAAAGTACCATACAAATACCATCCCTATCTAAAATACACAAATGTACAAAGGTAAAATTAAGCAACTAACATATCAAGATCAAAAAAAGTTTATTTTGCTCTCACCAATTTGGCTCAATGGATAGAGTGTCAGCCTGGGGACTATAAGGTCCTGGGTTCTGTTTTGGTCAAGGGCATTTACCTTGGTTGTAGGCTTGATCCCCAGTCCAGGGCACGTGAAAGGTAACCAACCAATCAATGTGTCTCTCCCACATCAATGTTTCTCTCTCTCTCTCTCTCTCTCTCTCTCTCTCTCTCTCTCTCTCTCTCTTCCCCTTCCTTCCACTCTTTCTAAAAATCAGTGGAAAAATATCCTTGGGTGAGGATTGGAAAAAAAAAAAAGAGTTTGTCCTAGGAATAAAAAATACTTCAATATAATTTACTGTATTAACATAATCATCTATATCAGTGGTTCTCACCCTCGGCTGCACGTTAGAATCACCTGGGAATCTTTTTTAAATCCTGATTTCTGGGCCTCATCCTCCAGAAATTCTGTTTCTTTGTTACTAATATTGTGGCCCCACCCCATAACAAAGAAACAGAATTTCCGGAGGATGAGGCCCAGAAATCATGGTTTTAAAAAGATTCCCAGGTGATTCTAATGTGCAGCCAAGGTTGAGAACCACTGATCTATATGGATGCCGAACGGTTTTTGAGAGAATTCATCATGCATTCAGAATAGAAAGAAATTATCCTGACTTTATAAAGAGTATCAGAGACCAGCCCTGGCCGGGTGGCTCAGTAAGTTGGAGTGTTATTCCCCACACCAAAAAGGTGGCGGGTTCCATTCCCAGTCAGGGTACATACCTGGGTTGCAGATTCAATCTCCCTAGTCAGGGCGTGTGTAGGAGGCAGCCGATCTCTCTCTCTCGCTCTCACTCTTGCTCTCACTCCTTTTCTATCTTTAATATCAATAAAAACTTATCCTTGGGTGAGGATTAAAAAAAGAGTATCAGAGAACAATAGAAAATTCTGTACTTTAACAGTGTTCCCTCCCATGTGTCTTACATAAAAAACAGCACCTATTTTCTGCCTTAATTGTAAGGACTACATAAATTCAAGCATTTGTACCAATGCTTGATGCACAACTGTCTTTTATACCTTTTAGAGACACTGATGAAGTTCAGAGGGAAAGAGGGGTAGGAAGAGATTAACCAAAGAACTTACATGCATATATTCATAACCCATGGACAGACAATAGTGAGGTGAAGCCCTGGGGAGGGGTCAGGAGAGGGGTACGGGGGGTCAATGCGGGAAAGAGGAGGGCATCTGTAATACTTTTAATAATAGAGACAATTTTTCCAAAAAGTGTTATAACTATTCTTAGTTCATGAGACAGTGTTACCAACTATGCTTCCCATGCTATGCATTACATCCCTAGAATTTACGTATTTATGACTGGAAGTTAGTACCTTTTGACAGCTTCATCCTTTTCTCCCATCCTGCTACCCCTTGAATCAGGCAACCATGAATCTGTTCTCTGTATTTCTGAGCTTGGTTGTTTTTCCATTTTATTTGTTTTTGTTAATGATTTTATTTAGAGTCCACATATTATGAGATCAAACTCTGTCTTTTTCTGTATTATTTATTTCACTTAGGATAATGCCCTCGAGGTCCAAATGGCAAGATTACATTTTTTCCTATGGCTGAATAGTATTCTACTGTGTATATAATACACACACATACACACACACATACACACACATACACACACATACACACACATACACACACATACACACACAGCGCCAGCCCAGGACAGCTTCAAAGCTGATTTCATTCATATATTTAAGGATAATAAGCCCTGACTAGGTAGCTCAGTTGGATACACTGCTGTCCTAATGACCCAAGGTTGTGGGTTCCATCCCCAGTCAGGGCACATACAATAACCAATAAATGCATAAATAAGTGGAATAACAAATCCATCTCTCCCCCCCTTTCTCTTTCTTTCTAAAATTAACCCTATATAATAAAAGCCTAATATGCTAAGTGCCTGGTCAATAGGTCATATGTTCAACCAATCAAAGTGTAATATGCTAATGATATGCTAAGGCTGCCCAACCGTTCACTATGATGTGCACTGACCACCAGGGGGCAGATGGGCCAACCAGGAGGTTAATTTGCTGCTGGGGTCCAGCCAATTGGGACTGGGTGAGACGGGCCAAACACGCCCTGGCGCCCTCCTATGGTCCCTCCCCAGCCAGCCAACCTCCCACATCCCTCCCCGGCTCTGATCATGGGCCGGTGGGGTCCATCGGCCTGGCCTGTGCCCCTCACAATCTGGGACCCCTTGGGGATGTCAGAAAGCCGGTTTCAGCCCAATCCTGCAGGCCAGGCTGAGGGACCCCACTGGTGCACAAATTCATGCACCGGGCCTCTGGTCAATATATAAAAATTAAGCACAAAAATTCTACACAAATTCTTTTAGGAAATACAGAAGATAAATATCATCCCAACTCATTTTACAAAGCCAGTATATTCCTAATAATGCAAACCCTAATAAGAACAATCCAAAAAAATAGAATTACAAATATCTCTCATGATCATGGGCATAAAAATCAACAAGATATTGTTAAATCAAACCCAGAAATAGATCAAGGGAATGCAAAATAAGTTCCATATCCAAAAATGTAACCAGTACATTAACAGAAAGAGAAAAAAATGAAATGATCGCTTCAACAGAGGTAGCAAAACATTTCACAAATATTAACATCCTCATTTAAAAAAAAAAATTAAAAGAAATCTTGCCCTGGCTGATTTTTCCCAAGGGTCATGGGTGTGATTCCTGGTCAAGAGTTGCAGGTTCATTCCCCAGTCCAGGTTGGGGCATGCATGGGAGACAGCCAATCAATGTGTCTCTCAAGCATCAATGCTTCTCTCTCTCTCTCTCTCTCTCTCTCTCTCTCTCTCTCTCTCTCTCTCCCTCCCTCTCTCTCCAGCTCCCTATCTCCCTTCCATTCTCTCTTTAAAAATAAATTAATGGAAAAAGAGTATCCTCAGATGAGGATTAACAAAACAAAACCAAACAAAACAAAAGATCTCTGTTCTTACAAACATCATATAGTGAAATATCGCTTATGATTGGGGAAAAAGCAAGCATATCCACTTTTACTGCCTTATACAACAATATAGTGAAGGTTCTAGCTAGTGTGTTAAGGAAATAAAAATATTTAAAAAATTTTTAAATACTGGACAAGAGTGAAACTGTCAATATTAGTAGACAACATGATTATGTTGATAAGATGAATAATTTAGCAAGGTTTCAGTATTTAATACCAATATATAAAATAAGTTGCATTTCTATATATTAGCAACAAATTATGGGAAGATAAAATATAAATACATAATATCATTTAGAAATAGCATTTTAAAAAATCAAATACCTAGGAATCAATCTAACAAAAATATGGCAGATCTCTAAACAGAAAACTAAAATTACTATTGATAGAAATAAAACATAAACAATAGAGAAATATTTTTATTGAATTTATTGGGGTAATATCTATAATAATAAAAGCATAATATGCTAATTAGACTGGACGACCTTCCAGATGAAGCCAGAGGTGTGAGGTGCCAGAGGGAAGCCAGTGCTGGCAGCCAATGGAAAGAAAGCCTACTCTTGCACGAATTTTATGCATCAGGCCTTTAGTTGGCCAATAAGATCATATAGATTTCAAGTGTATATTTATATGATACATGATCTGTACTAGTATATGGCATTACATGCACACCACCCAAAGTCAAATCATCTTCTATCACAATATATTGGGTCTCCTTTACCTTCTGCTACCACCACCCCCCCCCACCCCCCGGCAACCCCTTCTCTCTGGAAGCTATCATAATGTTGTCTGTAACTGTGAGTTTCAGTTTTATATCCACACTAGGAGCCCAGCGAGTATTGGAAAGTGCGCGGCGCCACCCACCCTCGAATTGCCTAGGGATATTTTCCCATTGATTTTTAGAGAGCATGGAAGAGAGAGGGAAAGATAAAGAGAAACATCAATGTGAGAGGGACACATCAGTTGGTTGTGCCCTGGCCTGGGCCCACAGAGCAGCAGCCCCCGCAGTCGCTGCCCATCAGGCTCTGTCTCACTCCCCGGACCCTCAGCCTACTGGTCTGGCCCTGCCTCCCTCCCTGGGCCCCACAGCCTACTGGTCTGGCCCTGCCTCCCTCCCTGGGCCCCACAGCCTGCTGGTCTGGCCCTGCCTCCCTCCCTGGGCCCCACAGCCTACTGGTCTGGCCCTGCCTCCCTCCCCGGACCCTCAGCCTGCTGGTCTGGCCCTGCCTCCCTCCCTGGGCCCCACAGCCTACTGGTCTGGCCCTGCCTCCCTCCCTGGGCCCCACAGCCTGCTGGTCTGGCCCTGCCTCCCTCCCTGGGCCCCACAGCCTACTGGTCTGGCCCTGCCTCCCTCCCCGGACCCTCAGCCTGCTGGTCTGGCCCTGCCTCCCTCCCTGGGCCCCACAGCCTACTGGTCTGGCCCTGCCTTTCTCCCTGGACGCTCAACCTGCTGGTCTGGCCCTGCCTTGTTCTCTGGGCCCCGCATCCTGCTGGTCTGGCTCTGCCTCACTCCCCAGACCCTCAGCCTGCTGTTCTGGTCCTTCCTCGCTCCCCGGGCCCCACAGCAGCCACGGCTGCTACCGGTCCAACACTGCCTCCCTCTCTGGCCCTTGAAGCAGCTGCGGCTGCTGCTGATCAGGCCCTCCCCAGCACAGTCGCATGGAGGCCCTTGCCACTCAGCCCCCAAAGCTGCATGCGCAACCTCCTGTCCCGTCAACCCGTTATGGTGTCCTGGTTAATTAGCATATTTCTCTATTCTTGATAGATAGATAGATAGATAGATAGATAGATAGATAGATAGATAGATAGAGATAGATATGAATGAAATAATATGGTTCTTAGCTTTTTCTGGCTGACTTATTTTGCTTAGCATAGTATTCTCAAGGTCCATTCATGTTGTTGTAAATAGCAGTTTTTCATCTTTTCTTATGATTGAGTAGTATTCCCTTGTATATGTCTTCTTTATCCAATCCTCTATCAAAGGACACTTTGGGTGTCTCCTTATCTTTGCCACTGTGAATGAGAAACAGATCAAGTTGAGTATATGTCTTATAGAGATAAATCTTCTTCCCTAATTGATCTTTGGATTTAACACAATTCTAATCAAAATTCCATCAGGCTTTGTTAAATAAATTAGTAAGCTGATTCTACAATTTATAGGAAAATGCAAAGACCATAGACGAGGATAGAAACTCTTAAAGTAAATGAATAAGGGTAGAGTATTACACTACCTTATTTCAAAAGAGTTACTGATATTAGTTATTCTGTTGATTAATCTGGTTGTACCATTGGCTATAATAATAAATTAATGAACCAGAGTAAAGAGTCCAAGACTTATGTAGGGTCAAGTGATTTTCTAAAAAAAATGTAAGACATTTCAAAGTAGAAAGTAAAAACTTTTCAAGAAATAGTACTGGGATAATTGTCATTTCATACTCAAAAGTTTATTTGAGGTAAATCATAGACAAAAAGTACATATATTTTTTGGAATCAAACATAAGAATATGTGTTCACAATCAAAGATAGTCAAATATGTTTTTAAAGTATACAAAAGTATTAACCATAAACAATAAGATTATTTGGTCCGCATTAAAATTAAAAATCTTTTTATAAAAAGATGCCATTGATAAAATAAGTACAGAAGCCTTGGCTTGGAAAATACATTCTCAGCACATATATCTGGAAAGAACTCATACTCAGACTATCTAAGGAATTCCTACAAATCAACAATAAAAATATGAAGACTCAAATATTTTCACAGCAACAGGCATTTTGAAAAAAAGAATAAACCAGTGGCCAATAATCACAAAAGAAAGTTCTCCAAGTCCTTAATAATCAAGGATATTCAAATAAAAGTATGAGATGTGCTACCACTACACAGTCAACAGAATGATTCAGATTTAAAAGACTGGCAACACCCTGCATTTGTGAGGATAAAAAAACAATTGTAATGTTGATTCTTTGGCAGGAATGTAAGTGCAATGATCACTTTGGTAATTTCCTACAACACTAAACATTTAGCTACCCTGTATCCCATCAATCCCCCACCGCAATATATTTATGCAAAAAAATCATCATCATCCTCATCATCAGAGCAACCTTATTGATAGGAGCCCAAATCTGGAAACAAGTTATCAAACAAGAATGAGGAAACATATTATAGTTTATTTAATTAGTACCATGAATATTATTTAGCAATGAAAAGATATGAAGTACTGAAAAAGGCAACAACATACATGAACCTCAAAAATTATTGTTGAATAAAGAAATCATATAAAAGAATAGATATTTATGATTTATTAAGTTCTACAACAGTCACAATTAACATTTAGTGGTAGCATTCAGGCAAATGAGAATTTTTTGGTGATGATAATATTCTAGACCTTGTTTTGAATTTACATTGTATAAAGTCATTAATCTAATGCTTGAGATCTGTGTTTTAAAATTATACCTTTAGAAGTACCAGAAAATAAAAAATACATATAAAAAAACAATATGTGCAAATATGTTCAACAGGAACATTGCAAATATAGTCAATGCCACTGAATTGTACACTCACAAATGGTAAAAATGAGCCCAGCTGGTTTGGCTCAGTGGTTGAGTGTTGACCTATGAACCAGGAGGTCATGGTTCGATGCCCAGTCAAGGCACATGCTGGGGTTGTGAGGCTCAATCTCCAATGGGGGGCGTGTAGGAGGCAGCCAATCAATGATTCTCTCTCATCATTGACATTTCTATCTCTCTCTTCCTCTCTGAAATCAATAAAAATATATTTGATAAATGGTAAAAATGACAAAGGTTGTTTTATGTATATCTGACTACAATTAACTATATATATTTTAATACCTATAACATATATGTTACAGCAAGTAGTCATGAATTTACCCAACAATGATACCAGTGGTCACAACGGAAAGTAATATTGAAGGATGAGGGCACAGGAAACTTTACCATTAGCATGAAAGCTTCACCTTTTACCTGTAAACATCCAATGTTCTCATTCATAGACTTGTTTTTGCCATAAGAAAAATGCAAAAATTATTATGTGATGAGCAACCCTTGATCTCTGCACCTTTCAAACTTTTCTATCTAGTAATAGTAAAATATTCCAACAGTAAACAAGTCTAAATCTGAGCCAAAAATCTTCCCTAATCTTCCATCCTGCCCATTCCCTTGCTCTGCCCCATCCCCTTCACCTGAGCTCACTTTACCATCATTACCATGTCTACAAAGGAATCTCTGATTAAGTCATCGTACGGTCATCTGCAAGTTGGAGAAATGTTTTACTAACAAGAGCAGGGGTCCTCAAACTACAGCCCGCGGGCCACATGCAAATACAAATATCGTATTTGTTCCCATTTTGATTTTACTTCAAAATAAGATATGTGCAGTGTGCATAGGAATTTGTTCATAGTTTTTTTTTTTTTAAACTATAGTCCAGCCCTCCAACGGTCTGAGGGACAGTGAACTGGCCCCCTGTTTAAAAAGTTTGAGGACCCCTGAACA